>NC_133146.1:45215442-45565025 GCF_048418815.1 Hemitrygon akajei | reverse complement strand
AGGTATGGAAACATCACCAAGCTATTTTTAAAGAAATAATATTTTTAAATAATTTTTGAATTCTTCTTAGTTTACGGTTAAGTGATGAATTGATGGTATTCGTGTTTTCTCCAGTGAAGGTGTGGCGGGATAGGCCTAGCAATGAAGTGGTGCGGTTAGAAGTATCAATGTAGCTTACTAATGTTAAAATGGAGCAGTAACCTGTGGAGAAATTTACATTGAACTGTGATCATTCAATGTTGAAGAACCATTCTGGTATTTTTAATTAAACCACAAAGAACACATTGTTTAGTCACCATTTTTGTAGCAGGCCTCAATCTGAAATGCTCTGTGATTGACAGATTGTTGGATGGAAATGTCATCTTACTTTTTAAGGATTAATGCCCTGAAAAATACGAGTCTGTTTCTCTCCCAGATATAATTTTGTCTAAGATTTTGCAGTCAGTTGAAAACTAAATTGCATTTGGAGTCTAGTCTAGGTGAGCTCTAAAACTGTTAGTATCAGAGTTGGTGGGTTTTTCTGTTAGTATTATTGTTTAGAAAGTCAATTGGTACAAAATTTAGTTATGTAAATTAAGTTAACATAGAAACATAGAAAACCTACAGCACAATACAGGCCCTTCAGCCCACAAAGTTGAACATGTCCCTACCTTAGAAATTACTAGGCTTACCTATAGCCCTCTATTTTTCTAAGCTCCATGTACCTATCCAAAAGTCTTTTAAAAGACCCTGTCGTACCTGTCTCCACCACCATTGCCAGCAGCCCATTCCATGCACTCACCACTCTCTGCATAAAAAAACTTACCCCTGACATCCCCTCTGTACCTACTCCCCAGCACCTTAAACCTCTGTCCTCTTGTGGCAACCATTTCAGCCCTGGGAAAAAGCCTCTTAACTATCCACACAATCAATGCCTCTCATCATCTTATACACCTGTCAGGTCACCTCTCATTCTTCATCACTCCAAGGAAAAAAGGCTGAGTTCACTCAACATACTCTCATAAGGCATGCTCCCCAATCCAGGCAACATCTGTGTAAATCTCCTCTGCACCCTTTCTATGGCTTCCACATCCTTCCTGTAGTGAGGTGGTCAGAACTGAGCACAGTACTCCAAGTGGGGTCCGAGCAGGGTTCTATATAGCTGCAACATTACATCTCGGCTCCTAAATTCAATTCCATGATTGATGAAGGCCAATACACTGTACACCTTCTTAACCACAGAGTCAACCTGCGCAGCTGCTTTGAGTGTCCTATGGACTTGGACCCCAAGATCCCTCTGATACTCCACACTGTCAAGAGTCTTAACATTAATACTATATTTTGCCATCATATTTGGCCTACCAAAATGGACCACCTCACGCTTATCTGGGTTGAACTCCATCTGTCACTTCTCAGCCCAGTTTTGTATCCTATCAAAGTCCCTCTGTAACTTCAGACAGCCCACCACACTATCCACAACACCTCCAACCTTTGTGTAATCAGAAAATTTACTAACCCATCCCTCCACTTCCTCATCTGGGTCATTTATAAAACTCACGAAGAATAAGGGTCCCAGAACAGATCCCTGAGGCACTCCACTAGTGACTGACCTCCATACAGAATATGACCCATCTACAACCACTCTTTGCCTTCTGTGGGCAAGCCAGTTCTGGATCCACAAAGCAATGTCCCGTTGGATCCCATGCCTCCTTACTTTCTCAATAAACCTTGCATGGGGTACCTTATCAAATGCCTTGCTGAAATCCATATATACTACATCTACTGCTCTTCCTTCATCAATGTGTTTAGTCACATCCTCAAAAAATTCAATCAGGGATCGTAAAGCACGACCTGCCCTTGACTAAGACATGCTGACTATTCCTAATCATATTATACCTCTCCAAATGCTCATAAATCCTGCCCCTCAGGATCTTCTCCATCAACTTACCAACCAGTGAGGTAAGACTCACTGGTCTATAATTTCCTTGGCTATCTCTTCTCCCTTTCTTGAACAACATCCGCAACCCTCCAATCCTTCGGAACCTCTCCCATCCCCATTGATGATGCAAAGATCATTGACAGAGACTCAGCAATATCGTCCCTTGCCTCCCACAATAGCCTGGGGTGCATCTCATCTGGTCCCGGTGACTTATCCAACTTGATGCTTTCCAAAAGCTCCAGCACATCTTCTTTCTTAATATCTACATGCTTAAGCTTTTCAGTCTGTTGCAAGTCATCACTACAATCACCAAGATCCTTTTCCATAGTGAATACTGAAGTAAAGTATTCATTAAGTACCTCTGCTGTTTCCTCCGGTTCCATACACACTTTACCACTGTCACACTTGATAGGTCCTATTTTTTCACGTCCTACCCTCTTGCTCTTCACATACTTGTAGAATGCCTTGGGGTTTTCCTTAATCCTGCCCACCAAGGCCTACTCATGGCCCCTTCTTGCTCTCCTAATTTCCTTCTTAAGCTCCTTCCTAATAACCTTATAAAACTTCTAGATCTCTAACATTACCTAGCTCTCTGAACCTTCTGTAAGCTATTCTTTTCTTGTTGTCTAGATTTATTACAGCCTTTGTACACCACAGTTCGTGTACCTTGCCATAACTTCCCTGTCTTATTGGAACATACATATGCAGAACTCCACTACAAATATCCCCTGAACATTTGCCACATTTCTTCCATAATTTTCCCTGAGAACATGTTTTCAATTTAAGCTTCCAATTTCCTGCCTGATAGCCTCATAATTCCCTTTACTCCAATTAAACTCTTTTCTAACTTGTCTGTTCCTATCTCTCTCCAATGCTATTATAAAGGACATAGAATTATGATCACTATCTCCAAAATGCTCTCCCACTGAGAGATCTGACACCTGACCAGGTTCATTTCCCAATAACAAATCAAGTACAGCCTCTGCTCTTGTAGGCTTATCTACATATTGTGTCAAGCAACTTCCTGAACACACCTAAACCCCTTGCTGTAGGGAGATGCCAATCGATATTTGCGAAATTAAAATCTCCCATCACGACAGCTCTATTATTATTACACCTTTCCAGGATCTGTTTCCCTATTTGCTCCTTGATATTCCTGTTATTATTGGGCAGCCTATAAAAAACACCCAGTAAAGTTATTGACCCCTTCATGTTCCTAACCCCCACCAACAGAGACTCTGTAGACAATCCCTCCATGGCGTCCACCTTTTCTGCAGCCGTGACACTATCTCTGATCAACAATCCCATGCCCCCACCTCTTTTGCCTCCCTCCCTGTCCTTTCTGAAACATCTAAAACCTGGCACTTGAAGTAACCATTCCTGTCCCTGAGCCATCCAAGTCTCTGTAATGGCCACCACCTCATATCTCCAAGTACTGATCCACACTCTAAGCTCATCCGCTTTGTTCACAACACTCCTTGCTTTAAAATATTCACATCTCAAACCAAAAGTCGCATCTCAAACCTTTGGTCTGAGCGCGTCCCTTCTCTATCACCTGCCTATCCTCCGTCTCACACTGTCTACAAGCTTTCTCTATTTGTGAGCCAACCAGCCCTTCTTCCGTCTCTTCAGTTAGGTTCCCACCTCCTAGCAATTCTAGTTTAAACTCTCCTCAATAACCTTAGCAAACCTCCCTGCCAGGATATTGGTCCCCCTCGGATTCAAGTGTAACCTGTCCTTTTTGTACAGGTCATACCTGCCCCAAAAGAGATCCCAATGATCCAGAAATATGAATCCCTCGTCCCTTCTCCAATCCCTCAGCCACACATTTATCCTCCACCTCACTCTAATCCTATAATCACTGTCGCGTGGCACTGGCAGTAATCCAGAGCTTACTACCTTTGAGGTCCTGTTTCTCAGCTTCTTTCCTAACTCCCTTAGTCTGTTTTCAGGACCTCCTCCCTTTTCCTACCTATGTCGTTGGTACCAATGTGTACCACGACCTCTGGCTGTTCACCTTCCCATTTCAGGATATTGTGGATGCGATCAGGATCATCCCGGACGGTGGCACCTGGGAGGCAAACTACCATCTGTGTTTCTTTCCTGTGTCCACAGAATCGCCTGTTTGCCCCCTACCTATAGAGTCACCTATCACTGCTGCTATCCTCTTCCTTTCCCTACCCTTTTGAGCCACATGGCCAGACTGTGTGCCAGAGGCATGGCCACTGTTGCTTCCCCCAGGAAGGTCATTCCCTCTCAACAGTACTCAAACAGGAATACTTGTTGTTAAGGTGGACAGTTACAGGGTACTCTCTAGTATCTGAATTTTGCCCTTCCCTCTCCTGACTGTTACCCACTTATCTGTCTCCTGAGGCCCTGGTGTGACTACTTGCCTACAGCTCCTCTCTATCATCTCCTCACTTTCTCTGACCAGATGAAGGTCATCGAGCTGCATCTCCAGTTCCCTAACCCATTCCCTAACGAGCTGCAGCTTGATGCACCTGGCGCAGATGTGGCCATCCGGGAGGCTGCGAGTCTCCCAGACATCCCACATCTGACACGCAGTACAGAACATTGGCCTCACAGACATACTTCCTGTTTCTATTCTTCACAGGTAATTTACCTCGCCTCGACCCGTTATCACTGAAGCCCCTTTGAACCACAGCCCTCCTACTCTGTCTCCCTGTACTCAGTCGCCTGTTGCTCCGATGCCCGCTCTATAAAACTGTCTTTTTTCAAATCCTTCCCGCCGGTCTAACTCACTGATGTCCAAATGCTTGTGCAGTTGTGCCTCGATATTTATTTATATTTGACTTTTTGTTGCAGTTGAATCACATTACATGCAATCTAAGTACCACACAGCTGCTTTAGTACATATTTAAAAAGTTAATATTTTTGTTAAGTGGCAACCAGAAGAATGTTTTTCACGTCTTATTGTTATCTCAGTAGTTTGTGTCAAGCAAATGAGTATTCCTATAGTTAATTTATTTAACTCAATTGACATTACCTGGATTGGTACAACTTGAAGAGCTCTTTGGTGGGAGTGAGAAAGCAGAAACATTAGCAGGTATAGAAACCAAAAAATTTAAAAAAAATATTTCTAAAATGTTGACGTAACTGAAAAGCCTGCAGTTATATCTCCCTAATTGGCCTAAAAGCGATGGATAACCACATAATTGAATAGTTACAGTACATTTCCACAGAACTATTGCACAGGCAATTTCAGGGCTGGACTTTGAGTTGATAACGGAAGGACAATACATCTCCAAGTCAGAATGGTATTTAACTTGATAGGAGACTTCTGTTGTTAGGGTTCACATGTATCTATTGTCATTTTCCTTTCAGGTAGCTGACGTTGTGAGTCTGAGAGAGTACTGTGAAGAAGCCTTTGAGAATAGACAATGTGCATTTTCTGAATAATGGTACATACTTGGAGCCATGATTTACTTGTGGTGGAGGAAGTGAATGTTGAGTGGGGGCAATAAAGTGTCAGGTGCATTGCTCACAGATATGGTAGGAAAATGAAGTTTAGAAGGACAATGCTCTTCCCTAGGAGGCTGGCTTTTTTATGATTAAAACATCATAGTTCAATAACTTGTAATGAGTGCTTTCCTTGCCCGAGGAAACTACATTACAGCATGTAAATGTATGGAGAATTAAGTAATTGAAACTTTATTGCTTAAAAATTCATTGGTAATTTTCTTTCTTTAAACTATGCAATTTTCTTTCTTTAAACTATGGTTTCTCTGAAAACCCTGAACTCTTATGGTATGATTAATGTTTTCTTATCAGCTGTCATTGAAGACATTAGACAAAAACAGCTTTTGTAATGAACAGCAATTTGTTGTTTTGTTGAAATTATTGTTTTTACACTGTTCAAATGTTTTTGTTGATGCTTTTTTTATATTTTACTGTCTTGCATCCAAATCTAAGTGATTAAAAATATTTGGTAATGAACCAATAACTTGTGTACAGCATATTGTAAGATCCTTGAGGCTTTCTTAAATTTGTTATTTCTATTCATGAACTTTACCCCATTTGTTAGAAAGGTCAATTATTAATTATTCTGTTTATGTTAATATTTTTAATAAATAGAAGATTGAAATACAAACTTATAATTTTGAATCCTTTCTTTTACAAATTCAAGAAGGTTCTCTGGAATATCTCAAACCATAATACCCTTGACTAACCCTCAATATCAGTGTGGAATAAAACTAAAAATACTACCTAAGGGAGTCACTTATCTAAATCCTAATATGGTACTTTTCATGAAAACTGCAGCTACAATTGTTAGTTTTCATTCTAGACAAATTTGACTGAGGGCTATGCTAAAACATAAGGAAAACGATGCCAGTAGAGAATTTTGAATATATAATCCAATCTAAAAATACTATTATAACATGTTTATGTTTGCTTTGCTGAAAATACTGATAGGCATCTGGGAACTTTACTTAATACAGTTTACAAACCTGAAAGGTGAAATCACCAACTATTTTCTTTGCTGCCAAAACGTGGCCCATTGTGACTTGGTTATCCTTAATTTCCCTTGGACAGAGTCTTTTTTTAAGAGGCAGTTGGATTGAATCACAGTGCTGTGGGCTTTCGAATTCCATGTAGACCTGGTTGGGAATGGATAACAGATTCCTCCCCTGAAGGCCATTGGAGAATGAGATGAGTTTTTATAAAAGTCAGGCAATTTTGCAGCTGCTGTTATTTATATTAGCTATTTAATCCAGATTTATTTATTTAACTGAATTAAATAAACCAGCTGTTGTGGTAGCAACTGAGAGTTAACCACTCTGTTACTGTACTCATTTCTGATGTTGGCATTTGTAAACTATTACATATTGACAGAAATCTTGTAGGGATTACGTAAAAGGTACGGCAGAGAAGCAGGACATGCAGCCCTACTTGGGTTTTTGGCTTCATTCAAATCTCATGACTTTCTCAGTTATCAGTGTAGCCCTTTATTACCTCTTCGCTCACACTTTCCAGGCTCATCTTAAAAGTATGTATGTTTTGTTTTTGTTTTCTATTTCAACTACTCCCTGCCTCTACAATTCAATAGTTCAAAACCAAGAATGAAACCTAATTCAGAGTATATGAAGACTAATGAATGGTAACATGGAAATAAACTTGGATCATTATGATTCAAGGTAAGTTGTTTAGTGGTTTGAAAACAATTCTGTTAAGTTGAAACTAATTCTAGAATTTAATGGAAATTGCAAGAATTGAATCTTCCCTTGTATAGAGTCATCGAGTCATCATGACAGCCCAGAAGTGGGTTATTTAGCCCATCTAGTGTGTGCCAAGCCATTTAAGCTACTTACTCCCATCAGCCTGCACTGGGACCGTAGCCCTTCATACCTCTACTATCCATGTACCTATCAAAACTTCTCTTAAACTTTGAAATCGAGCTCACATGCGCCACATGTGGTGGCAGCTCGTTCCACACTCTCACGATCCTCTGAGTGAAGAAGTTTCCCCTCACGTTCCCCTTAAACATTTCAGCTCTGTGACTTGGGATTCTTGGCATCAGAAAGATTAATTTGGATCATTAATTGTTTGCTCAGCAATATACTTCACCTCAATATTGTTCTGTACTATAGTTTGTGCAGATATCTTAGTGTGTGCAACATAATTTAAATCAATAGAAAATGGTGGTGGTGGCATTGAGTGATGGGTGGTTGGAGACCTATATAAAATTTAGGTTTGTCAGGTTTAATTAGCTTAGAAAAAAATAAGGGTTGTGTTTTACTGATTATTTTCTAATGGAAATTGACATTTGTGCTTTGATGGAAAAGTAGCTCTGCTGAGTGTATCATGATTGTTGATATGAGGTGAAATGTCTTCATGTCTGTATATTTAAAGTGTTGTGGCCACAGGTATAGAGAATACAAGATGGACTGCAGCACCTACCAGGTCTAACCTTTAAACACTCCTCTAGCTCTATTCACTGAAAAGTATTGAACTAATAATGTCAGACTTCGAAAGCTTTCTCTGTCTTGTCACCCTGACTTTATTGATCATTATATCACGGCAGATATTATCATGGAAATACATAATCACAAAAAGACTATGACATTTAAGAGAATAGGCAACTAGTATCTTCTTGTGGTTAGTGTTGATAAATAATTATGGCCTTAGAAACAAAGCTGATACTCTGAGTGAGTTAAAGACAACACACACAAAATGCTGGAGTAACTCAGCACATTAGGCAGCATCGACAAAAGGGAATAAACAGTCGGCGATTTGAGTTGAGACCCTTCATGAGGACTGGAATGGAAGCCAGAATAGGAAGGTGATGGGAGGGAAAGCAGTATAAGCTTGCAGGTGATGGGTAAAGCCAAGTGTGTGGGTATGGGGAGGGGGAATGAAATGAGAAGCTGAACAGGTGACCGAGAAAATGAGTAAGAGTGTTATTAATCACTAAATGTATCTAATGCTCTTGTTTGTTCAAGCTCTACAATTATTTTTCACTATTGACAAGTCAATATGTCAATAATACTTTATTTCCTTGCCATTCCTCTCCGGGGCCACAATGAATTAGATGCAGGTAATATGCAGTCACATTCAGGAACATTAATGTAAAGCACCAGATCCTCTTTCATTAATGCATTGATCTTTTTGTGTTTTGCAAGGCTACATTGGAAGAGATGACTTTCTATTCTAATCCCAATCCCTGGACTGATTTCCCTAGATATAGTAAAGCTAATAGGACTTGATGTTTCAATCCCTATGATAAGTTGGCACTCTCGATGTTGGCAGTGGGCTTGGAGTGGTGACAAGGAGGGTAGCTTCCTCATCAGGGTCATCAATTGGGCACCCTCCTTCTTTGACTTTTTGTCAATAAGCCCTTGACGTCTCCAGAGGGCTCAACGGTGCTACCTGGCGTCCCAGATACACCCCCCTCAGTTCCGTACCATCCTGTCTTCATCTTGCAGCCCAGTTGTTGTCTTTCCTTTTAATCCAAATCCAATTACTGCTTTCTTCTGCTGCATTTGACAAGGACTTGACTGCTTGTTGGAGTGAATAACCCTTCACCCCCATCTTCTTCAATGGACTGGTGGTAGATGTAGCCATGAATCCCCTGCATCCCATTTCTCCAAGGAAAATCTTGGTCTTCCAACAGTTCTGGGGCAGCTTCAGTTGCCAATTCAGAGTACTTTTTTCTCTCATAAGCTTCTTCAACGCCATCTTCCCATGGTACTGTCAGTTCCACAACATATACCAGCTTGGCTGTTGTGGACCACAGGACCATGTCTAGGCAGAGTGTTGTAGCCACAATGTCTGGGGGAAACACAAGCTTTTTTTCAAGTCCACGTCCATTTCCCAATCCCGAGCAACCTGCAGAATGCTTACCTCTTTTGATGTTATATGGTGCTCTGGAGGTTGGCCTACTGGTACAGATCGTCTGATGTGAACATTTCTTGCCAATGTGTGTGGGAGAACATTTGTGGTAATTCACCTCTGTTCCAAGATTGATGCCAGCTGTCTGAGAACTTGGTTATGCCGCCAAGTATACCGCCCCTGGCTGAGGCTCATTGTGCATCCTGTTAAAATGTGCCTCGATGATCCAGGTGCTTGACAAAGAGAGCAAGTGGGGTCTTCTCTCCACCACTGGTTCAGGTTCTGGGGTGTGGGTAGGAGGTCATAAGTGGCTCTGATGACCAAACTTAGCCGAGATCCCTCCATCTCCCAGATGTCACGCCAACAGAGTTTCCTCTTTTCCAGGCTCTCCCAATTAGTCCATTGGTCCTGTGTGGCCATTAAGATTGCCCTGGCGTGTTGCTCTGCCTCCTCCTGTCTTCTCACCTCCTCCACCATGAGCCGTCTCTTCTGCACTGATGTTGCCTTGTGCCATTGAGGAGCCTTTGAGACGAGCCCGAGCCTGGCTCTCCCAAGTTGGACTTGGCCAACCACATCCCTGAAGCAAAGAGCAGACTTAACACTCTGTACCTCTTCAGATGGGGTCCACTTCCTCACCGTTGCCGCATGGGGGCCACTGTTCGAATAACAATATCTTCAGATTCAGTGAAGGTCATTATCAACCTTGCTTTGGTGCATTTGAATTCTTCCACAAGACTTGCAATTGGTAATTCTAATTTGCTGTTCCCGTACAGTCCAAAAGTACTTAAGCATTTTTGAAGTCCAAGCCACTGTTTCACATGTGTGCTGATCACTCTTTCGAGCATTATATTTGACACATTATTTTCAGTGTACACAGTCAAGTGAAGCAATATTCATAGAATGGATTAGCAAAAGAAAATAGCAATGAAATAACATTGTAGGCTGATGTTGTGAATCACTATAGAATCAACCGTTGTACAATTCATTAAGATATACTGAGTGCTGTCTACAAGGTTCATATTGAATGCTCTCTACAATTTTGAAGCTCATCGATCTAGGCTAGTGCCCAAGTTAATACAGGTTAATCCTATTAAGTCTGCTGTCGTAAATACTGTAACTTCAATAAAGTGTGCACATGTGTGTGCTTGGAATAAGAGCATGTAAAACTGCATAATGATACAAGATTTCCTCTGTAAGGTACATGTAGAAACATCAGAAATGTTCTTTTTTTCCATTATTTCTATAAATGTGCTTCAAATGATGTTTATGATTTTGCTAGAAGTTCTGATCAGAGGAAATTTTCACAAGTACGTTTAAAATCTTGATACAGACGTTGAACTGAAAATTTCTTTCTCTTCTTTGTTCGTTTCACAGTCTCTTAGAACTAGGTACAAATATGCCTTGGGTGGATTTGGATGGCAGCCAGAGAAACTGATATGTAACATTGCTCGATTTGTGCTGCAGTGTCTTTGATATTCTGCTGCTAAGCTGGAAACTGTAAAGAGATGATTTAATACTGATGTGAAATTGCAGTATGGAATTCAGCAGTGCTACTAAATGAACATCAAATTTCTGTACATATTGTACTTCCTCTGTGCAATTTAGTAGTGAGTATTATTATGTTGCAATGGTTTATCACCAACTTAGAATTGACAAAAAATGTCCCATTGTAATTCTTGCAGATCATAACAATGTTTATTTTTGAAGGGCCTTTAACGGTAAGGGATTTGACATATGCAAATAACAATAAATATTCCAAAAATGAAGACAAAGTTTTGAAAGGGATTTTTAGAGACCAATACAATGCAAATAACAGCTCTCCCAACACTTTTGAGATGGACGGGTTAGGCACAGGAGGCTCAAGTTTAAATCCCAGGATCAACAGCAGGAATAGACAATGCAACAGGAACATGCAATCAATGCGCAACCAAACTAAGGGGTATATAACTATGAAAATTTCCATTTTAATAGCTCCAGATCCAGACTGTGTACCTGGTGCCAATTTTAACATACAGTGATCCACAAACACGAGAAGATCTGTAAATGCCAGAAATCCAAAGCAACCAAAGGCTCTTGCCCCGAAATGTTGACTGTTTACCCTTTTCCATAAAATGTTGCCTGGCCTGCTAAGTTCCTCCAGCATTTTGTGCATGTTTCTTTGAAATACAGTGGCTGTTAATTTGATTATTGTAAAATAAAAATCAGGTGTATAGTATTTATTTTGCACTGTTACAGTTTGTAAATCACTATAGAATGTGGCAGGGGTGCAGCAGATCCTTACTTCAAGCACTGTGAAGCCAAGCCAACAGTCCTTAAGGAGACCATTGGAGGGTGCTGTTGAAGTCTTGAATTTCTTGTTCTGTACTTAATCTATTGTAGGTCAAGTAGGAGCAGGATGGCATCTATCAGATGGCCAATAATAATACAGGCTTCTCTTGACCCCTGCTAGTGCTCTAATAAGATAACTCCTAAACCCCAGCCCTTCAAAACTTGGCTGAAACTTCTAGATCACAAAATGTTGTTCAACAGGCTGTAAGACCATGGAGGTTGCTCTACCCATTGTCAACCAGTATGAGCCCAAAGAGTTTGGTAGACCAGCTTTCTGTCTGTATTTTCATTAGCTAGTATAATAAATGGTCAGTTCTGTGGCTGTGACCAAACTATACTTCTCATATTGTTCTGCGGCATTTGATTGAGTTGGCTATAAGAACATCCTCTGGCTTGTCTGAATAGAATCAAAGTGAAGATGGCAACTGCTAGAAATCTGAAATTAAAAAAATACAGGCTACTGGAAATACTCAGCAGGTCATGCTGTCCAACCTGCTGAGTATGTATTTCTAACATTTAATATTTAATCTCTCTCTATCATTCAGTTTTAAGGAAACATGTATGACTTACTACCTATTGAATCACAGCCAGGAATGATATCAATTATTCTATTATCAGTTTCAAACCCCTCCCTTATTCACAACAAAAGAATCTATCCTTGGATTTCTAAACAGCTTGCTGCCTTTTGATAATATTATTTGCTGGCACTATCTAACTACATCTCTCTACTATTCCTCGCAACCTATTGACAACCCCTTGCCGTCATACCACTTGTTGTTCTTGTCATCCGTTTCGATTTTCAGCTATCACATTATGAGTGGAACAGCTTCTCTTTCGTTTTGCTTTTGTAAGTCTGTTACAATCAGTCAATTCAAAACAATAGTCTTGCATTTGTAACCTGGTGCATTGAACTTCAGTGCGCAGTGCTGAAATCATTTATCCATTCTTTTGAGTTATTTGCGAATGATAAAATTTACATTTAAGCCTATTGCACGTGTTTAATTTTTAATTTCAAAATAGTAGTTTATTTGTAATTTATAATTTTTAAGCTTTTACTGAGTATGGTACGAAAAGGAAATTCTTAAAAGATACATTTGTGTTTTTAGTGTCAAATGCACTGGGAATATTTCTCAGAGATTTTCAATTATTTTTTTAAATTGCCTAGAAATTAGAATTCACTCAAAACTGAAATGATACGTGAAATTAGGCAAAAGAAAGTTAAAAGTGTTTTGCAGGATTTAACACATAGGTTCACAGGGGCTGTTCGGTTCCTATTTACAGGGCTCACAGTTGCCTTGTCATTGCCATGCAGATTGCTGTGGAAGTTAATTGGCATTTAAAGAACTCTCCTCATGACTGTTACGGTATGGCAGCAGGAAGATTTACCAAGAATTTGAGGGATTAGCTCTGGGAAGGAGAACCATGGCACTAGTTGGAGCATCCCAGGATCGAGTGGCCTTTAGGCAAGGTGGGTTGACCAAGGTGTCGGTGATCACTGCATGAAGCTTAGCTTTTTATCTCTCTCGCAGGCTGTCCTCAGTAAAGGAAACAACAGTTAAACATTTTACGTAATGCTAGCAACTGTAAAATGAGATGATTAGAAGCTATGGACAAGACATTTACATGATGGTGTTGCCCCCTTATTTGCTATTACATTTCTGTGCTCTACATATTGTGCATTCAATCATTTCCTGAACAAACAGTAAAGATTATAGCTTTCCCCGAAACTCCATTTCTTGCTGCCAGACAAGGAAATGTGCAATATGGCATTAACATCATAACAAAGATGGCAAATCGTAGTGTGGCCATTTTAATATAGCTTTCTCATTCGGTTAAAAAAACCCATCACTCCATTTCACTGTGTTTCATCTGTGGAGAAAGCTTCAGTTATACTGTCAATAAGCACAAACATCTGACCACAATGTACTATTAGTTTTGATCCAAGGATTAAGGGCAGGTTCAATCACTAGATTAGGATGTGGAAAAAAGTCAATCCTTTGGCAGATCTGTCTCAAAAGTCCTTGGCAGTATAGTTTATAATTATATTGCCATCTTTTACAGATGGTGATATAGAGTCACTATTAAGATTACCAAGCAATTGAAGAGTAATTGCTCTTAATTACAACAAAGATGTTACTTAATATCATCGCGGCAGATACTTACTCAGAAACACCAAGGCAGGTTATTTAAAATGATACCATCTGCTTAAAAGCAATTAACTTGTGGAAATTTTGTAATCACTAGCATAGATCATACGTAATTTAAAGTTTACAAATTGGTATAAGATTGGGTGCTTGACATATTGCATATCCAATAATTACCAAGTGCTACAAAATAGATTATATTTTTAAGTGGTCAGGTAGTAACTTAATACAAATGTTAACTGCTTTAAAAAAAACACAGATCAAGTCAACTGAATACTGCCATGTCAGTGCCCATTTTCTACTATCTTGAGCAAAGGTTTTCACTATCCAAATAGTCATTCTCTGATTTCTATTGTCAGAAAATGTTCAGCCCCATGGTTTAGAATTGATGAAATCTGAAGAGGGAAAATTGCTCTCTTCTACTCTGCAGTGATGCTTTTGGTGTGACTGAAGTTTACTTAACCATCCACAAAGCAGAAATCCTTTATATATTTAAGTGTTGAACTCGGTGATCCTGTCACTTAGTTTCTGCTGCTTCAGAAATAAAAAAAAATGTCATTGTGGTTAGAACTCTTGTAGATTTAAAAAAAAACAAGGTTATTGTTTACACCTATTCTGTATGAACAAGTGTAGATTGCTAAACCCTACATTATGATGCTTTAGAGAGCCAGGCAGCTTGGTTATGTAACCCTCAAGGTCTCCAAACTACCTTTCAGCTTTTATGATCACACGAAGAATCTCAGGAACTCAGTTTAATGTCTGTGTCGTAAGTGTTAATTACAAAAAATAGGAATATAAGTAATATAAATGGGGTTAGACTATAGAAGCAGATTTAAGCCATATGGCCCATCAAGTAGCTCTGTCATTTGATCACAGATGATTAATTTTCCCTTTCAAGTCCAATCTCCTGTTTTCCCACAACCTTTGACACCCACACCCTTACCAATAAAGTTCCTGTCAACTTCCACTTTATATATACCCATATTTAGGGGATATTGGAGTACATTTTTTGTGGCCTTAGGAATTTTTCTGGCCTATTTCACCATAAGGATTTGGGAGAATGAATCATCTCCCTTGTTTTCCTCTGAACTACTTTAGCATCTATAGTAGATTTTTAATAGCAAAAATATGAGATGACTATAAAGAGTGGATATAGTGGGAAATTATAGAACCAGAGGACACAGCCTGAGAATATAAGGATATCCCTTTAGAACAGCGATGAAGAGAAATTTCTTTAGCCAGGAACCCTGTGGAACACATTGCCACAGAAGACTATGGAGGCCCAAGCCATTCTGTATATTTAAAGCAGAGATTGACAGGGCATAAAAGGTTATGAAGGGAACATAGAATGGGATTGAGGGGAATAATAAATCAGCCATGATCGAATGGCAGATCAAGCCCAGTAGGTTGAATGGTGTAATTTTGTTCCTATGTTTTATGGTCTAGTCATTGGCTGCTTGAGTAGTAGACTCAGGATTTAAGCAGCCGTTTTGAGCAACATTGCAATTATTTAACTGCAGCATTAAGAAAATTTCAACCAATAAATATACACCCATCCTCTGAATTCTTTCTCACTAACATTCTTACTTGGAAGTATATTGATTTTTGCCTTCTAATATTGGCTAAATACATAGAAATTCCTTTATAACAGCACTTTATGAGCACCTCAAGAAAGGAAATTGGACATTACAGATTGGCAGTAAATAATAGCAATGGATTTCAGTCAGACCCTATTTCCCTGTTAAGCCATGATGGAGGAATCCCAGTCTCATGCACCAACTAGCATATAACAAATCCAGTGTGCCTGTGCACAGGCCAGCTTTGTTTTTAATGATTTTTTTTTCTCTCCAATGTCACGTCATTTACCAGCAAGAAGCAAAGAATTAGCCATTCTACATTTTATTTTAAAAAAGGACAATTAGAAGGCAGTGGATCGCACTGACCACCATCTTATAACATTGAAGGAGCTCAATAGTAGAACTGGGCCATGCATCAGATTTGCAACAGCATGGCAACAACCAGTCCTCTGATCTGATCGTTTGCAGGGATGGAAACTTATCTGGCTGTCTTTACAGTTACAGAGACACAATCACATTGGTGTATAATATATAAGAAAGAACACACCTGGTAAAACATCATTGAAGTATACGAGCAACACAAACAAAATACGGTGAAGGACCTGCTGAAGGGTCTCAGCCTGAAACGTCGACTATTTATTCTTTTCCATTGATGCTGCCCGGCCTGCTGAATTCCTCCAACATTTTGTGTGTGTTGCTTGGATTTCCAGCATCTGCAGATTTTCTCTTGTTGTGATTGAAATATACATTAGACTTTATGCATTTGTACTGAATATAATGCATTGGAACAAGTTAACAAATTTAGTAATAGAACTGAATAACTTAAAAATATTTTCCTGTGTGTAAAATTCACCTTTAGTAGCATTACTCTCTATTTCACAGCTACAAAACAATTGAATTCTTGAGTATTGGTAATATTCTGAGAAGGTAGCAATATTATTATTATAAGTTGCCTGATATTGAGAAAGTGATTATTTTATTGAACAAATTACTTCATTCATTGAAGCTCAATAAATTAGTTATGGATGTATGTTGTTAATCAGAAGCCCAAAGAATTCAATGATGCAGTGGGGCGCCACAGTAGTGTAATGGCTAGCTTGATACTATTGCATCTCGGGGCATATGAGTTTGAAGTTGAATTCCGATACCATTTGTAAGCTGTTTCTATGCCCTTCCCGTGAATGTTTCCTCCAAGTGCTTCAGTTTACACCCACATTCCAGAGATGAACCGGTTTGAAGGATAAATGCCCAAATTGTCCTGTAATTAGGTTAAGTAGGGGGGTTGCTGGGTAGTGTGGCTTGTTGGGCTGGAAGGGCCTGTTTTGCACTGTATCTCTAGAAGTTAAATTTTCATCTTCTACCTGTGTTCAGAGGCCACAAGCAAGTTTCAGAAGGTGATCTTAAAATGAAAAGCAATACAGACCATCAAACTGCCTGATTCCACTGTTATCCCTGTTAATCTATTCCACACATCTACCACTCTCTGTTTAAAAGAAAAACAACTTGCCCCTCACATTCCTATAAACTCACCCCTCTCCCTTACTTTAAAAGCATATCCTTTGGTGCTTGATGTTCGTACCCTGGAAGATTTGTTGTTAGTACTGCAGCTATGACTTAAGATGTGCATAATTGATCTGACTTAAGATACACTTAATCTGACCAGGAGAGCCAATAAATATTTGAAATAACTCTTGCAGATACTGGAAAGTAGCTGACAGCTTCAATAATGTTTGTTTTGGTCAATGCCGAGTTGTCCTTTCTGCACTGGCCCCGCCACTGCATGGCTCCCAATAGCCAGAGGCCATTCTATGGCTTGTGCTATCAGAAGCCTTTTATTCCTGTTTCTGTATGTCACTAGCAACTAGCAACATTTGTGTAGTGAATAGTACTGCTGCTGAATAGCTCCAGAGAGACAAGTTCAATTTCAATTGTTTTTGCTGCTGTGCTGAGTTTTGCAAGTTCTCACTGTTGATTGTCTTGATTTCTAATGGGTTTCGTTTCAAATGGTACCCTTGATTTTATGGTTTTGCAAGGCACCATATCTCTTAGCAGCTGGGAAAATGTCTCTTCTCCCCTTTTTCCCTCATGGTTAGATAGTGAGGGAAGCTTAGCTTGGAGCCATGACAAGAATCTCGGCATTGGTGACAAGACATAAATGAGTGTCAATGGTACAAACTGCCAGAGGAGATGTTGCCCAGTGACAAGAACTTGGGTAATAACAGCGGCTTGGCACAGAAGCTTATCTTGGCAGTCATATGCAACTGGAGGGTTAAATAAGTTCCTACTTGTCCTCTCCACTGGTTCCTTTTTACACTGTCACTGTGATTACCAGACTAGCTTTGTTTTTGTTTTTTTGCTTTGTTTAGTTGGACATCACTGATAAGGCTAGATGTGGTACCTTCTCAAACTGTTGCACTCTTTCTTGTAAAGGTTCTCCCACTGTGCTGTTGTATTGGAAATGCCAATAATTTCAACCTAATGAAGGTGAAGGAATGCAAATATAATTCCAAGACAAGATGGTCTTTGACTTAAGCAACCTACACATAATAATGTGTGTATGTGGCTGCTCCTGATGTCCTTTGTGGTAGAGATCACTGATTTGGGATTCACTGTGAATAACTAGTTGATCTTGTAGATGAAACACATTACAACCATTGTGGTAAGGTTTATGGTGGATGGGTACGAGTCAAGTTGTCTATTTTATCCAGAATCAGATAGAATTTCATGAAGTGTACTCATCTTTTCAAATGTATCCAATTCAGCTCTTGGCTTGCGACTTGAATGATACTCAAATTCTGATGTTATTATAGCCCGCTTGTTTATGTGGCTGTCCCAATTAAGTTTCTTATTAATAGTGTGTGCCTTGGCAATGATTGTGCCATCAAATATTAAGGATAGTTAGTTAGATTCACTCTTATAGAAGATGGCTATTTCCTGACACCCATGTGGTTTAAATGTTACCTTCTGCTATCAGCAGTGTTTTCTGAATATTGTCAATGACTGTTGTTCTAGTGGCACATTGTCTCATTTGCTGAGGAGTTGCAAATGAAATTGAGCAATGCAATTACCAGTGTATATATATACTCACTTCTGACTTTATCTTACAAGGAATATCATTAATAAACTGCAAAAGATGCCTGGCCTAGAGCACTTTACTGAAGCACTCTTATGGAGATGTCCTGGGCCTGAGGTTTTTTATCTCCCAACAATGAAAGCTATCTTTCTTAGTTTAAAATATGATTTTTGGTCACTGGAGCATTTTATCATGATGTTCCTTAACTTAAGTTTTATGAGGTCCTCTTGATACCACTCCATCAATAGCTGTTTTGATATCTTGCTTCATTTCTGGAAGTTAACTCATTAGTGCATGTTTGCGCCAAGATTATGAAGTTGTTGGGAGCTGAGTGATCCTAAAATTTTGTAAATTGGTTATCAGAGAGTAGGTTATTTATGAGTCTGTCTCTCTTGATGGCAAAGGTCATTGCACCTTCCATTCATTTGATGTAGACCTATTGGTATTGATGGGCCAAGAATGTCACATCATAGAAAACCTACAGCACAATACAGGCCCTTCGGCCCACAAAGCTGTGCCTAACATGTCCCTACCTTAGAACTACCTAGGTTTTACCAATAGCCCTCTATTTTTCTAAGCTAAATGTAGCCATCCAGAAATCTCTTAAAAGACCCTATCGTTTCCACCTCTACTACTACTGCCGGCAGCCCATTCCACACACTCACCACTCTCTGCGTGAAAAAAACCTACCTCTGACATCTCCTCTGTACCTCCTTCCAAGCACCTTAAAACTATGCCCTCTTGTGCTAGCCATTTCAGCCCTGGGGAAACACCTCTGACTATCCACACGATCAATACCTCTCATTATCTTGTACACCTCTACCTCATCCTCCATTGCTCCAAGGAGAAAAGGCTGAGTTCACTGAACCTATTCTCATAAGGCATGCTCCCCAATCCAGGCAACATCCTTGTAAATTTCCTCTGCACCTTTTCTATGGCTTCCACATCCTTCGTGTAGTGAGGCGACCAGAAATGACCACAGTGCTCCAAGTGGGGTCTGACCAGGGTCCTATATAGCTGCAACATTTCCTCTCAGCTCCTAAACTCAATCCCATGATTGATGAAGGCCAATGCACCGTATGCCTTCTTAACTACAGAGTCAACCTGCGTAGCAGCTTTGAGTGTCCTATGGACTCGAACCCCCAAGATCCTTCTAATCCTCCACACTGCCAAGAGTCTTACCATTAATGCTATATTCTGCCATCATATTTGACCTACCAAAATGAACCACCTCATACTTACCTGGGTTGAACTCCATCTGCCACTTCTCAGCCCAGTTTTTCATCCTATCAATGTCCCGTTGTAACCTCTGACAGCCCTCCACACTATCCACAACACCTCCAACCTTTGTGTCATCAGCAGATTTACTAACCCATCCATCCATTTCCTAATCCAGGTCATTTATAAAAACCACGCTGGCTGGTGGTGCAATGGCATCAGCGCCAGACTTCAGAGCGAAGGTTCCTGAGTTCAAATCCAAGTTGGGCCAACCCCAAGCACGCTTTCCATCCGTGCCAGGTTGAGCTTTGAGCTAGCCACTCGGCCTTGTGAAAAAAAAAGGGTCGAGTCAGGAACGTTCATATCGTTACCCGGTTAATCCGAAAGGAGACTAATCCTGACACCATACGCCAGACAAGAATGGCTGACTGTCTGGTGCGGCACGCTAAAAAATAAATAAATAAATAAAAATTACAAAGTGTAGGGGGCCCAGAACAGATCTCTGAGGCACACCACTGGTCATTGGCCTCCATGCAGAATATGACCCATCTACAACCACTTCTGTTGCCTTCTGTGGGCAAGCCAGTTCTGGATTCACAAAGCATTGTCCCCTTGGATCCCATGGCTTCTTACTTTGTCAATAAGCCTTGCATGGGGTACCTTATTAAATGCCTTGCGAAAATCCATGTACACTACATCTACGGCTCTACCTTCATCAATATGCTTAGTCACATCCTCAAAAAATTCACTCAGGCTCGTAAGGCACGACCTGCTTTTGACAAAGCCATACTGACTATTCCTAATCATATTATGCCTCTCCAAATGTTCATAAATCCTGCCTCTCAGGATGTTCTCCGTCAACTTGCCAACCACTGAAGTAAGACTCACTGGCCTATAATTTCCTTGTCTATCCCTACTCCCTTTCTTGAATAAGGGAACAACATCTGCAATTATCCAATCCTCTGGAACCTCTCCTGTCTCCATTGATGATGCAAAGAGCATTGTCAGATGCTCAGCAATCTCCTCCCTCACTTCCCACAGTAGCCTGGGGTACATCCCGTCTGTCCTGGTGACTTATCCAACTTGATGCTTTTCAAGAGCTTCAGTACATCCTCTTCCTTCATATCTACATGCACAAGCATTTTAGTCCACTGCAAGTCATCCCTACAATCACCAAGATCCTTTTCCGTAGTGAATACTAAAGCAAAGTATTTCCTCTGGTTCCATACATGCTTTTCTACTGTCACAGTTGATTGGTCCTATTCGCTCACATCTTATCATCTTGCTCTTCACATACTTGTAGAAGGCCTTGGGGTTTTCCTTAATCCTGTCTGCCAAGGCCTTCTCATGGCCCCATCTGGCTCTCCTAATTTCATTCTTAAACTCCTTCCTAATAGCCTTATAATCTTCTAGATCTCTATCATTACCTAGTTTTATGAACCTTTCGTAAGCTATTCTTTTCTTCTTGACTAGATTTACAACAGCCTTTGTACACCATGGATCTTGTACCTTACCATCCTTTCCCTGTCTCATTGGAACGTAGCTACTCAGAACCCCTTGCAAATATCTGCTGAGCATTTGCTACATTTCTTCTGTACGTTTCCCTGAGAACATCTGTTTCCAATTTATGCTTCCAAGTGCCTGCCTGATAGCCTTATATTTCCCCTTACTCCAATTAAACATTTCCCTAACTTGACTGTTCCTACCCCTCTCCAATGCTATGGTAAAGGAGATGGAATTATGATCACTGTCTCTAAAATGCCCTCCCACTGAGAGACCTGACAGTTGACCAGGTTCACTTCCCAATACCAGATCAAGTACAGCCTCTCCTCTTGTAGTGTTATCTACATATTGTGTCAAGAAACCTTCCTGAACATTACCCCATCTAAACCCCTCACTCTAGGGAGATGTCAATCAATATTTGGGAAATTAAAATCTCCCACCACAACAACTCTGTTATTACTCCTTTCCAGAATCTGTCTCCCCATCTGCTCCTTGATGTCCCTGTTACTACTGGGTGGTCTATAAAAACACCTAGTAGAGTTATTGACCCCTTCCTATTCCTTACTTCCACACACAGAGTCTCTGTAGACAACCCCTCCATGACTTCCTCCTTTTCTACAGCCATGACATTATCTCTGATCAATAGTACCACGCCCCCACCTCTTTTGCCTCCCTCCCTATCCTTTCTGAAACATCTAATGCCTGATTGGATTTTCCCTATGGTTTGTTGAACTGAATATTTCCTGAACAGCTTTCCACATGGTCACACTTCAGGACTGATGTTAAAAGTTTTCTGCATCCTGTACTCTCAGCCTTTTCCTGATATCACATGGAATGAATTGACTTGACTGATGACTGTTTTTGTGATGCTGGGAATCTCAGGAAGAATCTGAACTGAATCATCAATATAACACTTCTGAATGAATGAGGGTGCTATTTCATCAGCTCTTTAGCACTGATATCCTGAGCACCTTTGTAATGGTGAGGAATGGTCTTGAAACGTATGTTTGCTGTTTAATGTTTCACCACCAATCATGACTAGATGTGGCAAGACTACAGAGCTTTGCTCCTCTGTTTTAATATAGTATTTATCACATTAACTGTCACAAACACAGTTTGGCAGCTTTGTCTATCAGAACATGGTTGCTGATGGTCCAGCCAAACAAATGTTGATGGAATTTGAAGTTCTCTATCAACCATGTATTTTGTGCCCTTCATGCGGTCAGTTGAATTTTGGTGTTCATCTATGGACAGAACAAGATATAATAACAACGGTACTCAGATCACTTCACTTAGCAGTGGAAGTTCCTTTTCCATTTACTACAAAACATTTTTTGGCTCAGATAGTCCAATCACATTTCTCAACCCCAAAAATAAGATGTTGATGTTAGGATCAATAAATCAGAATTAGGCTTAATATGATCAAAATCTGTTGTGAAATTTGTTAACTTTACAGCAGCAGTACGATGCAATATGTGATAATGGAGAGAAAAAGATCTGAGAATTACAGTAAGTGTGTATGTATATATACATTTTTAAAAATAGTTAAATTAAACAAGTAGTGCAAAGTATAGAAACAAAAAACGTAGTGAGGTAATGTTCATGGGTTCAAAGTCCATTCAGAAACCAGATGGCAGAGGGGAAGAAGCTGTTCCTGAATTGTTGAGTGTGTGCCTTCAGGCTTCTAACTCTCCTTCCTGGTGGTAGCAATGAGAAGAGGGCATGTCCTGGCTGGTGACGATCCTTAATGATGGACGTCGCCTTTTTGAGGCACCGTTCATGAAGATGTCTTGGATACTATGGAGTCTAGCACCCATGGTGGAGATCACTAATTTTATGATTTTCTGCAGCTTAATGTGATCATGTGCAGTAGTCCTTTCCATACCAGAAGGTGATGCAGCAAGTTAGAATTCTCTCCACTGTACATCTGTAAAAAATTTGCAAGAGTTTTACGTGATATTGTGAATTTCTTCAAACTCTTAATGAAATATAGCCACTGTTTTGCCTTCTTTGTAGCTGCATTGATATGTAGAAATCTGTGAGTGTTTTAGGTGACATACCAAGTCTCTTCGAACTCTGAATGAAAGATAGCTGCATTGAGAAATTGAGTCCAGGTTAGGTCCTCAGAAATATTGACACCCAGGTACTTGAAAAAATTCACTCTTTCCACTTCCGATCTCTTTGAGGACTGGTGTGTGTTCCCTTGTTTTACCTTTTCTGAAGTCGACAATCAGTTCTTTGCTCCTACTGATATTGAGTGGAATGTTGCTGCTGTGACATCACTCAAATAGTTGGTATATCCTGTACACCCTCTCGTCACCATTTGAGATTCTGCAAGCAGTGGTTGTATCATCAGGTAATTTATAGATGGCACTTGAGCTGTGACTAACCATATAGTCATGGCTGTAGAGAGAGAAGAGCAGTGGGCTAAGCACGCATCCCTGAGGTGCGTCAGTGTTGATTGTCAGCGAGGTGGAGATGTTATTTCCAATCTGCACAGATTGTGGTCTTCCAGTTAGGAAGTCAACGATCCAGTTGCAGAGGGACATACAGAGGCCCAGGTTCTGGAGCTTTTCAATCAGAACTGTAGGAATGATGGTGTTAAGTGCTGAGCTGTAGTCAATAAACAGCATCCTTAGATAGATAATTGTATTTTCCAGGTGATCCCATATTGCATGGGAAACCAATGAGATCACGTCTGCCATAGATCTATTGTGGTGATAGGCAAATTGCAGTGGGCTGCACTAATTTAATAGCTTTTTGACAACAAGAAATAGATACTAATTAAAATGTATTTGTTAAAATGTATCTGCAGTCTAGTTTATCAGAATTAAATCTCTGTAGGATAAATTGCAAAAAACTAATGTCATCACAAGCGAAATGTAATTGGATGTTACACACATTTAGACTGAGAATCCAGTTAGAATAAGAAATTAAAGTACTTTTTGTTCAACTTAAATATTAATTAAGTGAGTTATTTAGGAATGGAACTGCTCTTAATAATCTAACTGATTTTTTTAAATGAATTCTAAATTAAAGCAATACTACTGGGACTATGTATACTCGATGTGACTCTATAGTGGAACATCTTTTATGACGCACCCATAAAAATAAATCTACCCAGCAAGCCTGCATAAAGATAACACATTGGCATTCTAAAATGGTTTTAGAGAAAACGGACCACTTTCAGCAAGTAGAATGCAGAAATATTAGATGTAGGAACTTCTTCAACTTGTTGTTTTGTGATCACTTTTTTTACCTGAAAACATTATTCCGAATCTAAAAGTTCAGAAGTTATCAGAAAATACATGGTGGTTACCATGACTAGTAACATTTAGTTGTACCAGATGATACTTATCTAGGAGGTATAAAAATACTGCATGCTGGAAATCTGAAATATACTGTTTTTTTTCTCGTTTATGTCCTGTCTTTGGATTGTTGTGTAGAGTTTACCTGTTTTTCTGTACTGTTCAAGGAATTGATCAATATTTTACCTTTGTAAAGCTTCATGTATTCGATAGACAGGTGAACAAAGCTTATAATGCTTGGGTGCTTAAGGTCATTTCATCAGCAATGGAACACTTCTCATAGGAACGTTAGAGACTCAGTAAGCATCACGCTTATCAGAAAAGAAACTACAGTCTTCTAATCTTGTCCCGTGGTCTTACTTGTTTATGCCTGTACCAATTTGAAGTGTATTATTATCCTACAGTAGTGATATGAGAAACAGTTCAACCTGAACAAAGTCATTCCTGATCCCTGAAGTGCACCAGTGTTGATCATCAGCGAGGAGGAAATGCTATCATCAATCCACACAGATTGTGGTCTTCTAGTTTGGAAATAGAGGAGTCATTTCCAGAGAGAGGTACACAGGCCCACATTGTATAACTTCTCAATCAGGATTGTGGGAATGATGGTATTAAATGCTGAGCTATAGTCGAATAATAGCATCCTGACATAGGTGCTTGTGCTGTCCAGGTGGTCAAAAGCCGTGTGAAGAGCCATTGAGATTGCATCTGCCGTTGACGTATTGTGGCAATAGGCAAATTGCAATGGGTCCAGGTCCTTGCTGAGGCAGGAGATCAGTCTAGTCATGACCAACCTCTCAAAGCATTTCATCACTGTAGATGTGAGTGCTACTAGGTTCAGATTCAAATTCATTAATCACGTGTACATCGAAACATCAGTGACGTGCATCATTTGTATTAACAACCATCACTGTTGCAGTAACAGCAATGTAACAAAGCAAGAGTCACCACACCTGCCGGTGCCAAAATAGTATGAAAACAATGAACTGTAAAACAAATTGCTTTCATCTTCGCTCCTACCCAACCACATATAGTCCTTTAACCACAAGACAGGCCATCTTTAGTCTCCAACAGACTCATGAATTTGTAGAATTTGGACTTCAACTTCCCTAGTAGACTCGCAGACCCAGGACTTCTGGGACTTCACAGACTTCTGGACTTCCTATCAACCTTAAGGCTTTGATCTTTGGCATAGACCCCAGGACTTGCTGATGACAATGGATGAAGATCCCAAGCACTAGGCCTCAAACTTCTGGCTTGCCAATGCTAGGACTTTGAACACAAGGCCTCAAACTGATCCATGTACCTAAATGTTACAGGCCCCCGTTCACATTGCCGGTATGGAACTCTGATTCTTGAACCTGCTGACAATTCACTGACCTTGAGGGTGGGAGAGGGGTGGCGCAAGTGGAGCAATCCTCGTTGGTCTGCTGGCCCGTCATCCGACCACTGATGTCCCACATCTGTGTCACTGGCCTCTGAATGTGGAGCAGGAGACTAAACTCCAGCCTGAACTCTAAGCTTCCCTCATATCTTTATTTCTGTTTTACTATGTAGCACTGTTGACGTTGTCTTGCAAAGCTGTAGGATCTTTATTAATGCTCATGTAAGCTTTCTGATTTCTGTTTTTGTAAAGACTATTCAGATTTTTATTGCACGTCAATGAGGAAAGGATTTTATAGATGCATCACTGATTATTTGTTCGTAGAATTCTCTGCTTGTCATGTTTATTTTGAAGGTAATAGTTGCATTTAGCAAAATGCTCTGATGACAGCAATTAAATGTAATAATTAGTTTTTTGGGGGGATTTTTGTTTTGTCTGGTCAATGCTAAAATTAACCATATTGATTTAAGTTGCCTTCACATAGTTTCTCACGTGTCCAACATAGGGTAAATCATCAGTATCAAGGCTGAAATAATTACAGTGACATAAATAGAAATAGAGATGGTGGAAGATTTCAAAAATTATATAGTGCTGGACTGACAATGCACTACATTTATGTACGTTCTATAGCTTAATAAATATCTCATTTCATATTGCTTTATAGAAGAAATAGCAGAGGAAAAAAACACATTTGGCATTTAGACTGAAAGCAAGATGAAAAGAAGATAATATTACAAATATTTTTAAAGGTGGAGGATTGAGATGGAGTCTGAATGGGTTCAGATAAGAAATCCTGAGTATAGTATTGAGGTAGTTGAATGTAATACCATCAGTGCTGCAGTACTGAGAAGTCATGTTGACTGGAACCAACTGAGAACAGGTATTATATTTGAGGTTAGAGAAGAGGCTGCAGTAAAGCCTCAGAACTTTGGTCTTCACAAGATCAATGAGAGTCATCTAGGATAAATTGACAGGTGCATTAGATTTAATGTGAGAAAACTGCTGAAAGTTGAGAATTACCTTGGGTATTAACTTGATGATCAGCAGTGCAAATATTGGAGAGATTGAACCTGGAGTGGGGTTTCAAAGTGGTGACTGGATGAAATCATAACAGAAAGAGTGGAAGAACTGTGATAGTGGTAGCAGTAGGGTGACTAGTTATCCAGGTTGAAAGATGCTGCCTGGAACTGTTATTCAGTATTGATCAGTAATAACATCTCATCTTTGTCGATGATCAACATAGGCACACCTCAATGTTCATGCTTAGCCCACTGCTCTGCACTCATGACTCTGTCTAGGCATAGCTCAAACACCATCTATTACTTCACTGATGACACCACTGTTGTTGGTACAATCTCAGATGCCGATGAGGAGGCATACAGGAGTGAGATACATTGGCAGCTTCAGTGGTGTTATAACAATAGCCTTGCATTCATCATCAGCACTGTCTAGTAATTGTGGACTTCAAGAAGGGAAAGTCAATAGAACACTTCACTGAGGGGACAGCAGTGGAAAGGGTGTTCAATATCTCAAAGGATCTATAATATATATTCCGGGCTAACACATTGATTAAATCATGAAAAAGGCAGCTGTACTTCATTAGGAGTTTCAGGACATTTTGTTTGTCCCTAAAAACTCTAGCAAATTTCTGCAGATGTACTGTGGAGAGCATCATCATCTGAAATGGAGGCTCCAATGCACAGGATCAAAAGAGGCTACAGAGGGTTGTAGACTCATTCAGCTCCATTGCAGGCACAAACCACCATTAAGGACATCTTCAAAAGGCAATGCCTCAAGAAGGTGGCATCTATCATTCAGTACCTTCACCATCTGGGACATGCCCTCTTTTCATTACTGCCATCAGGGAAGAGGTACAGGAGGCTGAAGACCTGAATTCAACATTTTATGACCAGCTTCTCCCCCCTCCACTATCAGATCCTGAACAGTCCAAGAACCCATGAACACTATTTCATTATTCCTCTTTATTGTTTATTAATCTTTGTAACTCATAGTACTTCTTATGCCCTGCACTCTATTGCTGCCACAAAAAAATAAATTTCATGACATACATTAGTTATAGTAAATCTTATTCTGATTCTATTGACTGTATATTGAGTCGCTATTACCGTGAATGGCATATTGGAAAAATCCAAGCCTCAGTAAGATTTCATGGCCTGTACAAAGTTGAATATGTCTCTGTAGTGCTTGGTTAAGCATAACTTGGTTAAGACTTGCCTGTTGCAGGCTGCTATCTAGGTGGGTTTCCTAATGCACATTAAAACGGAGTCAAGAGATGAAGAAATTGTGTTTGCCAGTCAGGAAGTTTAAACTCTCAAAGTATTAACTACAAATGTTTGTAGATACCAGCCTCCTTCAGCATCCCAACATCTACTTTTAGTGAGCAAATAACCTGCTCAGCTGTATCAGTTCAATCATCATCAAATGTTAATGATGTGCATTTTGAAAAGAATTCGGCAGGGATTTGAATTTAATTCCTGTGCTTGTATTTCTGTGGGCCGGGGAAACTTGTTGGTGAAATGAAGGGAAGATTGAGCAGCACCTCATGAATATGTTTAAATTCTGATTGTTTGTTTTGAATAACAACCCAATACTAATATCTGTTTTCTCATTTCCCTCGGCTAAATATTTCTTCTGACTATAGATGGGTTTTGGAAGTTCAAGGAATTTCAAATAGACACCCTTAAGATGGGCTGTATCTTGGGTGTATCTAATACAATATGGAAGAAGGATGACAATTGATCATTGGAGTAATTTCATGCTCTAGTGGAATCTGCAGATGCCTCAGAGAGATCTGAAAAGCAGAGAGGTGAATAGGACAATGAAACACAAGAACTAAGATTAATGGTCTATTATGCACAAAAGAAGATCCATTGATAGACCTTAAGCTTCATTGAACTATTTGAAGGACAGTGCAAACGTGAGCTCAGATTAACATGACAGATACATCAAAAATCTCATTTTGAGAAGTTCCGTTCACTAGTGGATTGGTCAGCCGTGGATATCTTTTGTGAAAGTAATCATTGTCTTATGACATTTTTTTTCTTCTAAATTTGTTAACCTTTGGTTCTTTCTGGGCATGTCAAAGACCTCTTTTGGCAGCTTTTAAACAGGGATGGCTGATTACAGCTTGATATTTTGGCAGAGAATCAATCTGAGACATCTCTCCCTGAGATGAGCAGTATAGTAGTGGTTTTCATTGAGTCGTAGAGTTTTGCAGCTTGCAAATAGGCCGTTGTTCCATCTTTGCCAACCATTGTGCTTATCTGTGAGTCCCTCTTGCCTGCATTAATTCTGTACTTCTCTATGTTCTGCTTATTCAAATACTTATTAAGCTGTCTTTCAAATTTTATTACTGTTCCTGTCTCCACCAATTACTCTGGTAGCTCATTCCAGATAACAACTACCCTTGGCATGAAAGAAATTATCATTCAAAACTTCTCCTTCATATTAAATCTACTTCCTTTAGTTTTGCACACCCTCACCATGGTAAACAGACACTGGTTATCTACCCTATTTATGTTTTATGAATTTATATACCTGTATCATGTCAGCTCTTAGCCTCCTTTGCATCAGGGAAGACAGGCTTGACCTGTCTAATCTCTCCAGGTAATTTAAGACTTCTACTACAAGTAATATCCTTGTGAAACTTTACTGTGACCTCTCTAGCTTAATCACTTCCTTCCTTTAGTGTGGTGAGCAGTACTCAAAATATAGGCAAACTAACATTTTGTACAACTTCAAACTTTCTGCCCACAAACTGCATTTGACTGCTGTCCCTCAGTAAGAATACCAAGTTGGAACCAAACTTATGCTGCTTTATATGTAGAGATTTCACAGTCTAACTGTGACTGATTGTGTTTCCCTGTCTTTTTATTTTCCCATGCCTTAAAGAAGTGGTGGCATGTTAATTGGTTATGGAATTCCTTGTTGTAGTCAGTAGTTTTGAGCCCTGTTTCATCATATTTAGAATTGGAATTCCATAGGACATGGGCACAGAATTAAGCCACTTGGCTCTGCTCCAACTTTTGATCCTGGCTGATATTTTGTCACCTCAAACCCATTCTTCTGCTTTCTCCCTGTAATGTTTGTCACCTTGACAAACCAAGAATCTATCAACCTTAGCTCTAAGTATACCCAATGACTTGGCCAGTCATCTGCCACAATGAATTCCACTGATTCATCACACTCTAGCTATAGAAATTCCTCTTCATTTTTGTTCTAAAAGGATGTCCATTTATTCTGAGACTGTACCCTGTGGTGCTAGATTCTCGGGCTATAGGAAACAACCAGTATGTCCACCCTATCTAGGCCTTTCAATATTCGCTAGGTTTCGATGAGATCCCCCACTCCCATTCTTCTAATCTTTAGTGAGTACAGGACTAGAGCCATCAAACATGCTTCATACATAAACCCCTTTCATTCCTGGGATCATTCTCTTAAGCCGCCTCTGGCCCCTCTCGAATGTCAGCACATCTTTCTTAGATACAGGGCTCAAAGCTGCTCACAGTATTCCAAATCTAATCTGACCAATATCTTGAGACTCTGCATTACCTCCTTGTTTTTATATTCTAGTCTTTTTGAAACTAATAACTTTGCACGTGCCTTCCTTACTACCGACTCAAACTGCAAGTTAACTGTTAAGGAATTCTGCACAAGGGATTCCAACATTTTTAATATTAGTTGAGGACAACCTTTTCAAAGTTCAAAATACATTTATTATTAAAGTATGTATACAGAATACATATGTATTGTATCTGAATTGAATTGACTTTATTTCTTACATCCTTCACATTCATGAGGAGTAAAAATCTTTATGTTACGTCTCTATTTAAATGTGTATTAATTTATAATAATTTATAATAAATAGAACAGTCAATGTAATATAGAGTATACTCAAATCAGCATGAGTTCATCAGTTTGTTGGCTTGCTGGAAGAAGCTATCCTGGAGCCTGTTGGTCCTGACTTTTACGCTGCAGTACCATTTACCAGATGGTAGCAGCTGGAATAGACTGCGGTTGTGGTGACTCAGGTCCTCAATGATCCTAAGGGCCCTTTTTACACCCGTCCTTGTAAATGTCCTGAATCATGGGAAGTTCACAACTACAGATGCGCTGGGCTGTCCGCACCACTCTCTTTAGAGTCTTGCAGTTAATGGAGGTACAGTTTCCATAGCAGTCAGTATGCTTTCAATTGTGCCCCTGAAGAAATTTCTTAGGATTTGGGGGCCCATACCAAACTTCCTCAACTGTCTGAGGTGAAAGAGGTGCTGTTGTGCTTTTTTCACCACACAGCTGCTGTGTACAGACCATGAGAGGTCTTCGGTGATGTGGATGCCGAAGAACTTAAAGCTGTTTACCCTCTCAACCCCAGATCCACTGATGTCAATAGGGGTTAGCCCATCTCCATTTCTCTTGTAATCCACAACCAGCTCCTTTGTTTTTGAGGGAGAGGTTGTTTTCTTGAAAGCACTGTGTCAGAAAAATGACTTCTTCCCTGTAGGCCACCTTGTTGTTGTTTGAGATAAGGCCAATCAATGTAGTGTTGTCAGCAAATTTAATTAGTAGATTAGAGCTGTGGGTGGCGATACAGTCATGGGTACACAGAGAGGAAAGGAGGGGACTCAGTACGTAGCCCTGAGGAGCTCCTGTATTGAGAGTCAGAGGGTTGGAGGTGAGGGAGCCCACTCTTACAACCTGCTGGCAATCTGACAGGAAGTCCAAGATCCAGCTGCATGAGGCAAGGTCAAGGCCGAGGTCTCTGAGCTTCTTTTCGAGCCTGGATGGAACTATGGTGTTGAATGCTGAACTGTAGTCCAAGAACAACATTCTTACATATGCATCCTTCTTCTCCTGATGTGTAAGGACAGTGTGTAGAGCAGTGGCTATTGTGTCATCTGTCGATTAGCTGTGTCAGTAGGTGAATGGCAGGGGGTCCAGTTTGGGTGATAGCAAGCTGCAGATGTAATCCTTGACCAGCCACTCAGAGCATTTGCTTATTATTGAGCTGCGTGCAACAGGATGCCAGTCATTCAGGCACGTTACCTTGGTCTTTTTTGGTACAGGGACAATGATGGATAATTTGAAGCAGGAGGGCACTCTACACTGGGAGAGGGAGAGATTAAAAATGTCAGTAAACACACCTGCCAGTAAACACCATGTTTGGCTTTGGAGTCTGCGATGGTACGCAGCCCTCGCCACAAGTCACGTGTGCAATTCGCTCTGAATCTTGACTCAAGCTTGTCCCTATATTGTTGTTTTGCCACCTCGATAACTTTGCACAGATCATGGCTGCTTTTCTTGAGCTCCTTTTGATCACCACTTGATGTCGTGCTGTTCACGTGGAACTATCGATCCAGGGTTTCTGGTTCAAGAAGACCCCGACTGACTTCTGGGGGACAGCATCGTCAATGCACTTCCGGATGAAGCATGTGACTCCATCCGTGAACTCAGAGACATCCGTGTCATGGAAGACGTTCCAGTTGACGTAATAGAAACATTCCTGCAGCATGGGGGCCGATTGGTCGGAGCAACAGTGGATGGTTTTAACTACGGCCGCCTCTAGTTTCATCTTCTGCCTGTACATTGAAGAGTGTTCTGATTTTCCAAAAGCTGGGCAAAGGGGAGCTTTATAAGCATTGCGGAAGTGAGTGTAGCCGCGGTCAAGTGTGTTCTCTCCACGAGTGCACAACTGGATGTGCTGACTAACTTCGGAGAGACTTTCGTCAGCAACGCACAATTAACGTCACTGGTGCGATGAAGGCAGCTTCTGGGTGTGCAGGCTGCAGCGTGTTGATGGACTTGTACAGTTCCTTGAGAGCCGGTCAGTATCAGCCTGTGGCGGAATGTACACCACCGTGATGATAACAGCCGTTAACTCCTTTAGGTAGCTGAGCGAAGGGCGCTGAGTAGGCTAGGGTCAATTATGGATAACTCTGAACATCCTCTACATAGCACCATCCAGAGACAGAGAAGCAGTTTCAGTGACAGGTTACTATCGACGCAATGCTCCTCAGACAGGATGAAGAGGTCAATACTCCCCAATGCCATTAGGCTTTACAATTCTACCGCCAGGACTTAAGAACTTTTTAAAAGCTATTAATGCTTTTTGAGACGGTGATTTAGATGCATATCATATTTTTTTACTGAGTTAAGTATTGTATGTAATTAGTTTTGCTACAACAAGTGTATGGGACATTGGAAAAAAAGTTGAATTTCCCCATGGGGATGAATAAAGTATCTATCTATCTATCTATCTATCTATCTAGCCAGTAGGGTCTGCATAGCAGCACCAGGTATTCCAGGTCTGGGTATCAAAACGATTTGAGTGCATGCACATTCTGGGGGTCGCACCAAGCATCGTTGACCATGAAGCACACCCCTCCTCCTTTAATCTTCCCAGTCAGGTTTTTCGACCTGTCTGCCCAGAACAGGGAGAACCCAGAGGTTCTATACATTTTCTGAGTTGTTTCCATACAGAATACATCTCTGAGATACACCTCCCACAGACTGCCACAAAACAAAAAATCGTCATGGAATCTGTTCAAGCAAACATCAAATATCTATCCAGCATACAAAAAACAAACAAACTGCACAAATGGGAAAAATTGAGTGCAGAACACATAGAATATCAAAGGTCAGGCCAGTAATATTCTGTGCAGTTCAGTTCAGTGCTGCACAGCTAGCCAGTGCAATCCAGAGGGCCAATCTTCGCTGTAGCGCCACAGTCCACATCACCCGTCTCAATCAAACCGGAGAAAAACAGTAAAAAATATATAACCAGAATCCTGGAACACATGCAATGTGCATCACCAAGTCCCCAAAAGCAATTCATAGAACATAGAATAGTACAGCACATTACAGGCCCTTTGGCCCACAATGTTGTGCCGACCCTCAAACCCTGCCTCCCATATAACCCCCCACCTTAAATTCCTCCATATACCTGTCTAGTAGTCTCTTAAACTTCACTAATGTATCTGCCTCCACCACTGACTCAGGCAATGCATTCCACGCACCAACCACTCTCTGAGTGAAAAACATTCCTCTAATATCCCCCTTGAACTTCCCTCCCCTTACCTTAAAGCCATGTCCTCTTGTACTGAGCAGTGGTGCCCTGGGGAAGAGGTGCTGGCTGTCCATTTTGTCTATTACTCTTAATATCTTGTACACCTCTATCATGTCTCCTCTCATCTTCCTTCTCTCCAAAGAGTAAAGCCCTAGCTCCCTTAATCTCTGATCATAATGCATACTCTCTAAACCAGGCAGCATCCTGGTAAATCTCCTCTGTACCCTTTCCAATGCTTCCACATCCTTCCTATAGTGAGGCGACCAGAACTGGACACAGTACTCCAAGTGTGGCCTAACTAGAGCTTTATAGAGCTGCATCATTACATCACGTCTTTTAAACTCTATCCCTCGACTTATGAAAGCTAACACCCCATAAGCTTTCTTAACTACCCTATCTACCTGTGAGGCAACTTTCAGGGATCTGTGGACATGTACCCCCAGATCCCTCTGCTCCTCCACACTACCAAGTATCCTGTCATTTACTTTGTACTCTGCCTTGGAGTTTGTCCTTCCAAAATGTACCACCTCACACTTCTCTGGATTGAACTCCATCTGCCACTTCTCAGCCCACTTCTGCATCCTATCAATGTCTCTCTGCAATCTTCGATAGCCTCACCAATCAATCCTGGCATTGTGGATCCTGTACTTTCCTCAGACAGCAGCTAGCATTTACTGTTCTTAATTGCTATAATTTATTTATCTTTTGGTAGAATTTTAAATAGCTAATGTGATTTTCACTTCACAAAGTTGTTACTAGGTGTAAGCATCTGCTCATCTAGCTTTGGATTGAAAATGCCTTTTGCCCTGTTTTCAGAGGAATCCTGTAAGTGGGACCGAAGGGCTAGAAATGTTGCAGCAAGAAGATATAATTGATGCTTGTTGTTTGTAGATAAGGATAATTGGCATCAGTTGTCCATCTTAGTAAGAGGACATAAACCCAATATCTAATAAAACAGACAGCTTCAAGGTTGAGGCTTTTTATTCGTCTGTGTTATTGCAGATTTATGGTTCAGAGCTAAGCTTGGTGCTTAGATCATTTTATGAAGAAATTTAGAGAAGATTGCTGGAAGATAACTTTCTGAAAGAGCATAGAAGAACACTGAAATAAAACCACTGATCTTTTCTAATGGATTTTAAATTGTAGATATAAAAGCATTAAGTTTAAAATCTCTCTTTGCATGCATATTTCAGCCTCACCTGCTGTTCAAGGTCTTTTGATGACCATAACATTTTTTTCCCCTCCTTAGATTTAGATTGCTCAAGAATACGCCGTAGTTCTGTGTTACGTAATCCCTGATGCTACATGAATTTTACTGTATAATGTCAACATTGAAGTACCAAGTATTTTTGGAGCAATGTTATTATTGATGCATTGTTAATTGGGAATTACTTTTGTAATTTATAATCCTTAGAATGTCCATTCGACAATTTCCATCTATTTTGTGTTTAATTCACACCTTTTCTAAGTGTTGGAAAAGCAGGGGAGCTTGTTACATTAGACCACTAACTGGGCCCTAATAGGGGTTTGATAGACTGAATGAACTTCTTCCTTGTTTTATCGACTTTATGCCTCTATGATTCCATTCACTTTATGTGTATGTAATTGCCTTTGATCGTTTCTCTGAAAGGAGAACAAGTGTGAGAATTTCAAGGAAACAGAAAATAGGTTATGCTCTCAATATGTGGTTCACCTTATTTTCTTGAGTCTTCCTTAGGATTGTGAAACATCTGTGACCCCGTCAGTTTGGAAAATGTAAGAAAGGCATGCAGCAACTATATAGAGGTACCGGAAAACACCTGCATATTGTGTACTGAGTGCAAATTCTGACATCAAAATCAATGTCACTCCTTGCTCAGGGCAATGAGTATACTTTCTATAGGAAAATATCACATTTAAGCAAGTTACCTGAATCTGGAATGCTCAAGGGTCAGTTCAGTTCAGATTGAACTGAAAACTTCATCTTTCGGGTATGACTCTGACTCTGAGTTTCCATCCAAACCTTGGCTACAAAAAGTAACAGATACAGCCCAGTCCATCACAGGAAAGCCATGCCCACAAGGAGCATTGTCAGACAAAAGCAGTATCCACCACTGATGAACATGCCATGCACTGTATTCACTGCTGCCATCAGGAAGGATGTACAGGACCTTTAGGTCCCACAGCACCAGGTTCAGGAACAGTTATTACCCTTCAACTATCAAGCTCCTGAACCAGTGTGGATAACTTTACTTACCCTGACATTGAAATGATTCCACAGACAGTGGGCTCAATTTCAGGAACTCTGCAACTAACTCATGTTCTCAATATTATTTATTACTTTTACTATAATTTGCTTTTCGTTGTATCTGCAGTCTGTTTTCCTTTGCACATTGTTCATCTTTGTGTAGTTGTTTATTGCTTGCATTGAATTTCTTTGTATCTACTGTGAATGCCCACAAGATAATGAATCTCAGAATAGTACATGGTTATATATATGTACTTTGATAATAACTTTGAACTTTAATTCAGCCTGTGACTTGGGAGTTTGATAAACTTGTCAGACTATAAGGACTTGGAAGTAGTATAAGAACAGACACCAGTATTTCAAGATCACTACCAAGGTAATGCAAAAATGAAATGTCTGATGCTGCTCCTTTCATTATCGATTGCCAGCACCAATATCAATTTGACAGTTTAAGAAATGAAATTCAATAACAGCCCTTCTTTCTCCAGTTTTATGCGATTGGAAATCAATTATTTTCAGGAGAATAAAGGAATGCCAACTATTTCTCGGTTGTGAAACATCATTCAGGATACTAGACTGAGCATGTCCGGCATGAATTATCCTTGTTCCTAACCCAGCTTCTATATAAATGTCGCATGGGATGATGCCATTTCCAGAACAAACTCCATTTGGAACGTGAAGGTGGTAAGTGGTTCAGATTGGTCTGTAACCATCCAACAGTGGCTGTCCTGAGTTGGCATACAGTTTTGTCTTCCCAGCTCAACTCTGGACTAATCCAATCCAATTTATTCTAATCTGATTCTTTTTCAGAGGTTAGAGAAACTCTGGCACTGGACTGAACATTCTCTTTCTCACCTCTGCTGATGATTTTATTAGATACACCTGTATGCCTGCTTGTTATTGTATATGTCTCATCAGCCAGTCACGTGGCAACAGCTCAGTGCATAAAAGCATGCAGACATAGTCTCAGAAACTGCTGATGTTCTGGGATTTTCGTACACACCAGCTTCTACAGTTTACAGGAAGTGGTGCAAAATAAAAAACACATCCAGTGACTGGCATTTCAGTGGGCGAAAATGAAAGAGGTCAGAGGAGAATGGACAGACTTGTTCAAGCTGACAAGAAGGAGACACAACTTAAATAACCATGTATTACATCAGTGGTGTGCAAAAAAGTACCTTTGAAAGCACAACAAAGTGGATGGGCTACTGAGGCAGAAGTCCACACAAGATTCCTCTCCTGTACCTATAAAGTGGCCACTTAATATGTACGCTGATGTTCTAATAAGTGTAATTTTTCATGCTTCATGAAAGACCTGGTTATTCATGACTGTTTGCATGGCAGTGTACATTCAGTGGCTACTGTGTGTTTATTAAGTATTTTCTTTTGTATTCACTGGGCTTTAAACAAGAAATGTTGACTCCAGTTTGGAGTTAAAAATGAATGCACTTTCCTACATCTCTTAGCTTTCCCTTAAAAATCGCATTGTAAGAAACCATGGAGCTAACAACAACACTATAACCAGTAAATTCCATCAAGTACTCCTGTCAGCTATTTCACTATTCAGCACTTACAATACTTTGATATTTAAATATATTTAGTCCCTCCCAGTTTAAATCTGGTATCTTGCTACTAATTCAGATTTGAAGGCTGTCCTGCAGTGTAAGCTGTGTACATACATCTACTGATGCCTCTGGACACATCTTCAGTGATGTTCCTGGAATCATCGGGTGCTTCTGGTTTTTCAACATTATACACCCTCCCCCGAGTGACCCCAGCCTGTGTCCAGATGGTGAGCTACTTATGACTCCATGGCTCCCCGCTTTTGAGCCACAGCCACCTTGAGGCCTTCTCTGCCACATCAGTGGTACTGCGAATGGCTCTCCTCTTCCTCTCTCCCTTGATGCTCAAATTGCTGAAGGCTCTGCTTAAGGAACAGGCTGCGAATCCCCTACATCCAACCTCCACTGGGAGACACCTCACTCTCCATCCAGCCTGCTGGCAGTTGCTGACCAGTTCTGCATACTTGGAGAGCTTTCTTTCAAAGGCCTCTTCCAAGCAATCTTCCCATGGGACTGTCAGCTCCATCAGCACCACTTGCTTATTAAACTCAGACACAAGGACAATGTCTGGTCACAGGGTGGTGGCTGTGATATAGTTGGCGAACTTCAGCTGCCGTTCAAGGTCCACCAACAGCTGCCAGTCCCTTGCAGAGGTCAGGATGCCTGCAGATGTTCTTTTGGTGGGTATTGGCTGCTCCCCAGCTCTTACAAAGGCAATGGTCTGTTTGGACGGTCAGGACCGCTTGCCCACTCAACTCCTGCGCTGATGGCTTCAGCGATGATCTTCAGGACTTGATCATGCCTCCATCGGTACCGTCCCTCACCAAGTGCCCTTGTGTAGCTGCAGAGGACGTGCTCCAGGGTTCCTTGCTTGGAGCACAGTGGGCACACAGATGACTCTGCTTTGCCCCATGTGTGCAGGTTTGATGGATTTGGAAGCACACCGTACGCTGCCTGGATGAGAAGTTGGATGCAGTGCGGCCCAGCTTTCCAAAGCTCAGCCCAGGTCACTTTCCTCTCCACCGCATTCTCCCATCTTGTCCAAGCTCCCTGTGGCTTTATTCCCACCACCTTGCAGGTTCTTGTCTCCTCCACTGCTGCTCTCACCTCCTCCTGAACTAGGCAGCACCTTTCCTTCCCTCTGATGGTGTCCATTTGGGGAGTTGGAAAGGATCCGAGCCCAGCTCTGCCTCGTGTGACCACTCCCACCAGCCTCCTGTGATGCAGCTTTTCCTCTGCTTCCTGAACAGCTTCCTCTGCCCTCCACTTCCTGCCAGTCCTAACTTGCATCCCTGCTCCAGCCACCTTCGGATCACCTCAGTCCCTGTACTGTACCACTTCTCTGGCTCTTGTTACCTTGAATTCCTCCTCCAAGGATTTGAACGGCAGTTGCAGTTTGTTGTGGTGCCCATAGGGTGCGATGCTGCTCAGGCTCCTTGGCAGCCCCAGCCATCTCCTGAGGTGGTTGCTAACCGTCCTCTCTAAGGTTTTGACTGTTGAGATCGGAACTGCATAGACGAGAAGGGGCCACAGGATTCTGGGAAGAATGCCATTCTGATACACCCAGGCTTTAAACTTCCCAGGGAGGCCAGACTTGTCCACGGATTTCAGCCAGCCATCCAACTTGGTGCAGGTCACCTGAATGGATGTTGTGTCCCTTAAAGAGCTGTCAAAAGCCTTACCGAAGCTGGCTTTTCTGTGATGGTGGGGATGGCTGTACCTGCGATGTTGAACCGGAACTTGTTCTCCACCTTCCCATTTCCTCAGCACCATAGATCTTGATTTGGCTGGTTTGAAATGCACCCGGGCCACTCCACCAGCTTTTCGAGCCCCTGCAGAATCCACCGGCAGCCGGTGACTGTGAGGTCATCCATGAATGCCCTGATGGGTGGTTGCCGTTGAGCGGAGTTCACTCTGGGTCAGCAGACTCAGTGAGCATATTCATGGCTAGGGAGAACAGTGTCACTGAGATAGTGATGATGCCAATCTCCACCTTGCACCAGCTTGATGTAATTGCTCCTGAAGAGACCCTCCTCCCGAAGTTGCTGTAATAATCAGTGGTAAGGTCTCTGATTTTGCTAGGGACATGATGCTTGGTCAGTGTGAGCTCCACCAGCTTGTGCAGAATGGAGCCGTATGCATAAGGAGGATATTAAAAATCAGTAAACCATTAGCAGTAATTGGATCAGGAGGGCCAATTACATAGTGTTGATGGAGTGGCTGGGGTGATGCAAGAGAAAGTTGGGAGACGAATGAAATGGTACAGACTAACTGAATGATATGAGTAGGAGGAAAAAAATACAACCCTGCATCTGATGCCTTTCATGTCAGATCATTGCAGCCCATGGTGAATAGTAGCCATTTGCGTGCTTCTGTGTGGGTACGACACATAGGTACAGAAGATATTGGGCATATATCAGTGACATCAATGACTTAGTATTTCATATTTGACTATACAAAAGCAACATGTGTACAGAGCGGAAAATAAACAAGAATGAATATCCAAACAGAAGAAAAGATTCTCACTTGTGCGTTAATTATATATACAATTTTGTTTGTCGTTTTATAAGATATCATTAATCTGATAGGAATGTGAAGGAGATTTATGAGAACATTGCCAGGAGCTGGGAGAGTAGTGCCAAAGACAGGGGTGGAGGGCACGATATGAGCCTGCAGAAGTGGGTTGTTGACGTTTTGCTGGCTGCTCTCTCTTTGGCATTATGGCAACTGCAAAGAAAAGAGCCACCAGGACTGTCACAGAGGCTACTGAGCAAGCCTCTGAATGTTAATGGGTCAAGAGGTGTGACCTGTGGAGCAATGCTATTGAGACAGAAGCCATGTCCTGATCGACCCTGGATGGGGTGTTTGGATGAAAGCGTCTGAAGTTGAAAGACCCGAGACACCCGATGACTCCAGTTTACATCACTGATGATACGTCTCAGCACATCTAGGATGTATCTCAGCACCAGCACTCATAGGGAAAGGTTAGGACTTCATTCTTTGAGCATCGGTGATCTCATAGACATTTAGAAAATCATGAAGGGTATAGATGGGATGAACGCATGTGTTCTTGAATGTTGAATTTTTGATTCTGGAAAAGGTGAATCAAAAATTAGACAGCACAGATTTAATGCAGGAGGGGAAAGATTTAAAAGGGAGCTGAATGGTAATTTCTTCAAGGAGAGCGTCATGCATAAATGAATCAAGCTGTCAGAGGAAGTGGTTGCAGCCGGTAGAGTACCCAACATTTAAAAGACATTTGGATAAGTTCATAGATAGGAAAGTTTAAGAGAGATATCAGTCAAATGCAGCCAAACGTAACAAGTTTAGATGGGCTTCTTGTTTTGCATGGCGAGTATGACTCTGACTCTAAGCAGTCAATAACACTAATCCCATTTTCTTCTCTCTATCTTCCCATCAGTTTCTTTCAGATTCTACCATTGAAGTACATACTGTGGGTAATTTTCAGGGGGCAATTATCCTATTTCAGTGTGTGAGCGGAAACTCACATGCTCAGGGGGAGTAGGTGTAAAACCCACACAGAGAGCACTGATATCAGTGCTGAACTCCGCACAGACAAACAAGAAACGCATTACTGTGCCATTCCACAGAGAAAATGGTGGAATTTGAATTCTGGATCATTAATCCTTGGGTTATTTCTCTGCTAACTTAACCACCATCCACCATTGTATACTAAATTTATATAATTGGTCTGTTAGGGATAGTCAGCATGGCTTTGTGAGAATCAGGTTATGCCTTACAAGTCTGATTAACTTTTTCCAAAGAAGTGACAAAACAAATAGATGGTGAGGCTGCTTAACAAGATAAAATGTTATGGCATTACAAGAAAGATACTGGCATGGATAGAGGAATGGCTGACAGGCAAGAGGCAGTGAGTGGGAATAAAAGGGGCCTTTTCTGGTTGGTTGCCAGTGACTAGTGGTGTTTTTTAGGGGCCGCTACTTTTCATATTGTTTGTCAATGATTTGGATAATGGAGTTCATGGCTTTATGGCAAAGTTTGGAGATGATATGAAGACAGGTAGAGGGGTAGGTGGTGCTGAGGAAGAAATGTGGTTGCAGCAGAGCTTGGACAAATCGAAAGAATGGGCAAAATAGTGGCAGATGATTACAGTGTTGGGAAATGTATGATAATACATTTTGGTAAAAGGAACCATAGTGTGGGCTATTATCTAAATAGGGAGAAGTTTCAAATATCAGAGGTGCAGAGGACTTGGGAGCCCCCGTGCAAGACTCCCAGACGGTTAATTTCCAGGTTGACTCTGTGGTAAAGAAGTCAAATGCAATGTTGCCACTTGTTTCAAGGGGAATAGAATATGAAAGCAAGGAGATAATGCTGAGGCTTTAGAAGACACTAGTCAGGCCGCACTTGGAGCCCTAAATCTCAGAAAGGATGTGTTGTCATTGGAGAGAGTCCAGAGGAGTTTCATGAAGATGATTCTGGGAATGAATGGGCTAGCATATGAGGAGCATTTAGCAGCTTTGGGCCTGTCCTCACTGAAATTTGGAAGAATGCATGGGGATCTCATTGTAACCTACTGAATATTGAAAAGACTTGATGCAGTGGATGTGGAAAAGATGTTTCCTATGGTGGGGATATCCAGAACTGGAGGGCACAGCCTCAAAATTGAGGGGTGACCTTTTAGAACAGAGGTAAAGAGAATTTTTTTTTTATTATCCAGGAAGTAGTGAATCTGTGGAAGGCTCTGCCGCAGAATGTGGTGAAGGCCAAGTCCATGGGTATAGTTAAAGTGAAAGTTGATAGTTTCCTGATTGGTCAGGATATCAAAGGACATGGTAAGAGTGTAGGTGTATGGGGTTGAGTGGTATCAAGGATCAGCCATGATGGAATGGCAGAGTAGACACAATGGGCTAAATGGATTAATTCTGCTCCTATGTCTTATGGTGTTATGTTGTACTAGGTTAAATGGTTGGCGCAACATCATGGGACAAAGGCCCTGTCTATTTTCAACATAAGAGTTTTTATTTTCACACAGTTGTTATTAACCACATGATATGATTATTTGTTTTCTAGCTAGTGTGCTACTAATATTTCTCAGAGCCAAACAATGTCACCTTCCTCATTGGACCAGAAATGTCATGATGAAGGGAGTTCTCCTAGCACAGTTCATAAATCGCAAATATGCATTACTCTTCATGTAATTGCTTTTCTAGACTAAAAGTCAGAGGTTTGAATTCCTCATTATCAGTTTTAGAACATCTAAAGTTTCCCTGTAAAAATGCTCAATATCCATCCCCCACTGGCTGCCAATAGAAAAGTCCCAGTAATGTAATTACACTTCCATTGTTCTTACCGATGGATCGATTATGCCTTCAATTATTTCAGGATATTTTCTCTCTTCAGCAGTATTACTCTTTATCAGTATTGCCATGCCCCCTTCTTTCTTCTTCTCCCTATCTTTCACGAATACCTTGTGCCAAAAAAAAATTGTTCTGGGGAATATCTCTTTTACATACTCTTTGTGCATTAAGAAGTACAGAAATAGGTCCAATGTATATTCTGTGCATAACAAAAAAAGCTTAATTAAGTCTGCGCAGACTCAGAAATCATTGTTGGAGGTACAGTACTTGCTGAGGTTTTTGGTATGTGCCCCAAAAGAAAGAGGCCACCGCAGGTGCCCCAGTCATCATTATTCTAACATATCTTTTATAATTCAGCTCTAGGATTTTAGGCTGCATGGTCTTATGGCTGGTGTGAATGGAATAGTTTTGTGGCTGGATGAGTCAGAGACGTAAAGAATGAAGTATGGAATCCTGACCATCTTTGCACTGTTTGCATTTTTAATATAGACAGCAGAGGAGCAGGATGGGGAGACAAATGTGCCTCTACCTGAATATGTGGCATGAAAAATACACGCAATCAAGGGACTTACAAAAATCTCAGGGGATATCATGATCTCAGTGGGAAGAGTATACACCGTATATCTGAAATCATCTATCTGAACAGTTTTGCCCATTGCTATGGGGTGCGGGGTTGGGGAGGGGAAACCAGCACTCTCAGTTCTAAGTGACAAACTCATTTCAAGTAGCCACTTTGAGATCTATGTAATATCACCAGGATGCCATCCTAGCAAGCAGTCATCAAATAACGGACACACTTTTATTAGAATATCAAGGGAACTTAATCAGTCTGAAATGATTGTAAGGTGGGAGCATACTAAGGACATCTAGTTACATTTCTGGAATTGCAGTAGTGCATGTAAAACCTCAATATTCCAGGCAGGAATGACTGCTGTTCACTAAATGTTCAGATAATCTGTGACCTGGTGCAAAGATTCCTTCGCAATGCTGTCAGGTTTTATGTGAGTTGCCTCAGTCCATTTACTCTCAGGAATTCTGCCATCCCAATGTTTCTTAAGGAGGTTTTACAAATGTTTAACAAGTGAATAGTGACCTATCCAAAAGATGGAACACAATCAGGTAGTTTCAGTGACAAGAGGCAAACATAAGGGATATGCCTTCCACTCCACTTTTCCACAAGCCCACCATTGCAATCAAACAATGTAAATATTCATGAAGAGGTCAGGAGCACACACACACACACACACACACACACACACACACACACACACACACACACACACACACACACACACACACACACACACACACACACACACACACACACACACCCTATAACACAGAATGTGCAAGCTTCTACCTCATAAAAATTGGAAAAAATCATGACAATGCTCTTAGTGATGAGACATATTCCCTTACCAGAGGTCTTGTCAAAAGAATTGGATACCAATTCATTAGTTACTCATGAATTTGATATTTACTGTGTCTTACTCTGTGCTAAATGACTGTCACATTTGATTACATTTCAACATTAATTGTAAAGTTGCTGATGCATCCTTAAGACATTAGTATGCACTCTATAAATGATTTTTTTTCTATTTTGGCATTGCATATTAGTGGGGGAGACATCTTGCCTTTGGGCTGTGGCAATGGCTTACCTTAACTACTGAGAAATCAAATTGAAGCTTTGTTTTCGTCATTTTATTTAAATGAGTGATTTTTTATTGGCTTACATGATGTTGGCTGTGTATTTGTTACTGCAAATCAGCTTGTGTGTATATAGCATTTTACAGAAGTAGACAAAGAAGTAATTACAAGTTGCAGTCTGTTGTGAGAGAGTGCAGTGAATCCAATTATAGGGCTAGTTCAGATAATGAGCCTACGAACCCTGGCTGTAACTGGAGACTCAAAAGGAAGCCACTCAAACAGAACTAAGTCCCAAACATGCTGAGAGTCTTGGACTTTCTGACAAATTCAGAGTATTCACAGAGTCCAGCTGTGAGGTTCATTCTTACTGGAGATTGTAACCAAGATCCCTACCAGTTAGATTCAGTGCAGGATCTGAAGCCTCACTGATATCCACAGGTACTCTAGGCTTACAGGATAAGGGGCAAAGAACAAAGTAAGAGCTTTTGTCGATTACTTTGCTTTTGAATAATACTTACAATTTATTTTTAGTGTTTTAGGTGTCTTTAATTAACTTTGGATTCTTTTGGAAGTATTTACTTAATTTTTCTGTTTTAAATATTTCTAAACATCAGATTTAAACACTAGTCAAATTTTTGATGACTTCTCAAGTATGTTTCACCGAGTCAGAGCCTGCCAGGGATATCGTGTAGCATGGACTCTGACAGGCTAAAATGACACTTGACTTGACTTGAAGGTGTGCAGAACCAAAAAATTATCTTTCTGGTTCCAGATTAGGTAAGTGAGGGTGTGCATGTACAGGAAAATTAAGAAGTTTTGAGGTCAGTGTGGTACACTATATTGATATAAAATAAATGAATTATGACTGCATCATTGTTGATTCAGTAGACACTTTAGGCTAAAAATTAATTTTAACAGCACCCAAATGAGGCTGTGTCATTGAAAATCAGGTTATTGCAGCATAGAACAATTTTGCTCTCCTTCTAGATGATTTTGCACACAATGCATTATTTTTCTCCTCAATCTTTTGTAGGATTTCTGTTTGATTATTATGAAGCTCCCACATTACTATTGAGCAGCTACACAAAATTGGTCTGCAAGGATAGTTTTAAGCTGATTGCTCTAAAAAACAAAACAAGACTACTTTTTACTAAATACTGTCACATCTACAGTTTCGTTTGCTGCTGCATTTATAGAGGTCATTCAGATACCAAAGTAGGAAGAGGAATCTTTCCCTACTTTTCAAGCCTCAGGAATATTAAGAGTTGACTCAGTGTCCTATCTAATGGAAGACCACCGTGAGTTCTGATTGCTCATAACAGCTCCTGCTCACTGATAGTTAACACAGGCACACCTCAAAGATGTGTGTTTAGCTCAGTATTCTACTCTCCACAATCATGACTGCATGGCTAGGCACAGCTCAAACACCATATATAAATGTGCCGATGGCACTACTGTTGTTGGCGGAATCTCAGATGGTGATGAGGAGGCATACAAGGGTGAAATAGATTGGCTGGTCAAGTGGAGTCACAACAACCTTGAGCTCAACCTTCAAAAGGATTATGGACTTCCGGAAGGGGAAGTTTGAAGAACACATATCAATCCTCATTGAGGAGTCAATGGTGGAAAGGATGAGCAGCTTCAAGTTCCTGGTCATTAACATCTCAGAGGATCTATCCTGTTCCCACCATATTGATGTAATCATAATGAAGAGACACCAGTGGCTATTCTTAATTAGGAGTTTGAGGATATTTGATATGTCAGCAAAGACTCTAGCAAATTTCAACAGTTGTACCATGGAGAACTTTCTGACTGGTTGCATCATCATCTAATATGAAGACCCCAATCCACAGAACTGTAGAGCTTCAGAGGGTTGTAGACTTTGCTAGTTCCATCATCAGCACAAGTCTCCCTATGTATTCAAAAGGCAATGCCAAATAAGGGTGGCATCCATCATTAAGTCCCTCACCATCAGGACAGGGCCTCATCTTATTTCTACCATCAAAGAGGAGGCACAGGGATCTGAAGACCCATTCTCAACATTTTAGGAACAGCTTCTACCCCACCATGGACACTATGTTGCTATTCCTCTTTTGGAATGTCTTTTTTTATTTGTAATTTATAGTAATCTGTTATACCTGTACTGTACTGCTGTCATAAAGCAACACCTTTCATGACTAATATCAGTAACAATAAATCTGATTCTGATCCTTCCCATACTCCTCATGCACTTTCTTAGTCCACAAAAATATACCCTGACATTACCACCTACTCACCATTGAAAATATCAGTCGCTTTGAAAATTAATTACTGACTGGAAGTGGAACTTCAAGCTCCTTGCTAAAGATTTTTTGAAGATTTCTGTCCACAACATCATTAGCTACTTTGTTAATCTTCTGAGTTCTAGGTATCATTTTAAGTCACGATAAACTATTGACAGAAAGTGGTGTTAAAGTGGTGTTACAATTTAACATATAAAGTCAATTAAGTTTTGTAATTTCGTACTTGTAAAATCAAAATATTTTACCAGGCAGCTATAGGCAAAATTATTTGATTTGGCATTTGATCTAATGTTTTTCTTTTCCTTGGAATATATAAATTTCATGTTAATATTCCATTAACCACCTGATTAAGGAATTACTTGAAATGTAATTTCTTTGTATCCTTAGAAATACAGAAAAAAATAATTCTGTTCAATATTTCATCACATATACTGATATTTGAAATGAGTAATCAATTATCATTTTCCTTTATTCATAGAATTAGAGATACAACACAGAAAAAGGCCCTTTAGTCCATTGATATTACTGATGATCTTATACCTATTTTAAATGAATTCTACATTATGTCCATTTTTAATTCTACCTATATCCTCATTCATTCCCTCAGATTCTACCTCTGGGCTACAGACTAAGGGCACTTTACTGTGGCTTACTAATCCACCAATCTTCATGTCTTGGGGATATGGGACGAAGCCCCCTCAGATGCAGGGAGATGGTGCAAACTCCACAAGAGCACCTGAGGTCAGGATTGAACTGTGGTACTGTGAGACTGTGGCTCTACTAGTTCTACATGTTAAATGTTCCATCACACCATTACTTATTAGTGGCCTAGCAGTAATATATGTATTTTTTTTAAAAAAGGTGTAATTACAAATTTAACTATGGTCAGTAACAATTGAAGAGTATGATCAATGTTAGTGCATTGCACCTTGCCTACAATTGCAGAAGAGGACATATTTGTTCTATTTAGTGTTGCTGACCAAGGCAGATTTCTAGACAATATAGAGGCTGATGGTATCTGTACCTGTAATACTAAATATTTAACAAAGCATCAGAGAAAGAACAATTAATTAACCCAGAATTTGTATTTCTACAGAAGATAATGACTTAATCTCACAAAATAATTGCCTCTAGGTAGGAAAGTAAGTCACAGTTTTCCACTTCATTTAACAACAGATCTACTTGGAATTGCATATCTAGTTCAAAAAATAAAGTATAAATCACATCTTTTATTGCCATTATTCCTCATTGTAATGAAAAGTATATATAGCTGTAGGACAACATGTATGATGAGAAAAGTACACAAGTCAAAATCAAAAATTGATAACCACAATGGGCAAGGATATGAATTATGGATGATGTTTAGCCATTGCAGTAAAAAAACTGCTGTATATATTTTATATTCATACCAATTCTGAGCTTAAAGTAGTTAGCCTTATTTTATCCAAGCAAATTTGTGCATTGCATGTAAACAGAGTTATCTGATTGTAGCTTATGTATGAAATACCAACATTGTCAGTGTTCCTTTTCTATATCTTCACTGTTCAATCTCAGTTAGCAAATTCACCCTTATAAAAGACATTTTCTTTCTGTTTTTGGTTTTCACTTTGCCATTGCTTTTAATTTTACTACATATTAATATAATTGGTATCAATCTGCTATTGGAAGAGTCTTGTAATTTTAGTGCATGGTGTTATTCTTTGAAGATCAAGATTATAGAATCCAAATTGGATCAATAGCTACGTAAGCATTTTTTCAGATTTCTAATGCAAATTTAGTGGTGCCTGTTATTAGGACTTGATGAATCATGCATTTGCTAAGAGGTTTTGTTTTTTCGAAGTAATTATCATCAGATCATTGAGAAATTGTATAATTACTCATTGCACATGTTTTGGTATCTTTTAACTTTTTCACTTATGGCAGTAGTGTCCTCAAGAAATGATTAATGTAACAAAAAAGCATGACTAGCCTTCCAACCGATGTTGCTGATAAAATGTTCTACTCTCTTCATCACATGAAGTCATCTGAATTTCAGTCACAAAATGCTCCCTTGTTTATGGTGAAGGATAATGTAACTGGGAGTAATGTACATAATTCACAACCACCGTCAATGAGTTGTGATTTCATTTTAAGAGGCTGATCTGGCATGATAATGATATTACATAAAGAGTTTTAGCACACTTTTGTATTTAGGTTTTGGTATTCAATAAAATGTATTATAGGTTTCATTAAACATAAAATGCCTTATTTTGTTTTATTTGCAAAAACCTATATTAGTGACCCCAATGCTCTAGGGTGATTCCTGAGTTATTGAACACATCGACCAATGAAGTCGCTTTGAATCTGCTAGAGTTTTGGGATCAAAATGCCATTGCTTGGTTTGTACAAGCTGAAGCCTAGTTTGCACTTTGAGAAATCATCGCCAACGACACCAAATTCTACTACATGGTAGCATTGCTCAACACTTCCACAGCATTAAGAGTGGTGAGTCTGTCCGAACACGATAAATACCGATTGCTGAAAACTCACCTTTTACGGACTTTTGGACCAGCAGTGTGTGAGTGTGCCAAACAGTGGCTCTCCATGCACAGTCTCGGCGATGCTAGGCCTTCAGAGATAATGGACCACATGCTGTCTCTCCTGGGAAATCACCATCCTTTTATTTTTAAAGAGCTCTTCATGAAGAAAATGCCTGATCAAGTTCACATAGTTCTCACTAATACACTCATGAATGACATTGGAGCTTGCTAAAATGGCTGTTAGTCTACACTCAGCTAAGCAGTGGTGCATCATTCTGTCTCCTCTCTCTACCTCAATAAGCTTGTTCAGCAAAGCCCCTAACCTACACATGCCTATGGCTGTGAAACAAACAATGCTTGGTCTGTGTTTTTACCATAATCACTTTGGTACGAACTCTAGGAAGTACTGACCGGCGTGCAGCTTTGACAGTGCCAGCACATCAGGACACCAACATTCTGTGAACACCATGGGTTCCAGCTGGCAGGGTTGTCTACTTTTCATTATAGACACCCTTTCTGGGTGACATTCCCGTGTGATACTGGTGCTCATGTTGCCAGCATTGCCTAGCGATCAGAAGGCAAAAAGTGACAAACCTCACAGGAGGCCACTAACACCAGCAGGATCCAGACTTGTGGGACACGATGGGTGACGTTGTACTTCAGTAGGTGATGTCACACATGGGACTTCAGCCTGGCTAAAGTGGCTAGACCGCTCCTTGGTGCAGATTTCCTGTGTACCCAAGGGGATCTCAAGAACTGCCAGCTTGTGGATGCCAAAGACTTTGGGTCATTACCCTGCTCTCCCAGTAAATTTACACACAGTGGCTCTGTCAAGCACATGCACGCATCATCACAGGTGTGTTTACTTAACTGTTGGGCGTACTCCCAGACCTCACCAAACCCACATTCTTCACAACAGTCACAAAACATCAAGTTGAGCTCCACACTCCCGCAACTGGCGCACCAGTCCATGCCTGCTCGTGTAGCCTAGACCCAGAAAAACTGGCAACCACAAAGTGTTGAGTTTACCAACATGGAAAGACTTGGCATTGTACACCAATCAAGTAGCCCCTGGGCTTCACCCCTCCATATGGTCCCTAAATCCGATGGTGGTTGCCATCCAAGTGGTGATTACCAACGCCATAATGAGGCCACCACCCACAATTGTTACCCGATCCCACACATTCAATACTTCTTGGCACGTTTAGCCAGAAAGTAATTTTTTTCCAAAGTCGATCTATTTAGGGGCTACCATCAGGTGCCACTGTGCTTGGAGGAAATTCCCAGAACAGCTGTGATAACTCCATTTGGCCTTTGTGAGTTTCTGCGCATGCCGTTTGGACTGAAAAATGCAGCACAGACTTTCCAGTAGCTGACGGACTTTGCATTAAAAGACTTAGATTTTCTCTTTGTTTACCCGGATGATATATTTGTTGCCATTGCATCCAAATCTAAACACGTTTCTCAACCCCGCACACTTTTCAAGCACCTAAGCCGACTTTTATTAACTTTGGTAAATGCCAGTTTGGTTTGTCAACTATTGACTTTCTCAGCCCTCACTTCTCCACAGAAATTGCAAAAACCCCTCTCATCAAAAGTAGCTGCCGTTATTGAATTCCCACTGCCCTGTCACATATATTAAAAAAATACAGGTATGGTATACTTCTATCACTGATTTGTTCCATGAGTTGCTGAATTAATGCTCCCCCTGTATAGTGTGCTTGAAGTTAATACCCCTAAACAAGTGCTTGACTCTCAGCAGACATGACCAGGGCATTGGATGATACCAAGTCTGCTCTTTCCAACACAGTCCTGCTGGTGCACCCACTCCCTAAAGCACCTGTAGTCATTACCACTGGTGCTTCAGACTGTGCTGTGGGTGCTGTGCATGAACAGCTGGTCAGGAGCACGTGGCAGTCGCTCGCCACCTTCCGCTGGCAGCTCCTTCCCACGAGAGAAAGTACAGCATGTTTGACTGTGAACTTCTTGGTCTCTATCTGGCTGTCTGCTATTTTAGTTCCTCCGTAGACATTGCCTTTTCACAATGCTTGTTGACCACAAACCGTTTGAGCACCCAATGGCCAAAATATCAGACTCTTCAGCTGCATGGCAGTAATGCCACCTGGCCTACATAACAGTTCACAACTGATATACAACATATCAAGGGGAAAAATAATGCCATGGCTGATAGTCTCGTGAGACAACTGTTGAGGCTGTACACATAGCAGCTGATTTTCCCAACATTGCAGCTGGCAAAGTTACTGACCCTGGAGGTTCAGGCTTACCAAACAGCAGTCACAGGGTTGGCTAACATTAAGTTCGGGAAGCTGGTGTTTCTCACTGGTGTGAGGTCTCAGCCAGTCGCCCTTGCCCATTGTGCTCACAAACTGGAAGGGACTGCTTTTGACTCCATACGTGGCTTCTCACGTCCAGGACGGAAGGCCTCACAGAAACTGGCATGGCCTCAGGAAGGACACATGTGGTTAGACTGCAGCCTGTGCGGAGTGCCAGTGGGTAAAAATTAATCGTCACGTTCAGGTGCCATTGGCATCTTTTGAGCAATGGTTGACCATGTCAAGCTGGACCTTGCTGCCTTGGGTGTTCATCAGCACCTGGGCTGCCTGGTTTGGCACACCATCTGAATTTTCTTCTGACTGTGGTGCCCAGCTCATTTCAGACCTCTGGGCTGTAATGGCTCAGAACCTCACTGTCAGGCTAAATCACACCACAGTGTATCATCCACAGTCCAATGCCTGATGCAAGTGGTTTCACTGCTCCTTAAAGGCTTCTCTGATGGAAAACTATTGGCATGATTGTATCCCGTGGGTCCTGCTGGGGCTCCGAACTGCTTCAAAAGAGGGACTGCAGTTGGTATAGGGGCAGTAGTTATGAGTGCCAGGTGATTTCATTCATGATGTCACGCCACGTGGTTGGCCTCTCAACAGCATTCCACCCTCCTCAGTAAATTCAATTCCTTTTCACCTATTCCTACCTCCCATCATGGTGTACAGCACTCTTGGGTTTCTGTTGACCTACGTTCCGGCTTGTTTGATTTTGCCCTCCATGTTGCACTCCAACATCCCCTTAGGCCCCCTTACGATGGCCCATTTTGCATTTTGTAACAGGGTGACAAGACTTTTAATCATAGATAAGAGGGGTAAACCTGAATGAATTTCGATATATCACCTTAAACTGGCCCACCAAGATTTAGAGTATTCCGCTGTCATGCCCCTGGCATCACAGCATGACTATGAGTGTGTCAATGCAGCTCTGGATGAGTCAGAGGCACCTGCTGTTCCTCCACCCATGGAACATCGGACCCTGAGGTAGGTGGCTCATCTGAGCTCCAGACAGCTCCAGCTGCAGCCAAATAAAGTGGACACTTTAACTGTTTTAGAGTGTTCTACTCCTCTTTAGACTGCAAAGATTGAAATTTTACTTGATCATATTGACAACGCAGATTGTCATTTCAAGCCTTGTTATTCCAGAAAATGGGTCCAATATGTTTAATTCAGTATTTAACAAACTATCATTTCTCTCCTTCCACACACACCTAGGCAGTACTTAGACAACACACATCTAAAATAGCTTTATCTCAAACGTTATGAAGTCTTCAACTCAGGAAGAGACCTGCCCTTGGCCTTGCCTTGTTGCTGAAAAAGTGTGAATATAGCTGCCATGGTAGGCTATAGTAGATGCGACAGTTGATGTTTTGGCCTTCTGACTTTTTTCCTCTGTTGTCTTTGAACAAAATATATAATCCTTCTCTCGCAGTCTTGGCTAGCTGCCATTCATTCGCTGATCTTCTGATCAAAGCAGGGCTGGGCACAAGGCCTGACATATTTCTTCTGGGTGCTCTTCAGTGTGTCTCATCTTCCTTGAATGTGGCTGGAAAAATGGTGGGAGTGCTCCTTCTGAATTGCTACAACATCTGCTTTTTGCATGCAAGAAGCCTGTTTGAAGTTAGCAGAGCAAAGTAGATTCTTGACCTTCTTTCCTGAGAATTGTAAGATCCTAAGTTGCACAGGGCGAGGTAAGTTTAAGTCATGTCTGAGAATGTCCCTTGATGATATAAACAAAAAACAGGGGAAGAATATATGCAAGATAAATGAGAATTATCTGCATAAGGCTTAGAAACAGCTTTTCATAAGCAATTATTTGGAGTTATATTTGACATTATCTCACAAGGTTGCCCGTAAACTTGCACAATCACTGCAGATAGTAAATGTGAATAGAATTTTATTAACAAGATAATACCTGTAGGCTGTTTGTTGTTTCCCAATAGACGAATCCAAATTTATCTCATTCCTGAAATCTCTCCAGAAGCACTTCTGATTTATGGTTAAAATTGTGTAGCATTGTGCAATGTTTTTGTATGCTCATGGGATGACCTTTGATGTTTTCATACATCTATCACAGAAATGCAGAAAAACTTGGTGATTTGCACAGCCCACTAATTTGTATGCTGCATTCATGTGTGTAAAGTGTATGCAGGGCTATTTATGTATTGAGGATACTCAAACAGTGTCAATTTTCATACAATGTTTATTTTCACAGTTATGTAGCTGAAATTGAATCTCATTTGTCTGATCAAGAACTACTGTGGGACATTCACAGGGAAGCAGCTTTTTATAGCATCATACTCGCAGCAGCTGCATTATTTAAAGGGCCACTTGGTTTCTTTTCACTTTGGTCTACGGTGTATTGCCTTAGGAGTATGAACGTTGTCAGGGCTCGAAGGAGGGGTTCTAAGCTGCTGCAGTGACGTTTTATGAGCTGCACAATCATTTCTTCAGTTGTATTCACTCTGATATGGCTGCTTCTGCATTAATTATGCTGCATGAGTTGAAGTTGGAAAAAGATGTTGTAGGCATGGTAGACAGGATTGAGGTCTCTGAAAGAGAAGAGAAGGAGCATCTGTGGCTGCAGAAGCTTTCATTGAACAGAAACTGGAGACAGGCTACCAGCTCGAGCTGTCGAAGGAGCCATTTGTCTGCATGTTGTTTCCAAAGCCCGAGGTAATGGAGATTTGCAATCTCTCATGGACAAATCTCTAGCTATGCCACTACCACCAAGAAGGAGGTGGTAGAGGAGCTTGGATTCACATACTCAATGTGTAGGAACCACTTCTTCCTCTCCGCCATCAGATTTCTGAATGGGCAATGAACCCTACCAGATAATTTTTTTTGCTGTTTGTTGCATTTTTTAAATGTAAATATATATAGTGGATTCCAGTTAATCGGGGAGCCACTTATTTGGGACAACTCTTAAAGAACAAACATAAAATTCTGGCTAAATGGAGCAGCTGCTTAATTAGGCTCAAATGTGTTGGTCCCGATGTGTTCCAATTAACTGGAATCCTATATATAGTATTTCTTATTGTAATTTATATATTTTTTTACTAATACAGAATTGCACTGTATTATGTATTTCACAATATATATCAGTCATATAAAATCTAATTTGGATAGAAGTTCAATTTTCTGTTACCTTGATCACATGATCCTCAAAATTATTCCAGGTGGCTGATCTGTGTCTCATTGTTCAGTGTGTTGGTGACCTCTATGTCAGAGGTCCCTCCTCAAGGTAAAGGTATTACCACAAGCAGCTGTGGAGGCCAGGTTGTTGGGTCTATTCAAGGCAGAGCTTGATAGGTTCTTGATTGGACATGACATCAAAGGTTACTGGGAGTGGGGCTGAGTAGGGGAATAAGGATTAGCTTTGATTGAATGGCACATCAGACTAGATTGGCCAAATGGCCTAATTCTGCTCCTATGTCTTATGGTCAAAAAAGGAAATGTCTTTGAACAGAGAAATATTTGGAAATGTGACATATATTGGTCAGGATTTCAGTTTATTCTGAGGGAAATGCCTCAGTAATGTGCATCATAAGTTTCCATATGTGAACCCAGATCACCGCATAAATCTTCAGGACTATTATTCCCAAGTATACAAATGTTCTCCACGATGAGATGAATCTTTTTCTGGTTACTGTTTTGTTTCTGGGGAGTTCATATCACCACATGATTCTCAAGTTCTCTGCAGTGCTTATTACCTACTGGCCTTGAAAGTAGTACTTAACTTCATCTTCCTATGATCTCTGGGAGCATAAATTGCATTACTGCTGATTCCAGTTGTTGATATATTCAACATCACAGGACACACTGCAACCAAGATGTGATCACATCTTGATTACATCACATAGAGTAACTCAGAGAGGACTGGATACATTGATGTCATCTACAACATACTGTACAACCTGGCCATCATGAGGGCCAGACTTTGCAAGAGCATCTTAATCAAGAGGAAAGTGAAGTAGAGAAAGGACAGGCAAAGAGGGAAGAGAAGGGTGGTGGCAGTCATTGACTAAAGTAGCCCTTGTCTGGATTTTAAGGAATCAGCCAAAGACTTAGAGATTCTTGTGAAGAATGCTCTCCATTTGCCTAGTGTGCAGCTGGGAGATAATAACCAGGGATGCGAGAGCCTCCTGTTACATTACTTTTTTTTGTAGGATTCTATGACTGAGATGCCGTGGCAGTTGTGCAGTACGTTACTGGACACATCTACTTTGTACAATATATGTCACCTAGAATCTCCAAAGCATAATCCATAGCCACACACCATGCTTTTTAAAGTAGACTTTATAAAATTAAAATAAAACAAATTAAAACATATAACATAATGAATAAACACTTGCAGTCCCTAAACTGATAAGACCATAAGATGTAGGAGCAGAATTAGACTATTTGCCCCATCGAGTCTGCTCCACTACTTTGTCATGGCTGATCCAATTTCCCTCTCAGCCACAATCTCCTGCCTTCACCCCCCCCCCCCCCCCCATATGTCTTCATGCCCTGACCAGTCAAGAGTATATCAACCTCTGTCATAAATATACATAAAGACTTGGTCTCCACAACTGCTTGTGCAAAGAATTCTACAGATTTACTGCTCTCTGGCTAAAGACATTCCTCTTCATCTCCATTCTGAGGGTGCCCCTCTCTTCTGAGGCTGTGTCTTCTGGACTTAGACTCTCCCATCATAGGAAACATCCTCTCTACATTCACTCTGTCAAGGCCCTTCACTATTCAATAGGTTTCAATGAGGTCACCCCTCAGTCTTCTAATTCTAATGAATGCAGGCCCAGAGCCATCAAATACTCTTCATATGACAAGCCGTTCAATCCCGGAATCAATTTTGTGAACCAATTTTGTGAACGATCCCCATTTTCAGCACAGAATATAAGAGGCCCAAACCTGCTCACAATACTACAAGTGAGGCCTCTCCAGTGCTTTATAAAGTTTCAAAATTATATCTTTGCTTTCATATTCTAGGCCTCTTGAAATGAATGCTAACATTGTATTTGCCTTCCTCACCACAGACTCAACCTGAAAATTAACCTTGAGGGAATCCTGCACAGTGACTCACAAGTCCACTTGAATCTCAGTTTTTTTTTGTGATTTCTCTCCGTTTAGAAAATAGTCAATCCTTTCATTTTTTTCTATCAAAGTGCATGGCCATATGTTTCCTGACACTGTATTCCATCTGCTATTTCTTTGCTCATTCTCCTAATCTGTCTATGTCCTTCTTAACCTCAGTGCTTCTTCAACACTACCCACCCCTCAACCTATCTTCATATCATCTGCAAATTTCGCAACAATCTATCAATTCCGTCAACCAAATCATTGACAATTAATGTATTTGGGTCAAGCGCCTCTTCCCCAGGGCACCACTGCTCAATACAAGAGAACATGGCTTTAAGGTAAGGGATGGAAAGTTCAAGGGGGATATTAGAGGAAGGTTTTTTACTCAAAGCGGTTGGCGCGTGGAATGCACTGCCTGAGTCAGTGGTGGAGGCAGATACACTAGTGAAATTTAAGAGACTACTAGACAGGTATATGGAGGAATTTAAGGTGGAGGGTTATATGGGAGGCAGGGTTTAAGGGGCGCACAAAATTGTGGGCCGAAAGGCCTATACTGTGCTATATTGTTCTAATGCACCTCTAGTCACTGACAGCCAGCCAGAAAAGGCTCCTTTGATTCCCACTCTTCAACTCCTGTCAATCAGCCTCTGCTTTAGCCATACTAGAATCTTGTCTGTAATACCATGGGCTCATAGCTTGTTAAGCGGCATGATTTGCACCTTGTTAAGAACCTTCTGAAAATCCAAGTACACAACATAAACGAATTCTCTTTTGACTATCCTGCTTGTTATTTCTTCAAAGAATTTCAACAGATTTGTCAGGCAAGATTTTCCCTTAAAGAAGCCATGTCACTACGGCCTATTCCATCATGTGCCTCCAAGTACCCTGAGACCTCATCCTTAATTATCGATTCCAACATCTCCCCAACCGCTGAGGTCAGAATAACTTGCCTAAGTTTTCCTTTCTTCTGTCCCTTTCCCTTCTTGAAGAGTGGACTGATATTTGCAATTTTCCAGTCTTCTGGAAGCATTCCAGAATCTAATGATCCTTGAAAGATAATTATTAATGCCACAATCTTATTAGCTACCTCTTTCAAAACCCTGGGGTGTACACCATCTGCTCCAGGTATCCTATCTACCTTCAGACCTTTCAGTTTCCCAAGAGCCTTCTCTCTAGTTATGGTAACTTCACACCCCCGACACTTAAAACTTCTGCCATACTGCTAGTGTCTTCCACAAATGAAGATTGATGCCAAATACTTAATTAATTCTTCCACTAGTTCATTGTCCTCCATTACTACCTTGACTTCCTATATTCCACAAGAGGAGCATTTCACTATCCTGCAGATATAAAGAAAGGAAGGAACAATTTTGATTTTTCGTTTCTCTGAGTGAGCCACCTCATCGCTGAAGCCTCAAAGAGTTAAATCTTAAGATCACCACTCTGACTATGTCCACTCAGACGATGGGCACTGTACTTACCCCCGTCTTCCTCTAATTTTTCTTACTAATCAATCCCAAAGGCCATTTGCTCCTGGTCAAAGCTCTATTATGCTGCGGCAACCTGCTCCTGCTTTTATTCCTCGGGCAGTGGACCTGATTAAAGTCCCCTCTTCTCAAACTTCTGATGTCTGGATTGGCCAGTGGTCAAATCTCTAATATAATAAGAAAGAAAAAACAGTTTGTCTTATTCTAATAATTTCCATTCTAACTGTCCAAGACTGGAAGAAGCTGCAGAAGATCGTGAACATAGCCCAGCGCATCACACAAACCAATCTTCCATCCTTGGATTCACTTTACATCACACTCTGTTGGAGCAGTGCTGCCAGGATAATCAAGGACGAGACCCACCCAGCCAACACACTTTTTGTCCCGCTTCCCTCCGGAAGAAGGTTCAGGAGCATGAAGATTCGTACGGCCAGATTTGGGAACAGCTTCTTTCCAACTGTGATAAGACTGCTGAACAGATCCTGACCCGGATCTGGGCCATACCTTCCAAATATCTGGACCTGACTTGCATTACCTTACTTTCCCTTTTCTATTTTCTAATTATGATTTATAATTTAAATTTTTATTATATTTACTTTGATTTGTGCTTCAGGGAGCACGAAGCACAGAAACAAATATCACTGTGATGATTGTACGCTCTAGTATCAATTGTTTGGTGACAATAAAGTATAAGTATAAGAGTCTATCTTTTGAAGAGCCAAGATGTAGATTCCCTGGTTCAGTTCTGGAGAATCTCACCTGAATTGAGTTGTACCTTTGAACTCCACATACAATAAAGGGGTAAAGTAAAGTGACTGATGTGCAGGCTGTGGGTCCTGGATCCAGGAACTCTAGATCTTATTTACCTGAGAGTAGCTGTATTCCTGCAATTGTAACCACAGCCCAATGGATCTTCTTGGAATTGAAAGGAACTTTCATGAGACCAAGTGCTTTTGATGAGTATTTCCATGTTGACATTGATCATCTTTCATTTAGTTTTACTGTTCAATAGCAGTAAATCAGAAGTCATTAACTACTGGTTGCTGTATTCTCATGTCTGTAGTACTCCAAACTGCTTACAATGAAGAACACTGAGGAAGCTCCATACAAACCCCCTCTAAGAGAATCGTGCCCACTTGTGATTGATTTGCTTTATAATGGAACACCTTTTATTGCCATCACTAGTGGCACAAAACCGTAGAATTTATTTTTAAATGTGTCTGCAGGAGTTACCATGCAATCTGAGGTCTTGCAACCAAACCACTACAACATCTTTCTTAGCAATGTTTGTGGTATTTTCACTGGAAAAAATAATATGGTTTATATATGTCTTAATAATAGATCATTACCACTGAAGGGCTGTTATAGTGTACTGCTTTGGACCAAGAAGCTGGTGGAGGGTAATTGTCAGAAATATTTTAGTCACAATTATTTAACTCAGAGTCCTTCCAAGAAAGAGAAAAGCAGAACACTTGGTCCTATTTTATTTGACTTCAGTCAGAGGCTGTGATCTTTCTCAGAGTATCTCATGAAACTTATTTTGTTACCATCTCAATGGAATAGTCTGAGGAATAATGAAATCATCTGGGGTTGTTTGCGAAGAGCATTATCTCTGGTGATAAATGTAATCTCCAGGATTGACCACACGGGTTAACTGCATTCCAGGATATTGTTGAAGAATCAAGTAAACCAAGGCTTCATGATCAATTGACGTTACTCAAACTTGCAGCTGAGGCTCTGGGTCCATCATGGAAGATTAGCTCGGTATCAGGTATCTATCAAGAGGAGCACCTCAAGTCCTGTAGAACTTTAGATAGAAAATTAAAATGTGTTCATCTGTTAATCATTAAACATGATATTTTTAGGATTCTGTACATGGCCTGGGCATGCAGGGAGCTTTTGACATATGTGTAACCATCGGTTCTCTAGTGGCTTAATCAAGGGGATGATAGCCCCTGACTTGGCCAAACTTAAGAAAGCTCGTTTAGGTGGATGCTGTGTGATGTGTCCTTTGTTACAAATTGGTACCATGAAATAACAAACAGTACACAATATGTGATTAAATGATTCTTTATAATTCTTAATTTGACTCTATGTAAAGAAACAACAAAAAGAAAAGGCCCATTCTCATGAAACAGTCTAATGCGCAAATGTTGGAGCCCACAGTGTCGTCCATTTGTTCCTGTCGTCCTCCTCTGAGTGTAGCTGACCCTCAGTCCTTCACTCCTCAGTCCACTCCGTCCAGCGATCTACCAACCCTCTCCATTCGCGTCCTCTTTCTTCGTCGCTCCCCGACAAAAGACCATGAAATCCTTGCTCTCATCACACAAGAAAGAACAACATCCCGCTCCTTGGCTAACATGCCCCATATTCTCTAGTCATAACCCAAACATTGCTGCTGCAGAGAAACCATTACCTCAGCAGTGGAACATCACTGAGAGGCCATTACATTAGCAGTGAAACCTTACAGTGTGTTACATATGCATAAAATATATGAAATTATTGCTTTTCCTGACACAGCTTTAACAAACTGTATTGCAGTGAATTGTGGTTTCAAAAGCCGAAAAACAGGAAAGTTGGGATGTTCCAATCAAGGAACTTTGATTGCAGTGAATGCTATGTAAATACTGCCCATACACAATTATCAGTCACCAAGAAGTGATAAATTGTACACCTGTATAAAATTATAAAGAAAGCATAATTTACCAATTTTTCTATTTTATCAAACAATTAACAGGAAAAGCAAAGGTAGATAAAAGAGACCATTACATTTCAACCAGTCTAATTGTACACATAAACAATGGAGCTTGTTTCCATAATGGCTGGGTGTACCTCCTTATTCATGGCACTGAATTTCCATCTCCAACCACAAGTAGAGCTTCCCTTCCTGGAATCCTTGATCTCGCAAAGTACTCCTCGTATTACAGTCTCCCATTTGAATGGGATCCTCCAGGCATCTTTCCTGCTGCTCTTCCCTTCGCAACTCCCACCAAAAGATCCCAGACCAGACTATATATCTGATCCTGCCCAGCCTTTTCGAATGTTCCGTGACGTCCCACTGAGCAGAAAGTTACAACACGTACCAAGCCAACTCCGATTTGCTGACACATCTGTTGTAAGTTGGACAACGTGGCTCCTTTAGTCGAAATTAAAACTCTCCTACTACCAGGATGCACTGCTTTTGCAGAAAGCTGTTAAAATAAAAATACCTCACGGCACAGTAGTAGAAATTTTAACCAGGCCATTACATTCTCCCACCAACAAAAATAGCCATGTCCTCATGACCCTGGAATGTATTAAACCATTATTAATAACATAGTATTCAAATAAATTTTATGATTCCAGGACCTCCAATCTATTTGTAAATGTAAATGATATAACATTGCTTCCCAGGTGCATCATATGCCAGCCTATCTGGGGTTTCCTGACTATGTGAGTCCTCCTTACCTCATCATCAGCTTCAGTCACTCCTTGTGACCGTTCCTGTCTACTAGAGGATGCCTCCCCTGTCTATCACTCATACATTCTGGCAACACAGGTCCCCCTGCCACTGACTGAATTCCACTTCATCCCCAATTCTATTGGAGCCCAGTTGAAGCAGGTGCTGCCAAACATCTTCAACTTCTGCTGGTGCTAACCAGTGAGACCTCTCTCAGAAAGGGGTGTCCTCTGTCACTCTAACAGTGTGGCAAGTACTCTTGGAGCAAACAACATCAAACTCATCAATAGAAAGGACATCTTTGAGCTTCAACATCTTCTCAGTTAGTCTCCCTTTCCATTCCTCGGGTACTGGGGAGTCACCAAATTGGAATGATTTTGCTGTTAATTTTCCCAGTCCAGGAGACTGTCTCTCTCCTGAATTTCTCACCAGAAAACTAGACATTACCATCACAAGGAAAAGCTGTGCCATTGGCATCCCCTGTCTGAGGGTAACTTCTCTCTCGGAGGTATTCCTGACAATCACTGTTATCCTGTTTGCATGGACCGCTGAAGGTCTCTGTAGTTCTCGTGTCACCGGCACTCTGGCAGGTAAATGCAACTCTTCTTCCTGATCCTCCAGAGCATCCACCAGGAGGGTCTTGGCATCAGGCATTCAGAGGAATTTGGGGTTTCCTGGCACTCTAGCTACTTCCCCTGGATGTAACATGATGTATTTGGTTTGGGTGTACCGCACAGTTCGTCATTTATGCTCATCATCCTGCTTAAGAGGAACTTTCACCTTCTCGAAAGCAGTTCTGAACTCCAGGCTAATGGACAGGGTTTACAAAAACTTTTCTCCATTTCTCTTTTTGCATGCTCCCATGAGCCTTCTCACAATGGAAGCATTTACTCCCACAAGAATGGAAGTTTCACCCTTTTGGACCGGATCCAGGCAGACCAACTCTAGTGTATCAAGTCTCTCAGCTACTCTAACATCTGCTTTTGAAAACTGCAGTTTCAATGACAAGTAGTCATCATACAGGCAATCATCAGTACTAAGCCCTCAAATTTCTAGGGCACTGAGTGGTGTCAATGGTAAATTCATCAAAAACTGGTTGTAAAAGGATCTGAAAAATAAAGTAATTTGAGAATCTGTGTCAAATATGGCTCTGGCATAGATTCCTTTAATCCATAAGGGTACACCCAAGTTCGGTCCCACTAAACCTTCAAGAATAGTATTTTGCACTTCAGTATTTTCCTTGGCACACTGATTGGATCATGTTCTCTTTGAGAGGCCAGGCCATTCCCTGTAGTTCTCATGTAACTGGCACCGGCAAGATCTCTCTGAAGTTTCCCAACTTCCTTTTCTGTTTAAGCAACCGCTGGGTTACTTCCTGAAGGTTTTCCTGTCTTTCACACTTCCGCTTGAAATATCCATCACATCCATGGTTATAACAGAGAATACCCATCGCTTCCCTATTCAAAATACCCCTTTGAGCGGATTCTACTGCTCAGTAAGTCCTGCAGGTGGATCGAGTTTCCAAGCAGACTTGTCACACTTGGTTGTAGCACTAGCCAACATCAACCGAGGTACCTCAGCTTGCAGGTTTTTCACTTCATTTTGCAAAAACCATACGTATGTGGCATCAGGGGTTGCTTCAGCACCAGAGGCTACTGCTGAGGTGATTACCTGACTTTTGGAAGCCTCCAGCTCCTCCATCATATTTTCTTCCTCTCTTATTTCCCTGAGCAGCTCAACAAATGAGGGAGGGGGTCACAATCTTGCAAGGCACATGAACGCTTAAAGCAATCACGTCATGTGACAGCGCACCCTTCACATCTTGCTCCATCCTTTATCTCAGCCAGTTGAATGGCCCTTTTACGGCACAAGCAATGCAACAGTTTATCTAGCCTGTAAAGTTTGGCAGAATGTTTCTCTCCTTTCTCCTGGAATGTGTGCCTGAGCTTCATCATAAGGTCAGCTGGGATGTCTGTCATGCCAGAAGTGTTTTCTAATGCTTGCATGTATTTTACGGACATGACCAATGAGTCTTCTACCTTAAAGGACCTCACCACATCAGCAGGCTGACATTTAAACTCTCTACCAGTCACTGTTTTTTCATATTATCTGAACACTGCCACTCATCCAGTAACTGAGATGTCTGCTCAGCCCATGCTTTGTATTCTTCTTCCGCATTGGTGGTAGGTTTGACTGCAGAGAACATACTCAGCCTATGATAACTTTGGCTCTCTGCAGGTACACTTTGGCATTTATCAACTAGCGATATAATAGTCAAACCAGCTAGAATTTAAATCAACTGCTGAAGGACCTGTTAGACCTTTCACATCAGACAATTCCTTTCCTCCACTTCACAGAAATGAGAGCAACTTGTCTTTAGAGTCTTCATCCTTAGCTACATTCCCCCCTTTAAGAAAAGGACCGCCCTGGCTCCGTCTCTCCAGGTGCCTCTATCCTACTGGGCAGCATGTCTTCAGTCATGTCACTGCTAGTCTTGACTAACACAACATCTGTACCAGCTGATTTGTCAAAATGCCGTCCAACCAGTGTAACTTTCCCCAACACTATTACAGAACTTAGCGCCCTAGGGAGCAGTTCATCGGGAATTCAGACATTCACCCACTCAGAATACAAGCTTAACATGTGGATACCCTCTTCATATCACACCAGATCTTAATCCCCATGGCATCCATTATAATGTACCTTAATTATGCATCATCCAAAATGACGTACCTTAGTTACAATGCACTTCATTTTCCACAAACACCTTTTTAAACCCTGGCTTAATAAATTGCTTAATCAATCTTTGTACAGCATTCACACAGCATCCAAACTCTGGAAGAGCACTCCACACTGCAAAGCTCTGCTAACGACCACATATCTCAGCAGTGCGAAGGCTGCCTTCCATAAGCAATATACATCTAGGGTTGGTATGATATGTGGTTCGACCAAATAGGAAAATTGGGATGTTCTAATTAAGGAACATTGATTGTAGCCAATGCTGTGTAAATACTGCCCCGTACACAATTATCAGTCTCCAACAAATGACAGATCATACACCAGTATAAAACTATTAAGTATATTTACCAATTTTTCTACTTTATCAAACAGTTAACAGGGAAAGAAAGATATAAGGGCCCATTACAGTTAAATCAGTCTAAATGTGCTCCTAGGTTGTAGCTCATTTCTGTAGTAGCTGGGTGTACTGCTTTACCCACAATGTTGAATTCTCATCTTGACCCACAGGTAGAACCTCCCTTCTTGGAAACTTTATTCTTGCAAAACATTCCACACATTAGGTTCTTCCCTTTGGATGGAATTCTCCAGTCATCTTCTCTCAGCACCCCCGTCAAAAGATCCCAAACTAGATAGCTGTTCTCCAGAAATCTGACCGCAAATGCTCCATGACATCCCACTGGGCAGAAAGTTAGAACATGTCGCAAACCAACACCAGATAGCTAACACAACATTCCTAAATTGGACAACATTGTTCCTTTGGCCGAAACCAAAGCACTCCTACTGGCAGGGCACACCACTTTTGCAGCAAACTGCTAAAATAAAAATACCTCACCAGCATAGCAGTAGAAATTTTAACTAGGCCATTATACTTACATCTGGAACATTCCATGCCATTCCTTCAGAAATGAAACTCACAAGTGGTGGAACTGTTGATAGGTGAGAAACTTTGGGAACAGTGATCATAATTCTGTAAATTTTTCAGTAGTTATAGGAAGGAATAATGGTTGTCAAGTTAAGGTCTTGAATTGGGGGAAGACTGATTTCAATCGTGTTACAGAGAATTTGCTTAAAAAAATTGGGAGTAGCTGCTTGGGGGTAAAATGACACTGGACATGTGGGAAGTTTTAAAAAGTGCGTAAGAGTTCAAGGCCAACATGTTCCAGTGAGCTTGAAAGGCAAAGATGGCAAGACTTGTGGTATCATGGATAACAAAAAATATTGAGTACTGTAGAAGGACATTAAAAAACTATTTAAAAAATTAATGTTGAACTATCTTTATTTGAATGCATGTACTGTACCATTGCAATAAAAAGTTTGCAATGACAGCACAGATAGCAACACTTGAGTACAATATAATAGCTACTACAGAAGTAATTCAGGTGACCAGGACTGGGTGATCGGTATAGTAGGTTATACAATATTTCCAAGAGAACAGTTCAAAAGGAAAAGAAACTGGGAAGTATTGTTAATCATGGTGAGTATCAGAACAGTGGTGAGATGCAACATGCTTGCAATGGAGTGTAATGTAGAATCAGTTTGACAAACACAAGAAAATCTGCAGATGCAGGAAATCCAAAGCAACACACACAAAAATTCTGAAGGAACTTAGCAGGTTAGGGAACATCTGTGTGAAAGAGTAAACAGTTTGCATTTTGGGCCAAGACCCTTCATCAGGATGGTGTGTGCCCAAAACATCGACTGTTTACTCTTTCCCATGGACGCTGCCTAGCCTGCTGAGTTCCTCCAGCATTTCATGTGTGTTGCTTAGAATCAGTTTGGTTTGAATTCATGAAAATGAGTGGAGTAATGTATAATCCCCAAAATGTAACCTCCTGATACGGAGGAGCATAAATGGAGAAGTATCGAGGCATATTTGAAGGGAACTTTAATTGCTGTGTGAACTTTTAATCTCCATATCAATTGGACTAACCAAACTGGTTCTTCTGTCTTTTCTACACACTAAACTATGTCAATTGTAGAAATATTTGAAGTGCATTGTGGATTGATTCTTAGAAGAATGTTAGGGAACCCACCTGGGCATGGGCATACTTTTGATCATGTGTATTGATGAAAGATTAATAAGTGATCTTGTGGTGTGAATTGATTTAATAGAATTCCAGATGCAGTTTGAGGGTGAAAATAACAAGACCAAAGCTATTGTTTTCTGCCATTATGGTGGTATGAAGGTAAAGTCCTCTAAGGTGGACTAGGAAAACAAGCTATGAGACAGGTCAGTAGATGAACAGTGGCAGATATTTAAAAACCTTTTCTGTTAGACTCAGTGGCAATTTATCCCAATTAGAAAGAAGGATTTGTGAGAAAGGAGGTCAAGGATAATGTTACATTGAAAAGCAGCAGGGCTGGTGGTAGGCAAGAGTCTGGGAAGTTTTTTAGGATCCAGCAGAGAAAGACTGAAAAGTCAATCAGAAGGGAGAAAATTGATTTTAAGAGATATCTTACACAATATTAAAACAAACAATAAGAGTTGTTATGGATCATATCAGTAGGAAGAAGGAAGCATGGGTAGGAATCTCAGGGTTGGGGAATTAATAAAAGGAAACAAAGAAAAGGGTGATGTATTAAATCCGATTTTTGCATCAGTGGAGGACACTGCTAATATCCAGAAGGTAACAGATGGGCTAATTTCAAATTGCATGCAGCAACTTGTAAAAATATCAATTATAAGGGATAAATTATGAGGGAATTGCAAAGGGCTAAAGGCAGGTCAATTACCAGATTTTAAAGGAAGTGGCTGCAGAAACAGTGGAAACAATAGTTAAAGTTCAAAATCTGGAAGGGTAATAGGAGATTGGATAAAAGCCAATGTGAATTCCTGGGTTTTAAAAAAAGGATAGAAGAGTCAGGAAACTATAGGCCAGTTAATTTAACATCCGTTGTTGGTCAATAATAAAAGTGAAAGTTGCTTATTTTAAAAATCTGAATATGATAAAGCATAGTCAATATGGTGTTAAGAAAGATTAATTATATTAGACAAATTTTGTTGAATTATTTGAGAATGTGACAGTGAGAGTTGATAATGGGTTATCTGTAGTGGTAGTGTATTTAGGTTTCTAAATAGCATTTGATAAGATACCATATACCATATTGGTGCACAAGTTAAGAGTCCAAGGTATTGAAGGAAATAAGTTAGCATGGGCTGAGGTGTTTTAGGCAGAGGGCAGGTCTAATATAAAGTTACGAAGGCAACCAATATGTTGTCATTTATTGTGAAGGGCTTGGATTTTAAGAATAGGGAGGTTTTATTATATTTTTGCACTATTGTTGAATCAGATGTGGAATACTGTGCAGGATAGTTGGTGGTATTATGAATGGTAGGGATAATGATCAGATACAAATCTGAGCACAGTTTTGCCACGTTGAATTTAAACCCAACACGTGATGTGATGCATTTTAGGAAATCCAAAATAGGGCTGGATATAAACAATATACGGAAATTGTAAATTGGTTTCTTGTTACATGTAGTGAGTTACCTGAAAAACTTAGTTTTGAGTATCATCCATACAGTTCATTGTATCGCATCAGTATATTGAAATAGTGCAAAAGAAAAGCAATACTAGAATGCAGACTGAAGTATTACAATTACAGGGAAAGAGCAGTGTAGGCAGATATTTAGGTGGAAGTCCATGACAGGATAGATTGTGAGGTCAAGAATTCATGTTGTTGTTCAAGAGAGCCATTCAACAGGCTGAGGAATATTAATATACAACGGGACTTTGGGTTCAAGTCCAGAGTTGCCTGAAAACAGCAAACAGGTAAAGAGGCTGGTGAAGCAGGCACTTGGTATGCTTGCCTTCATAGGCCAGGGTAGAGAATATAAAAGATGGGTCATTATGTTGCAACTTCAGGAAACACCAGTTAGATTGCACTTTAAGAAGGATCTGATTGCAGAGGCAATTCACCAGGATTTTGCCTAGTCTGGGGAATTTTGTTAAGTGGAGGGTCTGGATCGGTTGGATTTATTTTTCCTTGCATAAGGGAGGCTGAGAGGTGACCTCACAGGGGTACATAAAACTGTAAGAGGTATTGATGACATGGATAGGCGGGTGTAGGTAGCAGAGATTAGTGTTAGGGTGTTTTTGATTTGCTTTTCAGCTGGTTTGACACAATATTTTGGGCTAAATGGCCTGTTCCTGCGCTGTGCGGTTCCACGTCCTGTGATAGTCGGACAGTATCGAAAGCAAGATGGCTAATGTTTAAGGTACGAGGAAATAATTATAACTGGTATTTAAGGGGAATTTTTTACGTAGAGTGGTTGATATCCAGAATCCACTGCCAGAGAAGGTGCTGGAATCAGTTCAAACCACTATGTTAGGGAGATATTTCAACAGGCACTTAAATATACGCATGAATCTAATAGAGGAAATGAGGTTTAGTGTTGACGGGCAAAAATTTTGGCATGGGTGCAGTGGCTTGTACCTCCAGTTTCTGTGCTCTACAACTTTATGACTATGACACTATCTACAAAGCTAACTTGTTTTTCAATCTGAGGATGGTAAGTGCTTGGAGACTTTCTTCCTTACATGGAATCACTTCTGGTTTATTACATTTTCACATTTAGCATTGCATAAAAATTCAAATAAGTATGAGGAAAGGAACTTTCCCAAGCAGCTGTGATCTCTGTCTTGCTTTCACTGTTTTTTCACTCTCATCTGTTGGTAATTAGCATACTTATAGTTTTCCTAACATAATCAAATACCCAGAGGATTTCTGTTGGTTCTAAAAATAAATTTGTTTTAATTCTTCTAAACAATTTTTGAATAATGGTCAACCTTGCAATCCATTCATATTTTCATTATACATACATGCTGCTAACTTTAAGGTCATTGAAGCATAGGATGTGAGAGTTACTTGCATAACAAAACAGAAAGATAATCTGAGAACTGTCTTCTTCTCATGTCTCAAGCCTTTATAAGATAAATGGAACTTCCTGCACTCCAGGGGGAATTGAGTCTGATGTCTGAGAAGCAGAAATCCACTGTGGAGTAAAGGTCTCTTCTGTTGCATTTACTCCATATTTTTTATACCAATAAATTTCTCATGATAAATATCCCTGGATTGAAGATAAAATAAAATATATGCTAAAAAGATACTTCAACAAGTTTGTGAGAAGGATTTCATTCAGACAAGCAAAGAAGACATGGTAAGTCAAACATTCTTCCTCCACAGACTAAATTCACAGTTATTTCTGGTAAAATGAGACAGATACGGATGGAATAAATACAAGGCGTGAGAACAGTTTTAGGAAATAAGAAAAGAAACGGCCACAAAGAGACTGTGGGGAGCTGCTGCAAAGAGCACAGTGAGTAAAACAGAAATGAGGTGCAGAGAATCTACACATTGCCTTAAGCCAAAGAAACGGAATAATTAGTTTTCTGGGAGATTAGTAGGTGGACATTATGGAGAGATGTTTTGTTGCTTTTAAGGTTTCCTATTCTTAACTTAGTCATACAAATTTGAAGCTGTAATTATTATGGGTGGCACATTGTGACCTAAAATGTAACTGAATTCCAGAGACAAGATGATGGTTCCACAAGGCACATTTGGAGGTGGAGCTCATCTTAATATATAATAATAGATTTTCATACTAATTAAGTACTTAGGTTCTGGTACGTGTATGCCTCACTTATAGTAAACCCATAGTTACACTCACATCTCAGTACAAAACATAATGCTGGTGCCAAGGATTTTTTTTTAAATGAACCCAAAATGGCTGTTAAAGCTGTTGTAGAGAATGGAGCAAACCCAAACGCAGGACTCAGGCACGGAGATTGAGTTAGGATGCAGACGTGTGCGTGAGCGTTGAACGGCAAACAGGAGGGAGTGCAGGAAAGCAGGAGGCAGGCAGAACTTATCTTGACACAGGGTGTAGAAAGGGAAGTGGCAGACAAAGCTTTACTTAGCACGGAGAGACGGAGTTACACAGGTAAACCTCGGTGCTGAAGTAAAACTTAGAATACTCTCTTGACACGGAGAGACGGAGTTACACAGGTAAACCTCGGTGCTGAAGTAAAACTTAGAATACTCTCTTGACACGGAGAGACTGAGTTTCACAGGTACACCTCGGTACTGAAGCAAAACTTAGAACACACAATCCTAAGCGGCTGGGAAACATTGATTTACCACACTGGCAAAACCAATGATCCAGCAACTACAGGGTTCTTCAGAAGAGAATACACAATCAAGTTTTAAAAAAGGCATTAATTTGAAGAATTTGTGGGTTTATAAGGATTGAGTACCAGGTGATAATAATCATTAAGAAAATCAGAAGTGGTAGGCTACATCAGGAAGATTGACCAGTTTGATTACATATAGGATAATTAGCTCATGTATACTGAACTATTGGAACAGTATTTTGAAGCAAATGAATAGCCTTTGAGAAGCTAGTGCCAATGTTGCTGAGTGTATTGGCTTTAAAGGCACGCAGTTTGCTTTGAAGTTTGACTGCCCAAACCAAACCATTAGAAATGAGCTTTGTTGCTATTGTAAAAGTGATGCAGGAGCGCTTAGAACCGAACCCATTGTTGATTGCAGAATGTTTTAGGTTTCATAAGCAGAATAAAAGAAAGGGATTCCATTTCAGTGTGCATGGCTGAATTGAAGAGATTGTCTGAGCATTGTTAGTTCAGTAGTGGGCTTAACGATACACTGAAAGATCATTTAGTTTGTGGAATATTAAAAGAAAACATTCAAAAATGGCTCCTAACTGAAGTACTGTTTACATTTAAAAGAGCAGTGGAAATCGCTCAGAGATGAAATTGAGATTCAGTCAGGAATGAAAGTGAATGATAATAGAAGTGCAGCATCTAAACAGAAACCAGCCTGACCAAACAAATTGTGCTACCAGTGTGGCTGGGCTCACACACACCAAACTATTGCAGGTTTAAAAATGAGACTTTCAGAAAATGCAACGAAGTAGGACATATACAAAGAGCATATTGGCAGACAAAAATAGATAGACGGCTCAGGGAAGAGAAAAAGCTAAAAAAATTAAGTTGCAATTTCAAAAAGAGCACTAATCTGCACACTGTTGATGAAAAATTTAGTAGTGATGAAAGTGACACAGGACCGTGTAGCATTGATATTTACAGTGTGAAAATTAGTGTTGGACAAGCAATATGCCTTATGCCAGAAGTGAACAGCAAATTAATTAAAATTGAATTAGACACTGGTTCAGCCGTTTCAGTCATTCCACAAAATGAGTTTCAACAGCATTTCATAGATACGAAATTGAAGCCTGTAGATATCCAATTAAGAACTCATACCAGGAAAAAAGATAACTCTTGTGGAAATGACATTCATGACAGTGAAATACAACAACCAACAAGCCACACCGAGCTTGTATGTGGTAAAAGCAGAAGGCAATATATATGATAAAGCTTCTGGTATGTTTATCAGTCAGTTAATTGCAAAATGTGGCTTTGTTTGAAGTTGCAAGAGAATTCAAGGAGCTTCAGGAAAGTTGCAAGTAGATAGATAGATAGATAGATAGATAGATACTTTATTCATCCCCATGGGGAAATTCAACATTTTTTCCAATGTCCCATACACTTGTTTTAGCAAAACTAATTACATAAATTACTCAGTAAAAATATGATATGCATCTAAATCACTCTCTCAAAAAGCATTAATAATAGCTTTTAAAAAGTTCTTAAGTAGTTTACTTAAATACATTAAATACAATCAACCCCGGCACTTTAACATATCTTACTCCTGGCGGTTGAATTGTAAAGCCTAATGGCATTGGGGAGTATTGACCTCTTCATCCTGTCTGAGGAGCATTGCATCAATAGCAACCTGTCGCTGAAACTGCTTCTCTGTCTCTGGATGGTGCTATGTAGAGGATGTTCAGGGTTTTCCATAATTGACCGTAGCCTACTCAGCGCCCTTCACTCAGCTACCGATGTTATACTCTCCAGTACTTTGCCCACGACAGAGCCCGCCTTCCTTACCAGCTTATTAAGACGTGAGGCGTCCCTCTTCTTAATGCTTCCTCCCCAACACGCCACCACAAAGAAGAGGGCGCTCTCCACAACTGACCTATAGAACATCTTCAGCATCTCACTACAGACATTGAATGATGCCAACCTTCTAAGGAAGTACAGTCGACTCTGTGCCTTCCTGCACAAGGCATCTGTGTTGGCAGTCCAGTCTAGCTTCTCGTCTAACTGTACTCCCAGATACTTGTAGGTCTTAACCTGCTCCACACATTCTCCATTAATGATCACAGGCTCCATATGAGGCCTAGGTCTCCTAAAGTCCACCACCATCTCCTTGGTCTTGGTGATATTGAGACGCAGGTAGTTTGAGTTGCACCATATCACAAAGTCCTGTATCAGTTTCCTGTACTCCTCCTCCTGTCCATTCCTGACACACCCCACTATGGCCGTGTCGTCAGCGAACTTCTGCACATGGCAGGACTCCGAGTTATATTGGAAGTCTGATGTGTACAGGGTGAACAGGACCGGAGAGAGTACGGTCCCCTGCGGCGCTCCTGTGCTGCTGACCACCGTGTCAGACCTACAGTCTCCCAACCGCACATACTGAGGTCTCTCAGTCAAGTAGTCCACTATCCAATCCACCATGTGAGAGTCTACTCCCATCTCCGTTAGTTTGTGCCTTAAGATCTTGGGCTGGATGGTGTTAAAGGCACTAGAGAAGTCCAGGAATGTAATCCTCACAGCACCACTGACCCCATCTAGGTGAGAGATTTGTGCAGCAAATACGTGATAGCATCCTCCACTCCCACCAATACCAAAGTATTGGGCGTTTGTGAGTATAAAGAACCAGAATCCACTCTGAGCATTAAGGTTATTACATGAACTTCAAGTGGGAGACAAAAAGCTGCTTGAAAAAGTAGGTGCGAACACCAAAGATGGATAAATGGAAGGCCAAAAAGAAAGGTGTCAATGGAGATACAAAAATAGAGGGTTTATCGGATGACGTGGATGCAGAAACGAAGAGGAGAGATAAAGTTGTAAAGGGAGCAATAGAAGGATTAATAAGAGAATATGCCAGTGTACTAAATGCACCTTCCCAAGATCAAGATGTACAAATTAGAAGAAGAAAGAAGGAAGGAACAGATGGAAAAAAAAAGAATAAATCAAAGCAGATCCAGAGAGGGAAACAGAGAAGAAAGCTGTGAGCTTTCAGAGCCACTTCCTGCAGTCTCAGGGTCAACTCCTACAACCACCATGAAGGAGACGCCAGAACCTGGGATTGCTTCACAGCTGCAAGTTTCACCTTTCAAGCAGAGTGATCCCCCTTTAAAAAATGTTAGCAAAAACATTATCCCACTAGAGGAAGAAATCCTCTACAGTGATTAAATGATTAGGACTGAATGGGACAATTTTTTAAATTACTCTGTTGTGGATGTCTGTATATAGTAGCTGTATTATATAATACACTGTGTAGATAGTTGAGATGCATTCTATATTCTATATGAGTTGTAGTTTAGAGCTAAACAGAAAGGAATGTTGTTTATTTAATATTTCAATAACGTTTGAGTAATCTTGTGTGTATGTGTATATATATATATATATATATATATATATAGAGAGAGAGAGAGAGAGATAGGTTGATTAAGCATTCTTTAAGTCATTAGAATGGGTTATATCTAAAAATACGTTAATTACATATGTCATCACATTACCACGAGATATGTGTGCACCTCACTTAAAGTAAAGCTGTAGTTACACTCGCATCCCTGGCTCTGTGTCTTCCTTTGAATTAGTTTAATATTTTGATGTTACAAAACATAACAGTAAGTACCAGGCCAGTCAGCTTGGTGGAGTGTGAAGCTGTCAACATTTTTCAATGACACATCTGAAAGTTTATTAGCCTGAAACATAAGCTTCACTGGTGCTGCCTGACCTGAATATTAGCAACATTTATTATTTCATTACCAAACAATTCATGTTGCATTTAAGATACAGCAATATATGTACTGTATCTCTTTAATCCCATGGTACAGATCAACTAATGAAGGCACATCAATCTACCCAGACTGCACCTAATGAGCTACAGAACAGAGGGAGAAGTTGCTAGGTGAGGGTAAACCAGTATAATAAATTCTCAAAGAATTGACAATAGTCTATACAACATAGCTGACTTTTGCTCCTGAATTTTTGCTTCATATTCTCTTGGAGGATCTGCCAAGTAACCAACTGTACCTCATTGATATAGAGAATATAGAACATAGAACAGTACAGCACATGAACAGACCCTTCAGCTCACATTGTTGTGCCAAACTAAATAAATTAGTAATCAAATGGCTAACTAAACTGGTCTATTCTGCCTACACAATATCCACATCCTTCCATTTTACTTGCAATCATGTCCCTGTCTAAATGGCTGTTGAAAATCTCTAATGTTTCTGCCTACACCACTTTTCCCCTCACATCTTATTTAAAGTTAGCCCCTCTCATTTTAAATGCATGGCCGCTGGTATTAAACATATCAACCTTTGGAAAAACATATTGTCTATCTAATTTATCTATGCCTCTCATAATCTCATAAACCTCTATCAGATCTTCTCAGCCTCCATCGATCCAGAGAAAACAACCCAAGGTTGTTCAACCTCTTGGTATAGCACATGGCTTCTAATCCAGGCAATATCCTGGTAAACGACTTTGGTAACCTCTCCAGTGCCTCAATATCCTTATTATAATGTGGAGACCAGAACTGTATGCAATACTTCAGGTGCTGCCTAACTAGAGATTTATAAAGCTGCAATATAACTTCCTGATTTTTGAACATAATCGCTTGACAGATAAAGGCAAGCATGCCATATGCTTTCTTAACCACCTTAACAACCTGTGTAACCACTTTCAGAGAGCTATGAACTTGGACCCCAAGATCATTCTGTTTAACAAAACTGTTAAAGATCTTGACTTGAACAGTGTAATGTTTCTTTGCATTTGACCTACCAAAATGCATACTTCACATTCGGCTGGGTTAAACTCCATTTGCCATTACACTGTCCATATCTGGAACTGATCTTTCTGCTATATTCTTTGCTGTCTACATGATCCACAGCACTACCACTTTTTCGTATCATCTGTAAACCTACTAACCCACCTATCTATATTTTCATCCAGGTTATTTCTAGTACATCACAAACAATGGAGGTCCCAATACAGATCCATACAGACCACCACAAATCACAGACTTCCAGGCAGGGGTTCACAACCTTTTTTATGCCAATGAACCTTACCATTAACCAAGGAGTCAGTGGGCCCCAGGTTGGGAAAACCTGAGGTAGAATAAGTCCCTTCGACCACTACTCTCTGTCTTCTATTGGCAATCCAAATGACCAATTCACCATTAATCCTGTGCATCTTAATCTTCTGGATGAGCTTCCCATGAGGGACCTTGTCAAACACCTTATTAAAATTCATGTAAACAACATCCACAGTTCTACCATCATCAATCACACTCTTAATCTCATCAAGAAACTCAATTAAGTTAGTAAGGCATGACTTGTCCTACACAAACTCATGCTGACTCTCTCAAGTGCTCTTAAATCCTATCCTTACTAATTCTCTCCAGTAACCTCCCTGACATGAGACTCACTGGACTATAGTTTCCAGGATTATTCCTAGTTTCCTTCTTCAATAGTGAAATACCATTAGCTACTCGCCAGTCCTCTAGGATCACACCTGTTGTGTAGGCCTCTGTTAGTCTTGATAGACCATGGATTTACACCTCGGAAAGTTTCCAGGGCGCAAGCCTGGGCAAGGTATTTTTTTATGGAAGACTGGCAGTTGCCCAAGCTGCAAGTCTCCCCTCTCCACGCCACCGATGTTGTCCAAGGGAAAGGCATTAGGACCCATACAGCTTGGCACCGGTGTCGTCACAGAGCAATGTGTGGTTAAGTGCCTTGCTCAAGGACACACACGCAGCCTCAGCCAAGGCTCGAACTAGCGACCTTCAGATCACTAGACAAATACCTTAACCACTTGGCCACGCGCCAACACCACACCTGTTGTAGAGAGGAGATGAAGAACTTGGTCAAAGTTCCAGTAATCTCTTCTCTTGCCTCTCTCAATAACCTAGGGTATACGCATCAGACCCTGGGGACTTATTCATCTTAATGCTCTTTAAGAGACCCCAACACTACCTCATCCTTTACTTCAAAATACCCTAGCAAATTAATACACCAAGCACAGATTTCCCTATCCTCCACAACTTATCCTGGGTAACTACCAATGTAAAGTAATCATTCAGGATCTTACCTGCATCCAAACAAATGTTCCCCCTCCTTATTCTTGGGTGGTTCCACGCACCCTCTAGTTATCCTCTACTCCTTTATCTATGTATAGAATGCTTTGGGATTCTCCTTAACCCTTCTTTCTAAGGACTTTTCATGGCCTTTCCTGGATTTCCTACTTCCCTTCTAGAGTTCATTTCTGGTTTCTTTATTACGATCAAGGGCTCTGTTTGATACCAGCTTCCTAAACTTTACATACTTTTCCTTTTCCTTCTTGACTGAATTCATCACTGCTCTTAACATTGGAGGTTCTCTTACCTGATGTCTTTGAACTTGCTCGCTAATGGAATATACCTGTCCTGTACTCTGTGCAGTTAGTCTTTAAACACACTGCACATGTAACTCTTGCCCACAGAATAGCTGAGCTGTTCCCAATTAATTCTTCTTAATTCTTGCTTAGTGCTCTCATGATTTGTCCTGCTCCAGTTTAATACTCAAGGTCCATACTTATCCTTATCTCTAACTACCTTAAAATTTAAGGAGTCGTGGTCACTCTTCTCTAACTGTTCACCCACTAGCAGGTCAGTCACCTGGCCAGGATTATTACCTAACACCAGATCCAGTAGATCCCTTCCTCTTGTTGAACTATCTACATATTGATTTAAGAAACCCTTTTGCATGCGCCATACAAATTCTGTCCCATATAAACCTCTTGCACTCAGAAGGCCCCAGTTTACATCAACACAAACACACAGGATGGTCACTTATTTGAGATGTTCACTAGGAATTGAAGTCATTGCAGTTGTTGCCAGGGTGATATCAAGGCACCACATAGAAAATTATGCTAAATCCAACAGGAAAATTTGTGGTTGTACGAGAGAAAGAGAATACTATAACAAAGAAATGCTTGGTTGTTTGGTGTCCAGTGCAGATAAAATAAAATGGATACAAATATGCTATTGTGGTCGCGCTGATACGCAACAAGTGAAAGCAACACACTGAGTCGAGCAGTGTCTGGTTGAACTGTTTACTGTTTCAATCCGCACGCACTTAAGTGCCCGCTCCCAGCATCTCCCTCTCTTTGCGGGGCGGAAGTGACGTCGGGTGGACTGGGATCTGATCATACCCTCGGACCAGGTCAATCTTCAAAAAGATGCGCGCCCCGTGCAGGTTGGCCGTAAAGTCCTGGATGTGTGGTACCCGATAGCGATCGGACGTGGTGGCGTTGTTCAGCCTCCTATAGTCGCCGCACGGTTTCCACCCTCCCATGGACTTGGGCGCCATATGGAGAGGGGAGGCCCACGGGCTGTCGGAACGCCGCACAATCCACATCTCCTCCATCTCCTTGAATTCCTCTTTTGTGAGGCGGAACTTGTCGGGCGGTAGCCTGCAGGCCCGGGCATGAAGGGGAGGTCCCTGTGTGGGGATATGGTGCATCACGCCGTGCTTGGGGTCTGTTGAGGAAAACTGCGGCGTGATGATAGATGGGAACTCCGATAACATTCTGGCGAACTCGTTGTTGGAATATGTGACGGAGTCCAGGTGCGGGGCTGGTAACCTGGCCTCACCGAGGGAGAAGGTCTGGACCGTCTTCGCATCGACCAATCATTGTCCCTTCAAATCCACGAGCAGTCAGTGCGTGCGGAGGAAGTCCGCACCCAGCAATGGCTGCGATACTGCGGCCAGCGTAAATGTCCGTGTAAAGCGGATGGAACCGAACTGCAAGGGGATGGTTCTTGTACCGTAGGTGTGGATGGTGCTGCTGTTGGTTGCCGTAAGTTCCAGTCCTGTTCTAGTTCGGGTATCGTGGCTCAAGGGGGGTAGGATTCCTGTGTCCACCAGGAATCTACTTGTCCCAAATGTAGAGGAGGCTATCATGGTGACCAGCCACTGTAGCCATCAGCATCAGCTGGTCCTGGCGTTTCCCTGGAATGAGCATGGCGGTTGGCAGCAGCGGGCCCCAGAACCCCACCTTTAATGATAAAAACACCAAGACTCAGATGTGGTGCCGCCCCTTGGCGTGGGTGTTACATGCTTCGCTGCCTGGGTGTGGGAGGGCTGGGCTTTCGGTCGTGCCACAGCTCTAATTTCGATGGTGGTTCCGCCATTTTGTTTGGCATGCCAAAGCACGTCTGCACAGGCAGCCACCCTGCGTGGGTCTCTGAAGTCTTCATCAGCTAGTAGGAGGTGGATGTCTTCTGGCATTTGCTTCAGGAAGATCTGTTCAAAAAAGGAGGCAAGGCTTATGGCTGTCTGCCAGTGCTAGCTTGTCGCTCATCAGGGCTGATGGCGCGCGGTCTCCCAGAATGCGGCGTCCATATGCAGTAACTGCGTAGCCCGTTCGTGGCGGGAGAGGCCAAATGTGCGGTTTAACAGGGCCTTGAGTGCCTCGTACCTGTCTGTTGCCGGGGGCTGATGCAGAAAGTAGATAACGTGGCTCGCTGTCTCCTAGTCGAGGGTGCCCACCACGTAGTAATACCTGGTGGCGTCTGAGACAATTTGCCTGACCTGGAACTGGGCCTCTGCTTGCTTGAACCAGACCAGGGGTTGAGTGGTCCAGAAGGTTGTCAGTTTAAGGGAAACTGCATTCTGCAGAGCCGAGTCATTCATGCTGGGTCCAAATGCCATTAGAACGTTGGGGTCACCAATGTCATCGTGCTGATACGCAACACACTGAGTCGAGCAGGGTCTGGTTGAACTGCTTACTGTTTCAATCCGTGCACGTTTAAGTGCCCACTCCCAGCATCCCCCTCTCTTTGTGGGGCGGAAGTGACGTTAGCTTCTGGGCCGAGGTCTGCACCACACTCAGAGCCCTCTCAGTTGCCGCTGGCTGTGGACTCGCCTGCGACTGCTGGAGCCAGTTCGCTTGCTGCGTGGGCGAGCCGCCACACTATAGTTAATATCCAGTATAGACATTGTAAAATTGACTTCTTTGGGTAATGTTTGTTTCATCATTCTTAAATTCATTAGCATATGTGAACTAGGATTTAAATACAATAGATGATCTCTTCATGCTAATATGTTGGTTTTTGCTCAGTTCAACAGTACTTTTGAAACTAAAAAATACTGGAAAGAGAAAGCACAATATGCAGATCTACTTGTCTTTTATTTAACGCAGAACCACAACTTTTAAAAAAACTAAGGTCAATTATTTAGGAAAAAAGTGATTCTAATTAAAGAATACATCGCTCATTATGTGCTGTATTGAATGACGTACATGATCATGGTCTTTCCTTGACTGTGATTGACATTGGTAAATTTTTCTACTGAAGTGGTTTGCCATTGCTGCCTTCTGGGCAGTGTCTTTACAAGATTGATGACCCCAGCCATTAACAATACTCTTGTCTGCCTGGTATCAGTGATCGCATAGCCAGGACTTGTGAAATGCACCAGCTGCTCATACACCACCTGCTCCCATAACTGGACATGACCCTGATCGGGCAGCTTAGTAGGTGCTGCACTGTGCCCTGCAGGCTAGCGGAGGAAAGAAGTGCCTTTCACTTCCTTTGGTAGAGATGTAACTCCAGCCAATCACCCACAAAGAAAACAATGGATTCTAAATGTCAGAAAAAATATTTCACAGCTTTACTTAAATTTACACAATTTTGCCATTAAGTTTAATATCATGAAATATTAATTAAATTACATAAATATAAAGTAATATTAAATGTATATTATATCTCAGTTAATACAAAAGTGAAAGCAGAATCAAATGATATTGCTGAGATATAATATGTGTGCTGGAACATAATCTGGAAGTGGATTTACGCAATTATTAGGATTAGAAAACAAAAAAAATACAAGTCCTAAATAAGGTCAGTAAGCTATTTAATACTATGTATCAGAGCATGTTTGTAGACGAGATCAGTTGGCTAAGGCTTGATTTAATCTTGTATAATTTCTTACAAATTTTAATAAGGTCAGAGCCTCTTTCTTCCACTAATCCCATATTCGTCGATTCCCACAGTATCCAAGAATTTATTGAGCAATGAAAGAATGTCCAATGTGACTCAGTCTCAAAGGCTTCCTTGGATAGAAATTGTCAAAAGATTTGCTCACCACTTGATAAAGATTTTTTTTTCCTTTTTGCAGTTCTGAGAGGTGGCCCTCTAATGAGACTGTGACCAGGGTCCAGAAGTCAGGGGAAACACCATCCCTACATTTAGACTGCAAAGTCCCATAACAATCCTTATTTCCTTAATTGATTTCCTGAAATGAATTGTACTTCCATAATTACATTCAAATTCCTTTTTCAGAATAAATGGTCATGGGCATTCCCATGAGGCTTTTTTCACGCTTCTTGCAAATACATCCCTGGGATTGGAAACTGACTCAGCTAACACTTTAAGTTAGATGAAATACTCTGCAGATGGGAGTCTTTTAACAAGATAAACATATGCTGCTGTGCTGTTGAGGGGAAAAATAGCTTACCTTGCCTTTGGCACTTGCCATTTCTTGAAGGACTCCTGATATAACATATTTCCTGCTATCAGTGCTTTCTAGGACAGGATGAAAGTAATCTAACTTGTTGTCACCTGTAATGAAGTAGTCTGATGTCTGTGCACTACTTGTCTGCCATGTAACGTGTGCCAGTAGTGCTGACAGTTTATTTCAATGAGTGGAGACTACTTCATAATGCTAGTTCAGCTGACTGTGTTGCTTAAGTCGAACAGCAAAATTTGCTAGGCTGCAATGTATATTGGACTTCAGTAGGTTATGAATAAGATTCATGTAACTTCTCGATTTAAAAACAAAACAAAAAGGATTGTGAGAAAAACATTGATGTCATATTTATTTATGTACCTACCTATCTCTCTGTCCTCCTACCTATCTACCTACCCACCATCCCACCCTCCCTCCCTCTCTTCAAGCCATGCTGCCCAGCAATCCCCCAATTTAATCCTAGCCTAATCACAGGACAATTAGCCTACCAACTGGTACATTTTTGGACTATGGGAGGAAACCAGAAAATCCAGAGGAAACCCATGCAGTCACTGGGTAAATATACAGATACTTTACAGGCAGAGATGGTAATTGAACCTAAGTCGCCTGCACTGTAAAGCATTCTGCTAACCAGTACACTGCTGAGTCATGCCTGCTATATCTGTTCAGCTATTATTATTTCAAATTAAAAGCAATATAATTTAATTGTATATTGCTATACAATCTTTATTTGTCCCAACATAATAGGGTAGAAATTCACTTTCAGTGGCTTCCATTATATATGCAATATTTATTTAATTCATTTATGAATTTTGGCATCAATAGCAAGATCAGAATAGACTATCACTTTTAACTTTGCTTGAGGAAGTCATAGTGATCATCTACTCCTTTCAAACAGGAGTAACACTGTTTCATTTGACTGTATTCATGGGTATTCATATATGGTTTAATAGCAATTAAACTTGAACTTGAACTTCTGAAATTCATGACATTTTGACACGAAAGTTGATCAGTGTCAAAAGAAAAGCCAAATTAAATCCACTGATTCAATGTTATAAAACAATAAAACATGAAAATTTACATGGGTAGATGTGAATACTTTTTATAAGCACTGTATACCATGACTCTGTGACTGTTGATAGGAGAAATGAATGTTTACGAAGGTGAATGATCTATCAGTCAACAGGTTGATATTTTTATGGATGGTGTTGACCTTCTCGAGTGTCATTGGAGTTGCCTATATACAGGCAAGGAAAGTATTTCATCATACTTCAGGTATTGTTTGTACTTAGTGGGAAGTGCATTTGGATAGCCAGAAGGTGAGTCACTCACCTCATTTTCCAGCCATAGTTCTTATGTCTGGTCCAGTTAAATTTTTGGATGGTAGTGGTCCTCAGGATATTGATGGAGATTACTAAATGGCAATGCCTTTGACCAGATAGCCTCTTGTTAGAGATGTTTATTACAACTCTAATAAGCGACTATCTGGTCAGTGGCATGACTCAAATAATACTTTCCAATTATCTATGGATATGTGAATATCATTATTTTTTGTAATATCCAGGGCATAGATTGCTTCATTCATTTTCTGAGGAGTTTGGAATGGAATCAAACATCTGCAGTCACTGTAAACATTGCAACCTCTGAATTTATGATGTCATAAAACCACTGAAATAGCTGTAAAGATTTGTTCCACATCATAACCTGAGGAATACCTAAAGTGGGGATGTATTCACTGATTGATCTAGAACAGTACCAGTCATGAAGGGACTTTATACTCCTTTCCCACTGAAAAATTTTACAGAGCACTTTGAAGCTTGGTTCAATCAGATGTTAAATTTCATGCTAAATAAAAGCTGGAGAGGAGTAATTTAAACTCCAAAATACTGTAGGCCAGGGCTCCCAACACTTCGATGCCATGGACCACTACCATTAACCGAGGGGACAGTGGACCCCAGGTTGGGAACCGCTGCTCTAGGCCATGCTGACTGTGCTATTTTGGAGGTGGCATTTTCTGGGAAGTTCACCCTGTTTATAGAGTGTGGAAGAACATCACATAATATTGGTGCAGTTAGGCAGCTGAGACACGAGCGAAAGAAATATTAAGTCGTGTGCGTAATCAAATTATAGAACCTTTAACCTTTCAAGTTTCCTTCTTCAATATTTGGCTTCTAAAGGGCACTGAGTTAAATTCAGTTAGGAAAGTTATTCTTTACTGATCAATCATTCAGCCATTGCATGATATTGAAAGCTCTTTATTGTTGAGCAGCTGGGCAACCCCAGCAGAATCTGCAAATTTTACGAGCCTTTATATAGGGTTCACCTTCTACATAGATGCCTGAGCACGGGGATTGATTCCTGCTAACACAATTAAATTTGTAGACTAGTATCTTCAAAGCTATTGACTTTATTTTCTTATACCGTAATTTTGCTGTACTATTCATGAATGGGTACTTTATACTACATATTGGGTAATTGTAATCCTCAATATGAACTCCTTTTACATCTCAAGATAAATTCCTTTGGAAATTTAATTGTGTTTGATAGCAAGAAGGAATAAATAACTTATCACGTTAAGAAAGCATATCATGGTACAGCTGGCTTATGTTGGTTCTTAAGCATGTGATTGCATATTGTGTTTTAGTCAACCCATTGTAGAGTCATAGAATCACAGAGCAATAAAGCACAGAAGCAGGTATTTCAGCCCAACGTGTCCAATGTGACCAAGATGCCCATTTAAGATAGTCCCATTTACGCATGTTTGACCAATATCCCTTTAAAACTTTCCTGTCCCTGTAAATATAATAGCTAGTCAAACGCTGATCCAAAATAGAAAGTTGACCTTGTCTGTGTATATCTTATTTATATTAGTCAGGAGGACTAGAGTATAAAAACAAGAAAAAACAAGGGTAAATAAAAACACAAAATGCTGGCAGAACTCAGCAGGCCAGACAGGAGGCATTTTTTGGGAAGTTCTCCTGATGAAGGGTTTCGGCCCGAAATGTCGTCACTACCTCCTCCCATAGATGTTGTCTGGCCTGCTGAGTTCTGCCAGCATTTTGTGTTTTTATTTATTTCCAGCATCTGCAGATTCACTCGTGTTGCCTTTAAAAAAAAAGGGTATAATGTTAAGGCTTCATAAAGCACTGGTGACTCACTTGGAATATTGTGAACAGTTTTGGGCCCCTTATACAAGAAAGGATGTACTGACATTGGAGAGGGTTTAAAGGAGGTTCACGGAAATGATTCCAGGATTGAAAGGCTTGTCATATGGGAAGTGCTTGATGGCTCTGGAGTGATCTCATTGAAACCTATTGAATGTTGAAAAGCCTCGATAGTGTGGATGTGGAGAGGATTCCTATGGTGGAGGAATCTACGACCAGAGAACATAGCCTCAGAACAGATGGGCTTTTAAATTGAGATGAGGAGGTATTTGTTGCAAAGGTGGCTGTAGAGGCCAAGTCATTGGGTATATTTAAGGCAGAGGTTGATAGGTTCATGATTACAGACATTCCACCTCCCCCAGAAGTTCCGGGAATCTCCAGCGTATTGATAGTGGCTCACTGATGCCTGCAAATTATATACAATATCCCGGAAATCGATTTTTGGGAGAAGGAGAGGAAGAGGAAGCATCCTGATTGGTCTTTCTTCATGCTAAGTAGACCTATCAGTTTTCTCTGTGGGCGGGCTTTACAGGCGACCTCTTTCTCTCTCTTTCATTGTCCATCAGTTCAGTTTGGTGTCCTGCTGCACCATGGCAGAGTGTTCCAAAAAAATGAAAATATAAAACGTACTTCACCCTAGATTACACTAAAGTGTACTCCTGCCTAATAGGAGTCGAAAATAATGAACGTGTTGCTCGCTGCACTGTTTGCAACAGTGACTTTTCTATTGCCCATGGTGGGTTAAATGACTGTAAAAGACATGTTGAGGTGAGTTTAACAGGTGTCATTTGTTCATAGCATAGCTAATGTTATTTAAACTAGCTGGCCAGCTGCTAAGGAGCTACTCTATTGATGTCCAACGTGATGAGGCCAAACCCCCTGTAGATTTGCTTAAAGATGTAATAGAATAAAAAAACGACTCCATGATAATATAATATAATATAAGTACATAGTTTTATGTCACATTTTCTGCATATACCCAACTTGGTTTACAGATTAGACATAATCACTAAACAAAGTATTACATACACCCTTGGAGGTCGACGGGGGGGTGGGGGGTAGGTGGATATAGGGTTGCGGGGGGTGGGGGTGCTACCTCCCTGAAATGAGTTTTTGCAGGGTGGGATGTCTGTGATTAGTCAGGGTATGAAGGGATACAGAGAGAAGGCAGGAGATTGGGGCTGAAAGGTAAACTTGATTAGTCATGATGAAATGGCAGAACAGACCTGATGGGCCAAATGGCCTAATTCTAGTCTCGTATTAATGCAGCTTATTAGTGGCTCTATTATATTGCAGTAAATAAGTGGAATAAACCTGCTGGTTATTTGTGTTTAGTAATAGTAGGGTTCTGAGCAATCATAATAATGATGAAAGTTTTGTGATGTTCATGTCACAGAGGTGTCACAGCAAGATGAAAGGGCTCTTTCTCTGTCTTAGTCATTTTAATCAGTAAGCAGTTTGCTGTACTAAATGGAAAACTGCCTGAATAGGTGGCAATAATATAGATGTTTTCATCAGTGATTCTGAGATTGGGAGTAGCAAAATGGTTTTTACTCTGCAATGTGCATGAAATGAATTTGGCCAAGAGTGATGGTGCAAATAAACAATAGCAAGTTGGCAGCTTTTTTTCACACTCTGAGCAATTTTCTATTCCATAAAGCCAATATAGCCTGGGTAAGAAACAGATTACTGATTCGCTATGACTTTATTTCCATTACTGTGCTATACAAATTTCACCATGACATATGTTAGATGTCAGATGAGGATGAAATTGGTTTTCCTGAGATGCCTCCTTTGATCAAGTAGCCTTGCAAAATTGTTGTACCTTAACTACAGAACTGGCGTAGGCTGAGCTTTGTTCTTTAAGAAGTTGATTTGTTTCTAATAAGCTTGCTGAGTGCGCATGTCTGTAAAACTTTCTGAAATCAACCAAAGTAGTAGCTTACCAAAGATCAAAACAACAGTTGTCCTCTAAGCCTAGTACATTTCAAACGTACTAGGAAGAAGTTAATTGGGAGTAGATGTTTTTGGGCAAGCCCACATCAGACATGTGGAACATGTTTAAAGACCAACTGCAGAGAGTGCAGGACATGTTCTCCAGTTACGTTTATAACAAGATAAAGGAACATTATATTATAAGATAAGTGGTGAAAGTAAGAAGAAGAAAGTCAATGTGAGGTTCGGGAAGATAAGTTAAAACAGAATCTTTGAGGATTATAAAAAAGCTAGAAAGGAGCTCAAGAAGGGTATTAGGAGAATTGGTTAGAGCCATTAATAGTCCTTGGAAGTAAGATTAAATGCAGTCTATCAAAAGTAAGAGGAAAACAAAGAAGAGGGTAGGACATTTCAAGGAGGAGGCATGAGCTTGGAGACAAAAGATGTAGGCAAGTTCTTTGCATCGCTGTTTACCAAGGAAATTAACATGGAGCACAGAGAGCTCAGTGTGCAGTCTTCAAAATGCTAAGGCATTTTCAGATAAACAAGAGGTAACAATGAGTCATTTGAAGAATGTTAAGTCCCCAGGGCTTGATGGGAGTTGTCCAGGGTTACTGAAAGAAGCAAAAGATGAGATTGCTGGGGCCTTCAATGATAAAGATCTTTGTGACCTTTCTAGTCTTCAAGAAGGTAAAAAGCAATGTCCTTTGAATCTATAAACCAGTGTGACTCATGTCAATGGTGGGGAAGCTTGTGAAGAGGATTCTGAGGGATAGGATTTATTTATTTAGACATACAGTGCATATCATTCCCTTCCAGCCCAATGAACCGCACTGTCCAGCACCCCACCTATTTAACACTAGCCTAATCACAGTACAATTTACAATGACCAACTGACTTACTAACTGGTCTGGACTGTGTGAGGGAAACTGGAGCATCTGGAAGAAACTCATGCGTTGACAGGGAGGAGGTACAAGGTCCTTACAGAGGATGCAGGAATTGAAATCTGAAACCTAAGGCCCTGAGCTGTACTAGTGTTGTGCTAACTGCTACACTGCTGTGATGTCCTACCATGATGAACAGTTCTAAAACTAGGGACAGTATGCAGGGCAAGTCATATCTTCCTAACTTGAATGAGTTTTTCAAGGAGGTGACAAAGGTGATTCCATCTATAGGTTTGTGACTAATGATGTTCTGCAGCGACCCATTAGGAGCAGAATTAGGTCATTTGGCCTATCGAGTTTGCTTTGCTATTTGATCATGACCGATTTATTTTTCCCCTTAACCCCATTTTCCTGCCTTCTCTCTGTAACTTTTGACCCTGTTACTAATCAAGAAACTGACAATCTATACAGTCTTCTGTGGCAATAAATACCACAGATTCAGCAACATCTGGCTAAAAATATTCTATCTCATCTCTGTTCAAAGGGGACAATCCTTCTATTCTGAGGTCGTGCCCTCTGGTCCTGGGATCTCCCACTAATGGAAACGTCCTCTCTACATCCACTCTACTTAGACCTTTCAATATTCGGTAGGTTTCACTGAGATCCTCCCTATTTCTTCTAAATTCCAGTGAGTGCAGGCCCAGAGCTGTCAGATGCTCCTCATATGAACCTTTTATTCCCGGGATCATTCTCGTAAACCTTCCCAGACTATATCCAATGCCAGCACAGCCTTTCTTAGATATTTGGCCTGAAACTGCTCACAATACTATAAATGTGATCTGACCATTGTCTTATAAAGCCTTAGCGTCACATCTTTGCCTTCATATTCTATTGATCTTGAAATGAATAATAACATTGCATTTACCTTCCTTCTCTGGCTAAACATCCAATAAGATGATGATGGTTCTTTTCAGTCTGTTAGTGGGGTTTGATATGTGCGTCCTGGAGTGGCTGTACAGGCCTGGAGGGGCAGCAGGGGCAGAAGCTCTGTTGTGGCACTTCCTGTGCCTTTCCTCTGTTACCTCTATGAGCTTGTTCTCAGCAGCGTCCACACCTTTTCTGATGGCGTCCCTCCACTGTGAGCAATCTTGAGCCAGATCCTCCCATGTTGATTGGGCAATGTCAGCTTTCTTGAGGCTCCTGTGCAGAATATCCTTGTACCGTAGTCGCTGGCCTCCTCATTTTCAGGTACCACTGGACAGTTGGCCATACAAGATGTCCTTGGGCAGTCTTCCGTCAGGCATTATGAAATCCTGCCCAGCACTGGTATCAGCCTTGCTACACGGATGTGAGACGTGGTGCCCATATCAGAGTCACGTACACCAGCTTGACCAACTGCAACAGTGTCACCTACGTTCTCTGATGAAGATCACCTGGCGAGACAAGGTCTCCAATACTGAGGTCCTCTCTCGAGCCGGAATGCCAGCAGTTTCACCTTCCTTATAACCTAATCAAACTGCAAGTTAATATTTAGGGAATCCTGTATCAGGACTCCCAATTCCCTTTGCCCCTCTGAATTCTGTATTCACTCCTGTTTAGAATGTAGTCTGTGCTTTTATTCCTTCTACTAATATGTATCACCACCTCCCTACATTGTATTCCACCTACCGCTTCTTTGCCCATTCTCCTAATCTGTCCAAGCCCTTCTGCATACTCACTGCTTCCTGAACACTACCTGCTCCTCCACTTATTCTGGTATCATCCACAAACCCATCAATTCCATCATCCAGATCATTAACATATAACATGAAATGGAGCAGAAGTACAATCCACCCTTGCAAAACATCATTAGTCACTGGCAGCCAACCAGAAAAGGCCCTTTTTATTGCTACCCTTTGCAATCTGCCAGGTAAGCCAATCTTCTGTTCATGTTGGTATCTTTCCTGTAATTCCCATATTCTAGATGTCCAGTCTTACCTTAGTTTTACTCTTCATATATTTGAAAAAATTATTTAGGTATCCTCTTTTATATTTTTGGCAAATGTAACTTTATTTTCCTCTTCCTGTTGCTTTTTAATTGCCTCTGTTGGTTTTTAAATGCTTCCCATGAATGTTTGCCATATTGAATGCCCTCTCTTTTGCTTTTATGCTGTCTTTGGCTTCTGTTGTTGGTCACAGTTGCCTCATCCTCTTTTTCTAATGCTGGATAAGTCCAGGATTGAACTAATCCTGCATTTTCTAAATTAATCTCAGAAACTACAGCCATTGTTGCCCTACTATCATCCCTGTTAATGTCCTCTTCCAATCACTTTCCATCTCCATTCTTATGCATTTGCAATTATCTCTACTCCACTGTAATACTGATACATCTAATTTTAGTTTCTCTCTCTCAAACTGCAGGGTGAATTTTATCATATAATGATTACTGCCTCCAAATGGTTCCTTCATCTTAAAGCTCCCTAATCAAATCTGGTTCGCTACACAACATCCAATCCAGAATTGTCTTTTCCCTCGTGGATTTGACGACATAGGCATTCTACAAATTCCTTCTCTTGGGATCCAGTACCAACCTGATTTTCACAATCTACTCACATATTGAAAATTCCCCATAACATTGCCCTTTTTACATTTTCTGTCTCCCTTTGTAATATGTACTACACATCAATGGCTACCGTTCAGAGGTCTGCATAAACTCTATGTATTATCAAATGCCATATGTAACCCTGAGATTCATCTTCCTGCAGGCATACACTGTAAACCCAAGAAACATAATCGAATCAATGAAAGACCTCACCCATCAGGACAGACAAACAACCAATATGCAAAAGTCAACAAATATGCAAATACAAAAGCAAAAAAATAAACAATAAACATCAAGAACATGAGATGAAGTGTCCTTGAGAGTGAGTCCATAGGTTATGGGAACAATTCAGTGGTGGGGTGAGTGAAGTTGAATCTTCTGGTTCAAGAGCCTAATTGTTGAGGGGTGGTCACTGTTCCTGAACCTGGTGGTGTGGCTCCTGAAACTCCTGTACCTTCCTCCTGATGACACCAGTGGTTAGAGAGCATGGCCTGGATGGTGGGGGTCCTTGATGATGGATGCTGTTTTCCTGCAATAGTGTTCTATGTAAATGTGCTCAGTGGTGGGGAGGGCTTTACCCATGATGGACTGGGCTATACAAGGGGTGATTGATAAGTTCATGGCCTGAGGTAGAAGGAGTCAATTTTAGAAAACCTAGCACATTTATTTTTCAACATAGTCCCCTCCTACATTTACACACTTAGTCCAGCGGTCGTGGAGCATACGGATCCCTTCTTAGTAGAAGTGGTCCACACCAGGGATGATTGATAAGGTCGTGGCCTCAGGTAGAAGGAGATGAGTTATACAGCTCTCGTTACATGCACGTGCAGTTCAACTCTTTGAGTGAAAATGCAGTAAGTTTGAAGTTAATAACTCATCTCCTTCTACCTTAGGCCATGAACTTATCAATCACCCCATGTTGTGGACCACCTCTGGAGGTCCAAGACGCCGGCTTCTACAAAGAAGGGATCCGTACGCTCCACAACCGCTGGACTAAGTGTGTAAATGTAGGAAAAATAAATGTGCTAGGTTTTCTAAAATTGACTCCTTCTACATTAGGCCACAAACTTTTCAATCACCCCTTGTATTTACTACTTTTTGTAGGGCATTGGTGTTTCCATATAAGGTTGTGATGCAACCTGTCAGTATACTGTCCACCGCATATCTATAGAAGTTTATTAGCATTTTAATGTTATGCCAAATCTTCGCAAACATTTAAGGAGGTAGAGGTGCTGCCATGCTTTCTCCATAATGGCATTCTCCAGCTTCTGATGCTATGTCTCTTCCTAATAATGATTGATTTAATTTTTTACCAAGAAAGCCCCTGACCCCCTCTGCCCACCTGCCTGACCTTTCTATACAATATCTATAGTATGGGAAGATGCAAAATTGATTCATACTGGGACATCTTCTGTTTTTGATGTAACGATTTGTCTGAAAACATGGATGGGTGGATTACGGTAGTAAGTTTGCAGACAATACACATATCTGTCTACAGCAGCCCTTGCTGAAAGTCTAGTCATTTGGATATCCGTTTAGGATGTATCCAGGCATAGTTTGATACATGCTGAAACATAATTAGATGCAAGAAAAAAAGTACTTTCCCTCACGAACCATTCCAAATGGGGGAAACAGTTTGTTATAAACTATAGGGACTAAGATACATTCATTCTCCCTGCTCTGCAGGAGAGTGCCATTTAGGTCAGTGATGCAGGACTTGTGGGGCCTAGGGACAAGCAAAAATGCAATTTAGCAAAGGCATCAGCAGAGTGAATGAACAGGTCGGCATTTCAGCGTAACCCAGTTAGAAAAACTGCTACGTGGCTCGTTGTTACCCATGTACTATCTTTCCCGAAGTACTGTACCTTTTTCTCACTGTTAATCCTTCAAGCTGCTGGGGAGCTTCTTTGTGTCCCAGTGGCAGAGCTTCATTGATCCTAGGTATAACACGGTGTCTGGTGAACGGTATTTATGCCTTCTGTTTTACTTCACATACTTTATGCCTAGTGGATTAAGATTGTTACTTGAAGTAGAAAGATAAAGTCTGATCCTTTTGAATGTTATCTCAATGCAGATTTAGCCTCATTGATAGCAATGTTACATTGGCTACAAAAATCAATTTCTACTGTTTTGTTTTTACTCAAGTACCAGCTTTCTGTGTATATGCTTATCAAAATAACATCTGTTCTTGTCTAATTGAATCAGGTCCACTTGAAACCGAGAACTAGGATTCGAGCATATTAGTTGGCAATGAATGCTGTTGCATTAACAAGGATGAACGCGTATAATCCTTAAAAATGGACTGAGTTTTACAATTTCTTATATTGACATTTCACAATAATGAAAATAAATCATCCATTATGATCAGATATTGATGGCCAGATTCATGACATCAAAGAAGCAACTTCACGGTGAACGGATTATTGCTGTACAAGATCCATTATTCAACTAGCATAGGGTTTTATTTAGCAATTTCAAATGCACATAGTAATTTAATATCTTATTCAATGCCCAATCCAGGATCTTCTGTGATTTTCAATGCTCACTTGTTGTGTTGTGATGCAGTAGCTGTCAGCATAATTAATACACTGATATTCAATAGGTGGTGGCAGTTCATTATGAGACAAATAGAAGTGATGACAATCACACCACCCTGTTGTAAACTGCCCTTTTAGAAATTCCACTTATTTTTCCAGCCATAAAAATATCTGACTTCAAAGAGGCTAGAAGTGGACCACTTATGATTTAAGTTGTCACTAATGAGGTGCAGTTTATGTGTTGGGGTGCTGTGTTGGAATGTGTTGTAGGAACTGAACAGGTTAATGAAATAGGTGAGGGTCATCACTTACTGCAGAAAACCATCCCAACAATTACCTGACAACTTCGTTAAGATATTGTTAAAATAAATTACCACATCACTGGTAAATTTTCATCTAAAATTATATTTTAATAGTTAGCAAATACACTAATGGTATTTTGGTTATTTGCAAATATGTTCTGTCATCTACCTAGGGCATAGCCCTCCATAACCTTCCCAACCATGTACCTTTCCAAATTTCACTTGTATTGAGATCAAGCCCACATTCACCATTTCCGCCGGCATTCTCACCATCCTCTAAGTGAAGAAGTTCCCCTTCGTGTTCCCCTTAAACATTCTATCTTTCACCCTTAACCCATGTTCTCTAATTCTAGTTTCACCCAACCTCAGTGGAAAAAGCCTGCTTGCGTTTACTCTATCTACAAACCCCATAAATGTGTACATCTCTATTAAATCTTCCCTTATTCTCCTATGCTCCAGGGAATAAGTCCTAACCTATTCAACCTGTCCCTGTAACTGAGGTCTTCAAGTGCCAGCAACATCCTTGTAATTGTTATCTGCGCTCTTTTAATCTTTTTGATATGGTATGTATCCTGGAAGTAGATAACCAGACAGAGCACAATACTTCAAATTAGTCTTATACAACTTCAGCCAACTCCTGTATTCAATACCTTGACTTATGAAAGCCAAAGTTGCAATCTCTTTCTTTATGACCCTATCAGTGATGCCACTTTCAAGGAATTATGGATCTGTATTTCCAGATACACATGGGCAACAGCTTGCTCTCCATTTAGCACTACCCTGGCTTGCGTATCTAGATAGGTAGGATACAGTATCCATGCTCAACCCTGATCAACGGAGGCCTCAGATCTCCAGACCCTCTGTTTTACAATGCCCTATCACTCACCATTTAAGTCCTACCCTGGTTTGTTCATCCCAAGTGCTACACCTCACACTTGTTTGTATTAAATTCCATCTGCCATTTTTCCACTTATTTTTCCAGCTGGCCCAGATCCTACTGCAAGCTTTGATAGCCTTCCTCACTGTCCACTGCATTTCCAGTTTTGGTTTTAATTAGAAAAAAAATCACTTTGCAGGTAGGTACAATTATTATACAAATTCAGACTTAAAATTTTGTAGCCTTGCTGATCAGAATTTTTAAAAATTATTATTGTAATAGCTGGGAAAAGGAGTATGCTTTTGACTGTGTAATCTTTGAATTCAAACTTCATAATACCACCAATAGAATTGAAAAGGCCAACAGAGTATCTGTGAAGGATAAAAAATGATAGCTGGGCAGGGTTTCAGTATGAATGATTGCAAACTATTTAGGGTGTGTCAGAATTAATTTAGGCCATCTGAATTGAGCAGGACTCAGGGTGGGTGAGGTCACCGGACGAAGCTCGGGAAGTGTGTCAAGTGTTGACAGTGAAGATACTGCAGGGAATAAGCCGATGAAACTACAGCAGAGGCCGTGGAGTCAAGGGACTTGTTTTAATTGTTATAGACGTGGAGCTAATCTGGAGAGATCAACACAGCAATTGGAAAGAAAAACAGCAAGCTTTTTTACTCTGCGGACTCTGCCTTAGTCTAAACACCTGCTTCCAGTGCTAACTGCATTGATCTAGTTTGCATGGATTCATATCAACCCTTAGATTTTATTGTTAATTGTTTGTGAAAATACAAGGTAATACATCAAGCTATGTATCGAGATTTATTTGGGAGATCCTATCTGAAATAGTAATTCTGTTTCCTTCTTCATGGATGCTACTTGACCTCCTGAATAATCCCAGCATTTTCTGTTGCTATTTCAGGTTTCCACTATCTATTTTATTTTTGCTTTTGGATTATTTAAAAGATCTTTGGTTAGTTTCAATCACACAACAGTTTGGGATCGGTAGTTTTGGACGTAACTAAAGTTACTGGTTTCTCTAAAGAGTAAGCATACCAGCTGTCTGAAACAGAGAGCAAATCAAACAGCATTTGAGGAGAAAGAAACATTTGTTCCTCTCCTTTGTTCTCTTTCATTCTTCATCACCACTAAACAAGTCAAAAAGAGACAGCATAACATTATGGAAGCCCAAGGTCCATAGTCTGATGAAAAGGTGCTTACGTTTATCCCAGAATTGATGGGCTGAGGTGGGGTTGGAGATGTCGTGAGCGATTCGGTGGGGAGGGGATGGTTGTAGATTGTACAAGGATGGTTGTTGCTCAAAAGATAGTGGGGCTGTTCTGGTATAAATCACAAGGAGCTTTATGAACTGGAAGCTGGAGATTAGAGTGGGTGACAATAGTGAACTGAGAAAGAGCCAGTGGTGGGATTTAGGGGGAAAGGGAGACTTACAAATGAGAATTTAATGAGAAAAGAAGATTGTGAAGGGCAGCTCTGGTGAGTAAGAATGAAAGACTAGACAATGGGGAGCCTGAGTTCATACATCCTTCAGATCAATAGCAGGAAAGAGAAGTTGGTGAATTGGAGCACATTTGAGAGAGAAGCAGCCAGTAAAGGGGTGGATAAATCTGTGAGGCTTTGTCTGGTGAAAATACTGAAAGATTGGTTCCACTTATTGGAGAATTTGTTGGATATATTCTTACAAGAAGCACCAAAGAGAAAGAGAAAAAAAAGGATCTTTGTATGAAAGTGTTTAGAGAATGGTATTAGACAATAGACAATAGGTGCAGAAGTAGACCATTTGGCCCTTCAAGCCTGCACTGCCATTCTGAGATCATGGCTGATCATCTACTATCAATACCCAGTTCCTGCCTTGTCCCCATATCCCTTGATTCCCCTATCCATAAGATACCTATCTAGCTCCTTCTTGAAAGCATCCAGAGAATTGGCCTCCACTGCCATCTGAGGCAGTGCATTCCACACCCCACAACTCTCTGGGAGAAGAAGTTTTTCCTTAACTCTGTCCTAAATGACCTACCCCTTATTCTTAGACCATGCCTTCTGGTACTGGACTCTCCCAGCATCTGGAACGTATTTCCTGCCTCTATCTTGTCCAATCCCTTAATAATCTTATATGTTGCAATCAGATCCCCTCTCAATCTCCTTAATTCCAGCATGTACAAGCCCAGTCTCTCTAACCTCTCTGCGTAAGACAGTCCGGACATCCCAGGAATTAACCTTGTGAATCTACGCTGCACTTCCTCTACAGCCAGGATGTCCTTCCTTAACCCTGGAGACCAAAACTGTACACAATACTCCAGGTGTGGTCTCACCAGGGCCCTGTACAAACGCAAAAAGATTTCCTTGCTCTTGTACTCAATTCCCTTTGTAATAAAGGCCAACATTCCATTAGCCTTCTTCACTGCCTGCTGCACTTGCTCATTCACCTTCAGTGACTGATGAACAAGGACTCCTAGATCTCTTTGTATTTCTCCCTTTCCTAACTCTACACCGTTCAGATAATAAGCTGCCTTCCTGTTCTTACTCCCAAAGTGGATAACCTCACACTTATTCACATTAAACGTCATCTGCCAAGTATCTGCCCACTCACACAGCCTATCAAAGTCACCGTGAGTTCTCCTAACATCCTCATCACATGTCACCCTGCCACCCAGCTTAGTATCATCAGCAAACTTGCTGATGTTATTCTCAATGCCTTCATCTAAATCATTGATGTAAATCATAAACAGCTGTGGTCCCAATACCGAGCCCTGTGGCACCCCACTAGTCACCACCTGCCATTCCGAGAAACACCCATTCACCGTTACCCTTTGCTTTCTATCTGCCAACCAATTTTCTATCCATGTCAATATCTTCCCCCCAATGCCATGAGCTCTGATTTTACCCACCAATCTCCTATGTGGGACCTTATCAAATGCCTTCTGAAAATGGAGGTACACTACATCCATTGGATCTCCCTTGTCTAACTTCCTGGTTACATCCTCGAAAAACTCCAATAGATTAGTCAAGCATGATTTGCCCTTGGTAAATCCATGCTGGCTCAGCCCAATCCTATCACTGCTATCTAGATATGCCACTATTTCATCTTTAATAATGAACTAGCATCTTCCCCACTACTGATGTTAGGCTGACAGGATGATAATTCTCTGTTTTCTCTCTCCCTCCTTTCTTAAAAAGTGGGATAACATTAGCCATTCTCCAACCCTCAGGAACTGATCCTGAATCTAAGGCACATTGGAAAATGATTACCAATGCATCCGCAATTTCCAGGGCCACCTCCTTTAGTACCCTAGGATGCAGACCATCTAGACCTGGGGATTTGTCAGCCTTCAGTCCCATCAGTCTACTCATCACCATTTCCTTCCTAATGTCAATCTGTTTCATTTCCTCTGTTACCCTATGTCCTTGGCCCATCCATACATCTGGGAGATTGCTTGTGTCTTCCCTAGTGAAGACAGATCTAAGTACTTATTAAATTCTTCTGCCATTTCTCTGTTTCCCATAACAATTTCACCCAATTCATTCTTCAAGGGCCCAACATTGTTCTTAACTATCTTCTTTCTCTTCACATAACTAAAAAAGCTTTTATATTCCTGGCTAGCTTGCATTCGTACCTCATTTTTTCTCCCTGTATTGTCTTTTTAGTTAAGTTCTGTTGTTCCTTAAACTTTCTCAATCTTCTGTCTTCCCACTCACCTTAGCTCTGTCATACTTCTTTTTTTTTAATGCTATGCAATCTTTGACTTCCTTTGTCAACCACTGAGGCCCCTTTCCCCCCTTTGAATCCTTCCTTCTCCGGGGGATGAACTGATTTTGTACCTTGTGCATTATTCCCAAGAATACCTGCCATTGCTGTTCCACTGTCTTTTCTGCTAGGATATCCGTCCATTTAACTTTGGCCAGTTCCTCCCTCATGGCTCCATAGTCTCCTTTGTTCAACCACAACACTGACACCTCCGATCTGCCCTTATCTTTCTCAATTTGCAGATAAAAACATCATATTATGGTCACTACCTCCTAATGGCTCCTTTACTTCAAGATCGCTTATCAAATCCTGTTCATTACACAACACTAAATCCAGAATAGTCTTGTCCCTGGTCGGCCCTCGTACAAGCTGTTCCAAGAATGCATCCCGTAGGCACTCTACAAACTCCCTATCCTGGGGTCCAGCACCAACCTGATTCTCCCAGTTCACCTGCATGTTGAAATCCCCCATAACTACTGTGACATTACCTTTGCCACATGCCAATGTTAACTCCCTATTCAACTTGCACCCAATATCCATGCTACTGTTTGGGGGCCTGTAAACAACACCCGTTAGGGTCTTTTTGCCCTTACTGTTCCTCAGTTCTATCCACACATACTCTACTTCTCCTGATCCTATGTCCCCCCTTGCAAAGGACTGAATCTCATTCTTTCCTGTATTCTGTATTCTCTCCTATATAACTGAGACAGTGACTATAAGTGATAAGTGAAGCCAATTCTATGGAGATTTGGAAGATAATGAGTGCACTCACAATCTCCTAAGCATTCAGCTCCCACAGATTTATTAGCTTTTATCCAACTAACAGCACTAGATCTTTTTAAAGTCATGCTAATTTCTTTCAGCTCCTGCTTTACTCTAGTCTGGTTGTCCTCCACTGTACATGAAAGACAGAAATTTCTTTCCCATTTTATAATTTCTTATTCTCAGCCTTATATGAACTTCTGTTAATCTTTTGTTGTTTTTGGATATCTATAGAACATTTTCCAGTTTTTTTTAAAGGGTGTTTTAATAGATTATTCTGACATTTTCTTGTCCCTTTCCTTATCAATTTAGTCTCCAGTGCCGAAACCTTAAAATTTTCTTAAACTTTGGGGTTACTGCTCTTATGATGAGAAATCACAACTTTTATAAGATCGGTGTTATAATATTCAGAATTATCAACTGATGAGACCTGCAGGAACAGCTATAACCCAATTGATTATTTACATTATAGGTTACAAGCCTGTTTCAGTCAAACACAAAGTTTTGATCCTTGTCTTTTGAGCTGTGCTGCATCTGAGGCTGCACTTTCAAGTGTAATACCATGGAGAGAGATGATGGGAAAGATTTGTGCTCAAGATCTGATGATACAGATACTGTAGATTCAACCAGCTGGGTAACATGCTTACTTGTAAAAACTTAACATTACAAAAACTTCATATTACTAAAATATACTATGGAAAAAAGCTTATTGTGCTGTTTTTCTGATGGAACATAAAAATAATATTACTCATCTGGGATTGAACAATGTTCCATGTCAGATGTTAATCTAGTCATAATGTCCCGTGATGAATTGAGCACTGAATGTTCAATATATTGTGAAATGTACCGAGGACAATGAGTATGTTTTTCAGCAAAGTAAAGTTATGTAATGTTGCATTTAATTTAAATTCCTCATAAACTGTGTAGCAAATAGTAGCAATTTATACATTAAAGTTAATATCACTGAATTGAGCATTCACATCAGCTGATATGAAAGTTGCTAAAACAAGCTATTAGAGAATAATTGTACGTGGATGGATTTAATTTCACAGGAGATATTACAGATGCTCTAAATGTTAAACATTTATAGAGAATGGTGCAAAGAAAAAAACAAAAAAAAAAAAATCCAGGGAATGGCAGTTCTGTGGGCAAATAAGCCATGTTGATGAGAGAGTTTGGAGGAGAATGGCCGGACTTGTTCAAGCTGACAGGAAAGCCACAGTAGTGTGCATCTCTGAATGCACGCCAAGTTGAACCTTGACGTAGATGCACTGCAGCGGCACAAAGCCATGCACATACACTCAGTGATCATTTTATTATGTACAGCAGGTACCACTACGTGAGGCATTGCATAATAGGACTGGTGGTCAAATCTCAAGTAGCAATGAAGCCACATTTAAGCCAAGCCAATTATATGCAGTCGTACTGCTTCCTTCCCTAAAGAACACTCAAAATCATGATAAAAAGTATAGCTCATAATTAACATACAATTTTCATTCAAGTTAGTAATTTTGACAAATTGTTTATTCATTTTCATTCCATACACATTATTAAGCTACCAAGATATGAATTAATAATCATTGATCCTTCCATTCCTCACACTAAAAGAGAAAAATGCTATATCTGTTTACTGTTCAGAAGACTTTGTAAGATACCAAAATAATCAAAATGATGTATAAACTGGTAACAAAATATGTGATGATGATTTAGAATTGTCGTCCAAAGGATGGTTAATGCATAGATGTGAGTTCAAATCCCCACTATGATTGTTTGAGGAATCACAATCAATTAAATATAACTGGAATAATGACCTTGCATCACTAATAGTGACCATGGAAGCCACTTAATTGTTTTAAAAACTTAACTGATTCAAAAGACATCCTTAATAGAAGGATGCCTGCTACCATTATCTGCTTTAGCTCGAATATGCCCTCAAACCTGTTATGGATTGGCCTGTTAAGTGCTCCCTGAAATGGCACTCAGATTTATCAAATGGTTATAGAAAAGCTGCACACCTTACATCAACCTGTTTGATTCATAACAAAGCTAGAGGCTATTAGATTTTGCCAGTTAACTGTCAGGAGTTTTGTGCCACAATTGGGAGAGTTCAATATTGAACAAACTGACATAATCATACAGACAGTTGTGTCATCCTAGGTTGAATCATCACATCCTCTGTTTGGATCTCTATGTCAGGATAGTTACATGATAGTTGGTGACTGTGAAGTAAAATTACTCAGAAATAGAGATTAGGGTGTATCACTCGTGGGGAAAAGAATCAATGTTCAATAGCGTAACACTGAAAGAAACAGGACTATGCAATTGAATTTAGACGCAAACACAAATCCAGTATAACTTAAAAGGTAATGTACAGATTGTTCCTGACTTCCACTAACTTCAAAACTTTTTTATTTGATCTATCTTAAAATTATTAGATTTTTGTTTTGCTTGTGTTGTGCAACTTTAGTGCAAGGCAGCATATTATCAGGGCATAATGTTCAAAGTTTAAGTCTTGTCTGTACTAAGTAAACTGACGTTAATTGGGTCCCCGATGGTCAGGCTCCATTTCCACTTGCGTGCTGATGAGTGTGGAATTCATAATCCAAAATTCTGCTTAAGCATTATTCTAAATGTAGCATTTTACTTTAACCAATAATTGTTTGAGAGTGTGCATTCACTGTTAATGATCTTATTAAAGTCCTTGTTCCTAGTTAAATGGAATATTGAGGCAAGTTAAAATGCCATAACTGCAACAACTCTGCAATTTTAACAATGGTAATCTCCCTTGGCTTATAAATTACATTCCCTGACTTAAAGATGTATTATAAATGTTTAGAAAACTTATAAATAACTATGCATGTATTTTGCACATAGGTTGTTAATTATCATAAGTATCCCAGAAAAATAAATCCATGTTTTCAAAAATAATAAGTATTAACAATTAATACAACTAGTGACAAAGAAAGATACTAAGGATTATATTTGCTGTTAAGGTGTCAAATCCAAATGAGAAAAATCCTTAGAAACTGCAAAAGCACAAGCTTTTCTGTGTCATGTTGATAAAGTTGGTGAATCTGGTGAAGAAAGAGCGGCACACACAAAATACTAGAGGAACTCAGCGGGCCCAGCAGCATCTATGGAAAAGAATAAACAGTTGGACGTTTTGGGCTGAGACTATTCATTAGTCTTGATGAAGGGTCTTGGCCTGAAACATCGACTCTTTACTGTTTTCCATACTGCCTGGTTGCTGAGTTCCTCCAACATTTTGTGTGTGTTGCTTTGGATTTCCAACTTCTGCAGATTTTCTTGTGCTGGTGAAGCAAGAAATCACCTCTCTGCTTCTGCTTAATACCCACTTCCTAAAATCTGTATCAGCATGAGTTAAATGTTTTGGCGAAGAGCTCTGTCAATTCTGATGGCCTGCAGTAGGAACGAAACATGACTTTGCATTTTCAATTATATAATATAGTGCCTGGCCTGCTGAGTTCCTCCAGCATTTTGTGTGTGTTGCTTGGATTTCCAGCATCTGCAGATTTCTCTTGTTTGTAACTACTTGGAAATTTCTTTGCAGCCTTTAATGAGCTGAAAATTCCTAAGCTGGTAAGAGAAGAGCAAGGCTTAGTTTTGAACTTGACCATCTAATAACTCAATCTTCTCACAATATTTTGACACATTTAAATATTTTTGACCATTCAGCCATGATCTGGGTCCAGAAAGCACTAAGGCATGATGCCAACCAAGAACTCATTTCAGCTTTCAAGCCCTAGAGAAAAGTACAGGAAGAAGTCGGTAATTATTCATGACTCAAATGTTCCGAGATTTAACCCACGGGCCACTTAGATGAAGGTGATATGCATTGACAGTCGGCCTTTTGGTGCAGATAAAGTGGTGCAAGTGCAGGATAGCGTGGATCATTTAGGAATCAATTTGTTCACTTGTGTGAGATGACTGTAGAATTTGAAAGGTTTTGCAAGTTGAGCTTTTGGGGGAAAGGGTTTCTATAGGATTTAAAGTTGGAGATTAGTTAGCATTGGAAATTTAGAAGGATAATGGTTAGGGGGATGGGTAGCACTGAAGTGTGAAGGTTATTGGTATCATCTTGATACTAGGAATGCTGGAATGTTCGAAATACCAGTGGGGAACAGAAAATCAATTTCATTGATGGTCAGGCTGGGTTTCATATACGGTAGTATCAGAGATAAGGTGTTTACAGATTAAACCAGGTATCAAGGAGGTGGGAGTGGGGTTGAAGAAGGGATTGTTCTTAGAAAACCATTTGCAAGTATGAGGACATTGATAGCAAGAGAGGGCCACTGGGAGAAAATTCTGAACTGTAGACATACTAGAAAGGTGGTTAAATGCTTCAGACTCCTCAGTAACAAAGCAAGTATTATCAGCCATTCAGTCCTGCCGAAGAGTTTCGGCTGGAAATATTGACTATACTTTTTTCCATAGCTGCTGCCTGGCCTGCTGAGTTCCTCCAGCATTTTATGTGTGTTGTAAGTATTATCAATGCCCATTTAACTGAAACCAAAGTGTGGCCAACTCTCTCATAAAGGTTCTTGCATGTCATTCAGCATGACTACATGTGCACAATAGCTTCTGGAAACACACAGGAAAATTTGAGATTAAATTATGCCTTCACAAGATGCTCACAACTTTGGTCACAAAGACCATCCCAGATTCTCTGCGGGATGGATGGTGTTTGTGGTTACATTCTTGCAATTATGATTAAATACCTATGGAATTCCAGAAAGAAAGTGCACGGAATTTTAAGTTACTGAAGAAAAGATGATGTATTTTTGAATGATTTGATTTAATTGATCATTACAAACTCTAAAGCCAAATACTTATTCAAGGGTTTCATATATGAAAATAGTATAGATATGAGGCAGCCACAATAGGGAAACCTCCTATTGCTGCTTTTCCATTAATTAACTTTGTGGGTTGAACTGTCTTGAATAAAAGAAAGACCTCAAAATTCTCTTATGTCATATAATCTTTTAATACTCTAGAAAATTTAATTTTACTTAAAACCTAACACCTAAGCATGATGTTCATTAGAAAATGATTGCCACAATTGATTCAGGATTTGATTCATGTTGTTTGATGCTGCATTTGCTCTGTTCTGCTCAAAGTCTTCATTTTTACTCTAAATACTGATTTCATAATGGGATTACTTGCTCTTTGTTATGAAGAGAAGAGTGGTTTTAGAAAAAAGCATGGATGAAGATGATCAGGACAATGAAATGAGCTTCACTAGTGGTTTCCTCTACGTACATCCATCTCTTAGCACAAGATGTAAACCAACAGTTTCTCAGAGCAAGAGGTGAATGCACATGAAGAAAAGGAAATGGGACAGAAACACTAGCGGTCTGCTGCCAAAGGAGAAAAGCATAAATTACAGACTGTAACTTTCAATAAGTAGAGTGTGACTCACCAACTAAATTCATCTTACACCTCTCTGTTTCCCATCCACACATCTTTACAAGGTCCCTCACTTTCCAGCGTTTCTGTCATGGTCTTTCATAAAACAAGCATTTACATTTCTCTGGTGCTATCTATCTTTCAGCTGATATAGAATAGGCTGACATAGAAGTACAGAAAACCTACAGCACAATACAGGCCCTTCAGCCTACAATGCTGCGCCGAACATGTACTTACATTAGAAATTAGTTAGCGTTACCCATAGCCCTCTATTTTTCTAAGCTCCATGTATCTATTCAAGAGTCTCTTAAGACACCCTATTGTATCCGCCTCCACCACCATCGCTGGCAGCCCAGTGCACGCACTCACCAATCTTTACATAAAAAACTTACCCTGACATCCCCTCCGTACCTACTTCCAAGCACTTTAAAACTGTGCCCTCTCGTGTTAGCCATTTCAGCCCTGGGAAAGAGCTGCTGGCTATCCACATGATCGATGCCTCTCATCATCTTATACACCTCTATCAGGTCACCTCTCATCCTCCATCATTCCAAGGAGAAAAGACCAAGTTCACTCAACCTATTCTCATAAGGCATACTCCCCAATCCAGGCAACATCCTTGTAAATCTCCCCTGCACCCTCTCTATAGTTTTCACATCCTTCCTTAGTGAGGTGACCAGAACCAAGCACAGTACTCCAAGTGGGATCTGACCAGGGTCCTATATAGCTGTAACATTACCTTTCGGCTCTTGAACTCAGTCCCATGGTTGATGAAGGCCAATGCACTGTATGCCTTCTTAACCACACAGTCAACCTGTGTAACAGCTTTGAGTGTCCTATGGACTCAGACCCCAAGATCCCACTGATCCTCCACACTGCCAAGTGTCTTACCATTAATACTATATTCTGACATCATATATGAACTACCAAAATGAACCACCTCACACTTATTTGGATTGAACTCCATCTGCCACTTCTCAACCCAGTTTTGCATCCTATTGATGTCCTGCTGTAACCTCTGACAGCCCTCCACACAAACACATACTCCCAATCTTTGTGTCATCAGCAAGTTTACTAACTCATCCCTCCACTTCCTCATCCAGGTCACTTATAAAAATAATGAAGAGAAGGGGTCCCAGAACAGAGCCCTGAGGCATGTGTGTTAATTTACTTCCTGTCCTTAAAAAAAGTATTATAATCCAATACTCATAATCTCATCTGATCAGCCCTCTTAACAAGTATGTCTAAAAGCATAACTGCTGTAGATTTGAACAGACATAAGAAATAGGGGCAAGAATAGGCCACTTGGGCCTCCCAACTGCTATAATATTATAGCTCATCTTCTACTTCAATATCATTTTCCTGCTTTACCCCTTGATTCCTCCAATAGCTTGACATCTAGTTCTGGACTCCTCAGTCAGGGCAAAGAATTTTATGCATTTCAATGAAGTATCTTTTGCATTTTATTTTGCATTCAAACACATAGACAACTGCAGGACATATGTCAGGCTATTGTTTATCGATTACAGTTCAGCGCTTAATGCTATCATTCCCTCAGAAGTAGCAATCAAGAATCAAACCTAAGCTTCTGTACTTTATTCTGCAGCTGTAGCTTTGGCTTCTATATTGGGAGACCACAGACTATGCAAATGGGTTATGACATCCTTCATTCATTAGCAGCTCAAGCATGCTTCTACTCCCTCTACACTCAAAACTGTATGGCTAAGCACAGCTCAAGCACCATCTATAAATTTGATCATGACACCACTATTCTTGGTAGAATCTCAGATGAAGCTTACAGGAGCGAGATACATCGACTGGTTGATTGGTGTTGCAATAACAATCTCGAACTCAGTGTCAGTAAGACTAAGGAACTGATTGTGGACTTCAGGAAAGGGAAGTTGCAAGAGTACATACCAGTCATTGTTAAGTGGTCAGCAGAGTTTAGGGATAGTAGTTTTAGGTTCCCAGGTGTCACCATCTTAAAGGATTTAGCCTGGATAAATTGAACACATTGATGCAATCAATAAGAATGCACACCAATGGCTCTACTTTTAAGAGTTTGAGAAAACTTGATATGTCATCAAAGAGTCTTATAATTTTTGAATAGACGTATGGTAGGGAGCATTCTAAATGATTTCATCACAGCCTATTGGCGGAGCCTCCAATGCATATGATCACAAGAGACTGCAGAGAGTTACATACAGTTCCATTGCAGACATAGCTTTCCCATCATTGAGGACAACTTCAAGAGTCTGTCTTGGTCCAAAATATTGACTCTTTATTAATTTCCATTGACGCTGTCTGTGATGTTTGGATCTATTTCTTTTAAAACAATGGCCCCCCAGCAGTACGACACTTTTTGAATGTGAATGGTTGAGAAAAATCCAACGAGGCTGGCACTCAATCAAAGATCTCATTGTGGCATCAACAGGCAAGGGCAGCCCAAATGGTAGCACTAACCAGAGATTGGCACAGCTGCTTAATGCTAATGAGAAGGTGTTTGAGAAGGGGATTGGTAAATTCAAAGGCATGAAGGCCAGAATTGAACTGGATGAAGCAGCAACACCAAGATTCCGTAAAGCACGTCCACTGCCTTATGCACCATGTCCTAAACTGGATTCTGAACTGCAGAGCTTAGAGGTATCAGGAATTCTCACCAAGGTTGAGTGGAGCGATTGGGCCATGCTCATTGTCCTGGTAATGAAGAAGGAAAAGGCTGGAGCTGTTTGCATATGTAACGATTTCAAAGTGAGCATCAACCCGGTGTTTCATACTGTGCAGTATCTCCTGCCACAAATTGAAGGAATTTTTGCATCTTTAGCAGGCGGGGAGAGGTTTTCAAAGATTGAATTGCCACAAGCCTTTCTGCAAATGGAGTCAATCAGGAAGTTCCTCACAAACAACACTCACAAGGGACTGTTCCAGTATAATCACCCCATCTTTGGTGTCGCATCACCTTCAGCAATTTGGCAAAGAGTATTGTACCAAGAGTTCCAAGATATCCCAGGAACACAAAGCTACCTTGATGACATCATTATGATTGGCAAAAATGATGAGGAACACCTCCAGAACCTTGGTAAAGTGCTTATCAGGCTGAGTGAGTACCTGGCTACAATGTTGAGCACTATTCCTAGAAGCCCATTCTTATGACATAGAGTTCAAGGGTACCAAACAACACGGTAATGCTAATGGCTTGTCATGTCTTCCACTACTGGCAACTGAAGAAGCAAAGTTTCAATACTGTGACCCAGCAGAAGTGTTCCACTCTGCATTGGTGGACCAATTGCCAGTAACAAATTCCAAAATACAAAGGGAAACAAGGAATGATCCAACATTTTCAAAAGTCTATGAAATCACAATACAAGGATGGGCAGCTTATGGTAACCCTATGCTTCCAGAGTTCTCAGTGTCAACTGTCTGTATGTCAAAGAATGCTGATGTATGGATCTTGTGTTGTGGTTCCCTCTAAGCTGCAGACCAGAGTGTTGGAAAATCTGCTTGAAGGACAACTAGGGACAACCTAGATGAAGAGTCTTGCTCAGAGCTATGTGTGGTGGCTGGGAATAGATAAACAAATTGAATATTTGGCCAAAAGCTGTCGGGATGCCAAAAAGTTCAAAATACACCATCACACACACTATTACAGCTATGGGAGTGGCCACCTTCACCATGGCAAAGAGTACATATTGACTTTGCGGGGCAATTCATGGACTCCATGTTTCTGCTTGCTGTGGATGCTCATTCAAAGTGGCCGGAAGTTATACCAATTAAGTCAACCACCTCAGCAAAGACTGTCTCTGCTCTGAGGACTATCAGACAGACAGACAGACAGACAGACAGACAGACAGACATACTTTATTGATCCCGAGGGAAATTGGGTTTCTTCACCAGAAATGGCTTACCAGCGCAAATTGTGAGTGACAATGGACCACAGTACATATCAGAAGAATTCCAGGCTGTTCTTGAAGAAAAAATGGCATCAGACATTTCAAGTCAGCTCCTCACCACCCAGCAATGAATGGATTGGCTGCAACTTCCCTGGCACTGAAAGCCAACTTGCCATTTGTCTTCCTAACTGTGTACTGTACCTACTGTGCAGTCATGTTATTCAAGGACACAAAAAATTAATTTGAATATAAACACTTACTATTCTCTCACGATTTAAATAATACTCAGTATTTTGGGTTTTATTTTTATTGGCCAAAGGGGGTAAACTTACACTCACATTTTTCTTCCTTGGCACTTCGTCTGTCATGTTGTTGCCTGTTCACTCAGTTTATCTATTGTCAAAAGTATCTTTGAGTCAAAAGCAATGTTGCAATTTCAAAATAACTTGTGTGCTTTCAGCTGGTATATGTATTTTTCTACAGACGATCTTAGACAGAAGTATTTGCTCTGAGACCATAATAATACTGAAAGTGTGCTAGGTTCTCAAGGGTTAAGTGGAATTGTAGGACATCCTCAGCAGATCGGTTTCCCAGCAATTGAACTAATTTGCAGATATTATTTTGTGTCTGAAGTGGTTGACCGTGAAACAAATTGCAAGGTGAGCATTTCTAGTTTGAGTTACAACGATCAGAAAATTAATTTGAGCACTTTCATGCACTTCTCTCAGCTCAGCTGACATGCATGTAGCAATGGCTTCTCCATTATCAAACAATATTGACTTAAATATCCAACATATGACTTTTATTTTGTAAACACAAAAAAGCTAACGTACAGGTACTACGTCTAAACCCTTAATGCCAAGGTGGCACATGGGGCCTCACAGGTACTACAGTAATCACTAAATGTGTATGAGTATGAAGCAAGTGATGGCAGGGAGAAAAAATTGGAATTAGGTAAAGACAGGCTGGAGTAGATTTGGTGATACTGAAAGGGAGGTAAAAGAGATGAGTTTTGATGATATAGTTCATCGGAATCATGTTTATTATCACTGGCATATGTCATGAAATTTATTAACTTTGTGGCAGCAATACATAATAATAGAAAAAAAAGCTGTGAATTGTGGTATGAGTACATACATTAAACAGTTAAGTCAAATAAGCAGTGCAAACAAAAAGTAGTGAGGTAGCGTTCAAGGGTTCAATGTCCATTCAGAAATCAGATGGCGGAGGGGAAGAAGCGGTTCCTGAATTGTTGAATGTGTGCATTCAGGCTTCCTCCTTCCTGAAGGTAGCAACGGGAAGAGGGCATGTCCTGTCAATTTGGTATAATTGATAAAGAAAACAAATGAATTAAAAATGTCCAGAAGCTTGCGATATCCATGTTGTATGTAAAGGCTCATTTGAACCCTAAGTTTTATTGCAATCTGGATTTCGTAAGTCAGTGAATAGGCAATCACCCCAGGTAATATTTTGAGTTCATTTATAGATTGTGGTGTATTTATACAGAACATAGTTTTAAGATGAATGCATAGACTGAGTACAATTGATAATAGCATTGATTTCACATGGCATATGGAATGATCTGAATTTAATGCAAAACATTCATTTATTATTTCACATTTTGTTTTATTCTTAAGTCCATTTTATTTGGTGGAAACTGAGAAGTGCTTCTTACATAGGGAAGAAGATGGATAATAATTCACTAATATTAGTACAGTACTGGACAGCCCGTTCAACCCATGATATTGTGCTGATCTTGATGCCATTTTATACAAAACATTTTCCTCCTGTGTATTATCCATATCCTTCTATTCTCCACATATTCATGAATCTATCTAATAGTCTCTTGAACTCCACCAGACTGCCTGATTTGACTCCTCTGCTTGGTAATCTATTCCAGGCACGTATCACTTTCTATGTAAAAAAAAAGTCCCTCCCTCATGTCACTTTTAAATTTCCCGCCTCTCACCTTAAAAACATGTCCTTTGATATTTGACATTTCTGCCCTGGAGGAAAGATTCTAACTGTTTACTCTATTAATGCCTCATCATTTTTAAACGCCTTTTCTCTTAGCTTCTAGGGAGAACAACCCAGATCTAACCAACCTTTCCTTATAGTTCATGATTTCTAATCCAGCCATCATCCTGTAAACCTCTTTTGCACCCTCCACACAGTCTCCACATCCTTCTTAAAATGATGTGACCAGATCTGTATGTAATACTCTAAGTGTGGTCTGACTAAAGTTTCATATAGCTGTAGCATGGCTTCCCTACTCTTACACTCAACACCTATCCAAACAAGGTAAGCATTCAAAATGCCCTTTTCACCACATTATCCAGTGTAACCACTTTCAGTGAACCATAAACCTAGACAGCAGATCCCTCTATATCTTAATGGTATTAAGGGGGCCACAATTAACTGTATAATTTTCTCCTAACATTTGACCTCCCAAATTGCTGCACCTCATACTTGTCTGGATTAAATTCCACCTGCCATTCCATTTCTCTGCCTGTATCTTTAACTGATCTATATCCCATCGTATTATTATGTGGTTTGTTACATTATCCACAAATCCACCAATCCAGGTGTTGAATGCAAACTTTCCAACTCACCCATCTACATTTTCTTGCAAATCATTGATATTTTTCGCAACCAACAGAGGTCCCAGCACTGATCCATCCTTGCAGAACACCACTGGTCGCAGACCTCCAGCCAGAATAACAGCCTTCCATTCTTGCTGTCTGTCTGAATCCAAACTTGTAATTTACTTTAGATCCTCTGAATCAACCGACCATGAGGGACCTTACCAGATACCTGTTTGAAGTTCATGTAGTTAGTGTCCGCTGCCTTACCATCTTCAAGCTGTTTTCTAATTACCTGGATTATCCTTAATTCTTGAATCCAAGCACAAATTTCCTCCTTTATCCTGAAGTAGAGCGTATTTATCCTCTTTTTTCGTAATATAAATGCCTTGTGATTCAGGTTTATCCTGCTCACCAAGGACACTTCATGGATTTAGGTTTCCTAATCACCTGCTTGAACATTTTCCTGCTATATTCTACGAGGGCCCAAACTGATTTTAAATTCCTAAACCTTATGTATGCTTCATTTTCCTTGCTGACTAAATTTAGGATAATCCAAGGTTCCTTTATTTTGCTATCTTTGTTCTTACTCTTTACGAGAACGTGTTAATCCTGAACTCTGAACTGTTCATCTTTAAGTAACTTCTATGTGTGAGATGTTGTCTTGTCCAGCTGCAGCCCCTTCGGCCAACATCCCTTATGTTCTGTCTCATCCTCTTAGAATATGTTCTCCCCAGTTTAGCACCTTCCCACAAGATTTGGTTTTATCCTTAATCATAATTATCTTAAAATATAATGAGTTGCTGTCACTATTCACAAAATGTTCATCCACTATCAGCTGGCCAGGCTCATTTCTCTAAACCAGGTCCAATTGTGTCCTACTGAATAAGTTTTTAGAGAAGACGATGAAGAAAATTGAAATTAAAGCTGTAGATGTTATCTAATTTATTTTAGTACAGCATTTGACAAGATTTCTCACGGGAGGCTCATCTAGAAAATTAAGATACATGGAATCCACGGTGAATAAGTTGTTTGGATTCAAAATTGGCTTGTCCATAGAAAACAGAGAATAGATTTCAATGGGACTTATTCTGCTTGGAGCTCCATGAGTAGTGGTATTCCTGTGGGGATCTGTACTGGGCCATCTGATGTTTGTGATATTTTTAAACGGATTGGATGAGAATGTAGATAGGTAGGATGTTAAGTCTGCAGATGATATGAAGCTTGGTAGTGTTGTAGATGGCATTGGAGACTGATAAAGACAGAGCAGAAAATAGACAAATTGCAGATATGGGCAGAGTAATTGGCAGATAGAGTTTAAACCAGTCAAATGTGAAGTGTTGCACTTTGGGAGATCAAATGTAGAGACACTGTACACAGTTACTAGCAGGACCCTTCAGAGTATTGATATACAGAGTGATTTTGGGGAACAAATGGAAAGCTCACTGATAGTGGCGATACAGGTTGATAGGTTGGTAATGAAGCCATATGGTATTCCAGCTTTTATTAATTGAGGCATTCAGTTCAAGAGTCAGAAGTTATGTTATCATTCTTTTTCGCAGAGATGTTTAATGCAAAAGGGAATGAGTTTGAGGTGAGATGTAGCATTCAAAGATGTGCAGAGCAACATTTTTGTACAGAGCGGTGGTATTGGGAATGTGCTGACTGGGGTGATGCCTGATTATAAATATGATAAAGGTTTGAAGAGGCTCTTAGATGGGCACATGAATGTAGAGAGAGTGGAGGGATATGGACATCATATAGGCATAAAGGACATTGTCTAGGCCATAGATTGAAGAATTGAGTTCAGGAAGTTATGTTGCAGAATTGTAAAATTCTAGTTGGGCCACATTTACAGAATTGCTTTTAGTTCTGTTCACTCCATTATAGGAAGAATTTTGAGGCTTTGGAGAGGGTGGTTTACCAGAATGCTGTCTGAATTAGAGTGAATATGGTATCAGGAGAGGTTGGACAAACTTAGGCTGTTATCTCTGGAATGGCAGAGCCTGAGGGAAAGTCTGACAGAAGTTTATAATATTATGAGAGATAGATAGCCAATGTCTTTTTTCCCTCAGGTTTGAACTGTCTAGTATGAGAGAGCATGTGTTTAGGGTGAGCGGGGTTAAGTTCAAAGGATATGTGCAGGCCAAGTTTTTTTTACACGGAGAGTGAATGTATGGAATGTGCTGTCTGGTGGATGCAAATGTAATAAGGATGTAGAAGGGGCTCTTAAATAGGCACGTGAATGCACAGGAAATGCAGAGATATGGACATTGTGTAGCAGAAGGGATTAGTTTAGTTGGCCATTTGGTTACTAATCTAATTGGTTGGGCACAATATTGTGGCCCAAAGGCTCTGTTTCTGTGCTGTAGTGCACCATGCTTTATGTTTTCTCCTCTCTTTGGACTCCCCACACGATGTTTCAAGAACCTCTCTTGGATATACTGAAGAAATTCCACTCTGTCTAAGTCTATTGTTCTATTGAAGTTTCAATCAATACTGGTGATGCACCATCAATAACTCACTCTGAGACGTAGGAAGCGAGGTATCAGCTTTTATTGACTGGAAGAATGAACAACACTACATCCTGGGGAATGAGGCTGGGCAACAGGCCTCAGTCGCCTTTATACAGGGGTCTGTGGGAGGAGCCACAGGAGCAGTCAGCAGGGGTCTGTGGGAGGAGCCACAGGAGCAGTCCAGACAGGTATATGTAGTTCACCGCAACTGGGGAAGTTGAAGTCCCCTGCTATAACAACCCTGTTGGTTCTGCATCTTTCCACAATTTTGACAAGTGCATTTCCTGTTGTCATAAAGGAGACTTAAAGTAATTTGAGAAATATAATTTAAATTCCATGATGTGTAGTTACTTATCTTGTGTTTACTTTTATGAACAAGTTGTTAATGATTGGAAAATTGGAAATCAGTCTTTCATAGCTAGGAATGTTTGACAGTAATGCAGAACTTTGTCTCTCCTGAAACATTTCCCTAAGGAAGTGGCCTAGATTTACCTTGCTTATATAATCATCATGTCATCAATCTACTGTGAATAAGCAAGTGTTTTCTGCAGCTTTTCTTTTTTTTTGGCTTTAATATAAAGGATTAGTGTTGACTATCTCTAAACAGAGTTACAGAAATGGATGGCAACGTATAACATTTGGGAAGAATATACATATCTGATGAATATTCATTTGATGCAGTAGGTATTTCATTAACTACTGTACTGTCAGTTGATAGAAAATGTAAGTTGTAATAAAGCTACATTGGGGTTTAAATGAATTTCTGATCCTGGACTTGTCAGACCTAATGTATTTAATTTTGGCGGATTTTTCTTTTAGTACTTGAATCATTCTGTCAGTTTGCACAGTTGAATGAAACACAAATTTGTCTTTACCACCCCAGGAACAGAGCGCATTCCTGTCTACTGTTTAAGAGCTGCTGCATTGCAGGAGATGCTTTTATTCAGATGAGATGTTAAAGCAAGTCCCTTTCTGCTTGTTTAGTGGTCTTAAAATAATCCATTTGACAAAGAATAAGCTCTCCTGCTGTGCTGAATACACGACAGCCTCAAACAACACTACAATCACGTAATTGGTCATACACCCTATTTCCTTTGTTTGGATCATTTTACCTGGGGATGAATGCTTTTCTAACATTAATAAAACCTTTAACTTAGCTCTTAGAAATATTTAAGAACTTGGTTAGCACCTCATTGAATCATAAAGAGATACAGCATGGGAACAATTCATAGATCAACCACCCAATTACTTTAATCATACATTGATTTCATTTTTACTCGTCCATGCTTAGATCAACTTCCCCCCCCCCCCCCCCCCCGCACAAAAGATTCTACCGCTCAGCTATGTACTAGGGGGTATTTTTGCAGTGGCCAAATAACTTATCAATCTGCATGTCTTTGGTCAAATGGACAATGTGCAAATTTCACACACAAAGCATCAGATCTTAAATTGAACTCCTGTCTCTGGCACTGTAAGGCAGCAACTCTACCAGCTCAACTACAATGCCACTGTAGACCTCAGCTGAAAGGTGCATTGCTGAACATGCTAGGCATGGGATGAAACTCAGAACACACAAAGGCCTGACTAGCAAAGTCCACTGTTAGCTGTTCTACTTCAAACAGAACTGAAATTTTGGAAGTCCAGCACTGATTTATTATTGTGATTTTATTATGCTCTGGGGCATTCCAATAAGTGATGAAAAAAGATGGTAAAAGCAATTAAGAAAACTGTAATAACTGATTTAAAAACTTTCATTATTTCATTACTGATAAAGAGATAAATTGGTCATGAATTATGTCACAGTGTTATGGGTGCCTGTCATAGCTGAATTATTGGCAATATAGGCCAGCCAGGTGGAATGAGATTGCAAAACGAAGTAATGAGAAATATATATAAATTCGATAGAGTCTTGTACACAGAACAAATACAACATTGAGATCAATTTGCATATGTCTTCACTGGCGTTCATACAAAACATTTTTAACACTACATCTAGGTTGTACTTTTTACATTCATCTCTATAGCTTTAAAGTCCTGGGTGTTACTATCTCCGAGGACCTATCCTGGACCCATCATTTACTGTAAATGTAAATGCAAAGAAAGCACAACAGTGCCTCTAGAATCTCCTCTGGGGTCCGTGGAGATTCGGCACGGCATCAAAAACTTTGACCATCTTCTATAGATCTGTAGTGGAAAGTGTATTGACTGGCTACATCACAGCTTGGAATGGGAACACCAATGCCTTTGAGTGGAAAGTCCTACACAAGGTAGTGTATTCGGCCCAGTACAGTATGGGTAATGCTCCCTCAACCATTGAGCACATCTATATGAAATGCTGTCTTAGGAAAGCAGCATCCATCATCAAAGGTCCTCAAAACCCAGGCCGTGCTCTTTTCCTGCTGCTACCGTCAGGTGGAAGGTATAATGCCTCAGGTCTTGCACCACCAGGTTCAAGAACAGGTACCACGTATCTAATGAGATGTTCCCACAACCAGTGATCTCACTTTAAGGACCCTTTATCTTGTTATTTCATGCTCTCATTACTTATTGCGATTTATTTATATTTGCATTTGCGTAGTTTGTTGTCTTCTGTGCACTTGCCCTTTCATTGTTCCTGTTTGCCATTATAATTCTATAGTGTTGTATGTGGTGTCACGTACACACTCTGATAATACATTTTACTTTCACTTTAAGCTCTGTGGAGCCAATTCAATAGGCCAAATAGCTTAATACTGCTATATTCCTTATGGTCTCCTACTGCCTTCAGTTTGTGAATAGAGAGCCTACTGGCTCCCTACCAGTACAGGACATCTCCTATGCATAGAGGCTGTTTCCAGAAGGTATTCAGTCAAATGTCATGCAAGAGATTAATGCAGGTCTGGGGTTGTTAGGTAGACATAGATAGAAAATTGGCTGATAACAGAAAAAAAATGAGCTATGATAAATGCTTCATTTTCAAATTGGCAATCAGCATTTAGTAGGGTGCCACAGAGATCAGTGCTGGGGCCTCAAGTATTTATAACTTACATTAGTAACTTGGATGAAGATGCCAAGTGTATTGTAGCCAAGTTTGTTGATAATTTGCAACTTTTGTGGAGAACACAGGAAGTCTGCATTGGATCTGAGTCTTTTTTAGTACATGGAACCCAAAAGTTTAAGATGCAGACTTAGCAAATAATAGGGAGCTTAATAAACATCTGATTTATTGCAAGGACTATGGAGTATAAAGTTTGGTAAGTTTTGATGTAGTTTTACAGGGCACTTATAATACTACACCTTGAGTATAACATACTGTTTTGGTCTCCAAGGAATGATATATGGTAGTTGTGTTGGAAGCTGTGCAGGAAGTTTAATTCCTAGGATGAAGGGGTGATATGTGAAATATCTTAAAGAGGTTGGGACTATTCTAATTCAATAGAGCAGATATCTTACTGAAGTATCTTAACCAGCCTAGTCTGTATTAAATGGGTGAATGATAATCACATATCAAAATGACTCAATTTAAGCAAATTGTCATTTAGCCCCAAGCTTTGTTGGTATATTTGCACCTCATCTCTACAGAAAAGAAAGTCGAGTTGTGCTGAAAGTTAAAATAACCAGAGTTACAAGTTCTTGAAGTGAGTTGACAGAAACATTGCAGGGAGCCAAATAGTATAATTATTCTGATAAACTTCAAAGGCTTTTAAGGCGGTAGAAATTAAAGGCACAATAAGTTTTTCTCCAAAAGAGCATTTATTGCATTGATCCATTATATGGCAAGTATATAACTTCATTGTTTGTGATTGAACTTCATATTTTATAAAGAAAACCAATGTAATACAAGTTTGTACAAATTTAAGAGAGCCTAAGATGTTCAGAAGTTGGGTTTAGTGAGTGAGAGTGAGAAAGTGAGAGAATGCCTGTAAAATGAACCTAAGGGTTGTATATGATGACATACGTACTTTGATAATAAATTTACATTGACTTTGAGTTATAAGCACAGGTCCTATGCTGTATCTTTAACAACAATTTTCATTGATAAATGTGGAAATGGCCATAAAAGGCCCATGAGTCAAGCATCAGATCTATTAAAGTCTGCCCATACTAATTTCCAGGTATTTCCAGTCTAGTATGTACCACGCAGCTTTTAAATGCTTATCACACATGTAGAATATGAAAGTATGTCCAGTTTATAATTTTGCAAATGTTCCTTTGAGGGTCATAATCTATAAATTGCTTCACACCATTTTCAGGGCATCAAAACAGCATTGTTAGCCATCTTAACACTAGTAGTGAAGAGACTATGAAGAGCAAGGCAATCAAATGTAAGTTCACAGAATAACTTTATCAGGCTTACTTACATATTGGTATGCTTAAAATGATACATCAATATCAGCTCATCATTCTCCAGCACTGTGTTGCATGTTCTCACAGTCTTTACAACGTGATGAGGCAAGACCAACCTTTGCAGGCACTTCCTGATAGGAAAGACCATTATATAAGTGACATTCTTTCACCACAGTTGATTGTTGCCAAAAGTTGCTGCAGGGATGGGTTCATGACTGACAGAGAACTCTTAGGGGATAAGAAAGACCTTTCTGGGATACTGAAGAGTAGAGCACACAAGAGGCTTGTTCTTAGCTTTGGATCACTATGGGGACTGTCCAGGACCACAGTCAGATGCTTTGGAAAAGGTTTGTAAGATATTGGCAAATCAAGCTCCATTGGGAGACGAATACACTCTGGAATGTGCCCAATTCATCAAGTTGGCACTACATGGGGTTCTGCTCTCCAAGGAGTTAAAAGAAAAGTAGGTCAAACCTCTTCTGTTTGAGAAGTTTTCTTAACTTCCATTGATCACTGAGGTCAGTGGCAACTGTCTAGTATGATCCTGGGGTGAGAAGTGGAAAGTAACTGTGACTCTAATCTCAAAGGTCAATGTCCAAGTTAAATGTATTGTCATATTCACAAGTACATGTATGCACAGGTGTAATGATGGCATATTTTAAACAGCATTCACAAGAAAAGTATTAATTAAAACTAAATTATGCATAATTTTTACAAGAAAGAGCGCAATTATTGCCAAATGTTCAAAGTGGTCATAGTGTTGCTGAACTGTACTGATTAGGATTTTGCTGGTTTGTTCAAGAACCAAATGGTTGAAAGAAAGCAGCTGTCCTTGAACCTGCTATTATGTGACTTAAGGCTACTCTACCTCCTGCCTGAATGATGGATGGATGATAATGAATATTATACGATTATTTTTGAGGACGGGGAAGTCATTGATCCCAGAGGCTATATAAATAACTTGATTGAAGGGAAAACTGGGATTCTGTGATTAAATTAGAGCTGTGTTTTTCTTTCAGACCATTGGGATTGAAAATCTCACTTTGGACAAATTTTACATGGAAATACAAGACACAACAAATGCCAACATATGGGGCAACAGATAACCCACTAAAGGAACTCAGTAGGGGGGGGGAGGGGAGAGTGGGAGAGGGAGCAGTTCCTTTTTCCTGCTGGACCTGCTGAGTTCCTTCAGTAGATTAGTTGTTTCAACACATTTTACATGTTCCGGCATCATCAGTGTCATTTTCAACTGGATGGTGTATGTTTTTGTATTTGTGTGAATGAACTTCAAATCCTATATATCATAACCTAACTGAATGGGAGCTGTGAATTCTACAATGATTTGTAGGCATCATTGTTGTGAAATTTACGTATATGAATTATGGATAACGTACCAAATGGAAGCTACAATAGTCAGACTACGTCGTGATGATGTGTTTAAAAAACATTCACCTTGGCAGAAATATATATCACAAAAAAATCAAATGGAAAAAATAGAAAACATTAACCATTGCCACCTTTGGGAATCTAACTATTATTGTGTATGCTTCATGCTATCGCCTTAAGTGCGATAAATGTACTCAGCAATGTTATTTTTTTGTTTCCCCAAATTCTTCCTTAAAAATAACTGTGTTTAGATTAGAACATGCAATTGATGAGGTAGTATTAAAATAGGATCATTTGTATTATGTTTCAAGTTAACTACTAAATAAAGCATTCATTCAAAAGAAATCATTTATAAAAAGCCAGCCACATCACACTAGCACTAGTACCATGTCCTCCTGAGACCTATCATTGTTAGGAAATTATCACTTATCAGCAGCAACTTGAATCTCAAACATGGAGGGAAGTCATTATTAAAGCAGCTGTTGATGGCTGGGCCTGTTCTACTATCCTCAGGAAACTTTTTCCTACAGTATTCTGGAAATTGGGTGATTACCTTCTACACTACACACATTGTGACTAGCTCAACGTCTTGGATTTCTATTAATTGTAAGAGAATTATATCAATACAATGGATGCTAACATTAAGTAGGTGGTTCCATCACGATGTAGGAAGGTTTTATTGGTGGTAATAAAAGCTACGCCAGGCACACCTTCATTCTTCAGCCTCCTGATGTATTCGATGTGCTGGTGAGCTTTATTGGCCAATATATCAACCTGGTAGGGCCAGGGTGGGCTATTAATAATGTTCTCTCCGAGGAACTTGAAGTTCTCAACCCACTCAACCTCATCATTGTTGATGTAAACCATAGATGTCAAACACAAGGCCCGCGGGCCATATCCGGCCCGGCGTACAATTATATCCGGCCTGCGAGATCATTTTAGACAGATCTATTATTTTAATTATTAATGGCCCGGCGATATGAAGCGCTGATAACACACAAACTACAGATCCCATAATGCAGCGCAACAGCTGCCGATAGGCGTCTTAAACCTTCAGCTCCAGGGACGTGTCCGCATGATCACTGACATGTATGATGCAGTGAAGGCATTTCAAGTGAAGCTGCTCTTATGGGAGACACAAATGCACCAGTGCAACTTGCCTCATTTTCCCTGTTGCCAAGTAATGTTGAACCAGGTCGGTGCAATGATGTTCCCAAATGCGCACTTTGCTGATAAACTGAGCGCACTTCGCACTGAGTTCGCACGGCGCTTTGGTGACTTTGAAGCACAAAAAATTAATTTCGAGCTGCTTCGCAACCCATTTGCCGTCGACGTGGAAACTGCACCTGTACAGATTCAGATGGAGCTGATAGAGCTGCAGTGTAATGGGACACTAAAGGCAAAGTACGACACTGCAGGGCCCGTACAGTTTATTCGCTCCGTTCCTGAACCAATGCCTCAGCTCCGTCTACATGCGGCTCGAACCTTGTGCATGTTTGGTAGCACATATCTGTGTAAGAAGCTTTTCTCACTGATGAAGATTAACTAAACATCACACAGGAGTCGTCTCACTAATGAACACCTGCAGTCCATCCTGAGAATCTCCACAACACAGAACCTTACACCAAACCTAAACGAACTTATTGCCAAGAAAAGATGCCAAGCATCCAGCTCTGACAAAACGGCATAAGAGCAAAGAAAACTGAATGTTTTGATTTGTTGTTGTTTTAACTTTTGCTGAAAAGCACAAATTTTATTTATATTTTCAGGGTTTTTGTGCAACATGCTCATATTTCTAACTTGTATAATACTGACAGGAGATATTTTTATGGAGAGCGAAATATTTAAGTTATTTAAAGTTTTAGTTTATTTTTTCTGGAATAATATTCCTGTCTGTTTTTATTCATATTTATGTTCAAAAAATGTTTAGTTTTAGTGTGTTCAATAAATGTTTATCCTGTTCGGCCCGCGACCTAAAGTGTGCTTTGAGTTTTGGCCCCATGTGCAATTGAGTTCGACACCTCTGATGTAAACCGAGCATGTGCACTGTCCCCCTTTCTGAAGTCAATGACTGACTCTTGTATTTGTCATGATACTATGCCACTAGGCTCTGTATCTCCTTCCTGTACTCTGACTTATTGTCATTTGAGATACGGCCCAATACGATGGTATCATCTGCAAACTTGTTTCATGTCTATGCCTTGATTTGAGTTGTTCCTTTTGAAAAAAATATCTTCCTTCAATTATGTTACCAAATTGACCTGAACAGGGGTTACCAAACTTTTTTTATGCCATGGACCCCTACCATTAACCAAGTTGGAAAGCCCTGGACTAGAAGTATTGTTATGTTTGAGGATGGAGTTTGCCTGGATAGCAAAATGAAGCATTTGGAGCTAACCTGAAATTGGATAGGAAGTCAATGGGATATAATTTGTTCACCAACAATGAAGCAAGAGGAGATGATGAAGCATGCATGTGTTATATGAAAGGAGTGGAAGGGGTTCCAACAAACCATTTGTTATGTTCTGACTGTGATCTAAATCACCAGAGAGACACTGAAGCTGGTGATTTAAAGGTTTTTATACATCACAACAAGCAGATATTTTTCTGGAAACCCTCTCAGTAGAGTCTCACAAACTCAAAACAGCACATTTTTATACCCTTAAGATCAAAGGTATTGCAAGTGATTCAATGCAATTTCATTCGTTACAATGACATTGTTTGCTTCAATATTTGGATTGAGAATGCTTCATTTGAATTACATATTGGCAGACATCTCTGTAAGTTAATTCACACAGATGGTCCAAATGCTTCTAAAGTCATCTGGGGACAAACATCCCAGACAGCCAAATTTAATGCTGTGAGAGCTGACTCTCTGATGACACAAATATCCTAGCTATTGATTGATCAACTATACCTTTCACCATGTTTGATGTGCTAATTGACAAATCAGTCTGACTTGCAAGCTTCCTTGAACTAAATCATAATGGTGCAAATGACACAGGCCAGTGTTGACTGGCTTAATGCAGGACAATTAGTACAACCCCATTATTTTATGTTCGGCTGATGCAAGTGAGAAGATGAGAACATCTCATGGTCATTTTACTCTGCAAATCATATCTGTCGAGAAAGCAGCCCCCTGTTGTGGGCCAGCAGCCAATGTCTTTTATCAGTGCTGTTTTTTTCTTCTGTAAGGCTGTCCTTTTAACTTCAGACTGATTACTGCTTGCAATTTACATTAACTCAAGCATGCTGTTTTCTTGTCAGAGTGCTTTAGGTTTCTAAGAGGTGAAACTAATTGAATTGGGGCAGCTCTCTTTATCTGCAATTAAGGTAGCCATACAAATTTGTGTATTATATACAGTTTTACCCTTCTGTCTTATTGTCTCTTCTGTACATAATCAAATTCTTCCTGTCACCCTGCCCCACCTTATATTTTCATGTTCTCTCCTCTCTGCTCTATAATTAGTGATGTTTCATCTTCCTTAATTGCCTTACTGCATTATGAGTTTTCTGTAAATGTTGTTACGAACCCCGTAACTGGGTCACTTACCAGCAAAGATAGAGAGGTCCGTTGAAGTCTGATGGTACTATTTTTAACAGTATTTAATAGTAAAAATACACAAAAATAATATCAATGCAAACATACAGATAATATACGTCATCAATACTAAATCTAAAAGTGCGGGTATAATAATAATCAATAAGAAATAGCTCTATCGTTGTCCAGGGGATAATGTATTGTCTGATGGAAATATAAAAGTCACTCAGTTCATGCAGGCTGCAGCCTTTGGTTGGAGAGAGAGAGATTTTTAGAAACCTGCCGGCTTTCCTTTTTTATGATTTCGATCCTTCGGGAGTCCCGTTGGTGTGGCCGTTCACTTGTGGCCTCTTCTTTAGCTAAAGCCGTTCTTCTGTGGTGAGGCCGCCAATCCCAGGCAAAGGGAAAGGACGCACGTGAGCCCCCCACCGGCTGTCGCTATTAAATGCTGTCACGGGATTTCTAGCGTTTCTCCCGGTGCGTCTAAAGGGGTTGTTCCCCAGACCCTCTTTTATCTTTACTCACGGGGTCTCAGATGTCAATCAGGTTGGGATGATGCAATCCCTCAACCAGCCCACTCTGGTCATCACCTGAGGGGTTTCAATGAATAGTACAGTACTCAATACACAATTCCATCTCCCAGAGACAATAGCTGTTATCAGGGGTTTTGTTTTCGCTGAGGCCAGGACACTTTCCAAAACCTTGTGGATTCTCTCTCATTTCCTGGGTCCCAGACCCGAATTAATAGCGATCTTGCGATTCTCAAAAAGGAGGGGGCGACTTTGTATCCTTCGGCCCCTCAGAGTTGTGGCACATTCGTAACAATATCAAGTGTGAGTAGAGCAATAGGCTCTATGTAAAAGGCTGGGATGTCTATGTTAAAAAGAGGGAATGTGGCAGGAGGACAGCAGGTTGACAAGTGGAAAAGACAGGAATGGAACCGTATTGCTTTTTAACTGATGTGCTAAGGTTAATCCTAGTCCATTATTTGGCCAAAGAATGGGAAGTATGTGAGATAGATATTTCTGCCAAAGAGCACAAAATACAATGATTGAAGTCATTTTAAGACAGGTCACAAAAAGCCTATTCCCTGCTTTATACAGTTAGCAGCAAGATGATGATCCTAGAGTCTTAATTGGGTAAGATTAAACTATCCTTTTCATGGTATTTATCTCTTTTAAGATTTAATAGGTGCTATTTTTGTAATTGACTATCAATTTATTGATTTGTAACCTCCAAACCTAATGCTCTAAAAATGCAATTTCCATCAGTTACCACTCAGCCTAAGGAGAGTGATAGTGATCTTTTACCAGCGATTTGGGGTGTGATTAGAGTGGCAGTTGTGTGGTGGGTATGGATCCTACTATTATAGCTCATTGGAGGTGTGGGTAGTGCTGGTCCATATCTGTCTAAGCAAAAAGTGTGACTTTCAGTCAAAGAGCTGTGGGTTGAATTAAGATACATTTTCATGGTCATTTTTGCGTCTGGACTCTGACCCCAATCAACACACTATTGAGGGTATCACAGCAGCCCTGCCATCAGAGATTCCTGGCAAAACTAGCTGTATTTGGCATATCAGCTATAGGTGAAGACTTGGAGGGGACGATTCTACTTTGTGTCCTCAGTCCCATCTCATGTAACTAGCCACTGCACCAGGTATGGATAATGAAGTTCCCTGCAACAAATATAGCCTATAGGATGTCATAAAAAGAAACAGTAATACCCTCTAAAATCTAACTGCACTGCTGACCTGTGCCCTGAACATCAAAGATGAGTTTATCCCAGGGCCCTGATAATCCAAGCCCAATATTTTCCTAATCCATTGGGAGCATCTACAAACCTGCTTGTAAATGTTGACATACAGAGGAAAGATGTGCTAAGTAACATTGACTGTTGTCATGCACAGCAAGGATACTACAGGAAGTTTAAAGCCAAGTGAGAGTTGGTAACAGACAGAGGTGTATGAAGAAGCAGTTACTGGCACTAAAGAAACTTGGAGGCATTGGGCCTATCGGAAGTTGGTGTAGTAGGAAGATCTAAAGTTTACTTCTCAGAGAAGCATTCAGAAGGGAAATATTAAAACAGTAAAAAAACTCATTTTCCTGAACTTCTTCTGAGCCCTTTTCTGGTCCTGCTGCTGCTGGATGGACAAGGTTAATAACAGCCTTTTTGTTTCTTTCTCCACAATTAAAAGTTCTTTCAGGTTTCCATGGTAATAAGAATCATGAACAGGATAATTACAAGAGCTGCTAGTGTGCGACAACTGATTTAATAGTATTTCTAGATAACAATCATCGTGTATTAGCATTTACGATTCACATTCAATACAGATAGATCAGTACAACTTTGAATGATCTATGGGCTTCTTCTATTCTGTGCCTTGATGCATTTGCCAATATATGTGTTTAATGGAAATTATAGGGAAATTAAAATGTAACACAGATTCAAGTTAACTGCATATTGGGTATGGTATCATTCAGGTTATATATGTAATTCTGGACTAGTGATCTAGAACTAAGATTTCCTGGACTAGTGATACAGAGGCAGTTGGGGAGATTAAATGCAATTAATTTAGTAAATGCAAATATGTTGGTAAATTAGGAATATCTCACTGTATGACTAAGTTTTCCATTGGTCAGGGTTGACCATGGGTTTGCATCCTAGCTGTCTAGATATGCAAGCCTGGGTAGTACAATATGGAGAGCAAGCTTTGCCCATGTAGCAGGCTCCCTCTCTCTATGCATCTGATGAACCCAAAGGAATGGCAGAGATCAAAACAGTTTGGCACCTGTAGCATCACAGGAGTTGCCAATCAGTGTTGAACTCAACGCAGGGCTGCCTTAGGGACACTAGCTCCAGACTTTTCCCTCAGAACATACTCCCGAAGCCCCATGAGTGGGTATAGCCACAAGGCAGTGGAGGTTTGAGATCAGAGATTTTCTTCTCCTAGATGAGCAGCTGGCCACAGCTGATGAGCCCCATCTGCCAGACACCTGCATTTGCCCTTTATCCCATCACTAGAAATGGGTCCACCAGGGTTAGTAGAAGGCCAATTACTGGATATGGTTGTTTGAGGTGCATGCCATTGAGAGTATTTTGTAGGTAGTAGAATGAGATTACCAGCCCCGGTTATAACAACCTTAATTAACCATTGTATGAAGCACTAATATTCATGACCACACTTTCATCAAGAACCTAACTGACGTTTTCTGGAAAAATATTTACCATCTTTTTATAGCCTGGATAGATGTTAATCTATATCAACAGCAATATCCTTTGAAATAGCTTTAAAAATATTGAATAACAATAAAGCCAAACAAGCCACTTGGCTATAAGAGCCGAGAGGTAATGTTGTGGCTATACAGGACCCTGGTCAGACCCCACTTGGAGTACTGTGCTTAATTCTGGTTGCCTCACTACAGGAAGGATGTGGAAACCATAGAAAGGGTGCAGAGGAGATTTACAAGGATGTTGCCTTGATTGGGGAGCATGCCTTATGAGAATAGGTTGAGTGAACTCGGCCTTTTCTCCTTGGAACGACGGAGGATGAGAGGTGACCCGATAGAGGTGTACAAGATAATGAGACGCATTGATCGTGTGGATAGTCAGAGGCTTTTTCCCAGGACTAAAACGGCTAGCACAAGAGAGCATAGTTTAAGGTGCTTGGAAGTAGGTACAGATGAGATGTCAGGGGTAAGTTTTTTACGCAGAGAGTCGTGAGTGTGTGGAATGGGCTGCCAGCGACAGTGGTGGAGGCAGAAACGATAGGGTCTTTTAAGAGACTCTGGATAGATACATGGAGCCTAGAAAAATAGAGGGCTATGGGTAAGCCTAGCTAGTTCCAAGGTGAGGACATGTTCAGCACAGCTTTGTGGGCCGAAGGGCCTGCAATGTGCTGTAGGTTTTCTATGTTTCTAAGCATTGGAGTTAGACATAGCATGGAGTTTAGAACAGAGGTTGGTGAATCTGTAGAATTCATTGCCATTTATGGCTATGGAGGCCAGTCATTGGGTATAGTTAAAGCAGAGGTTGATAGGTTCTTGATTAGTAAGAGTGTCAAGAGTGAAGAAGGCAGGAGAATGGGATTGAGAGGGATACTAAATCTGCCTTGATGGAATTGTGGAGCAGACTTAATGGGCCGAATACCCCATGTCTTATGGTCTTATCACCATATCCAGTACAGTCTATCTTGCAGAAATGCCTTCTCTAACTTCAGCCAAGACTGGGAAAGCAGTCTTACATGCCAAGTTGTACATACAGTATCAACCCTGATTCTTTCATCATTATACTTTAGTAGGCAGTCAGGATATAAAGAGGTGATTCCAAGAGTCTTCAGCAGTGACTTTAGGTCACATAAAATCTCATAGTCAAACATGGGCAAAGAAACCTCCTGCTGATTACTGCCTGCTATCGATGAATGGTGTTGAACAGCACTTGGGCGAAGTACTTAGTACTCTGGAGAAGGAGCCACCATTCCATAACTACTAAAAAGCACTACTATTGTTTAAGTACTAAACAATGTAATTGCCAGATTTGGGATGTGGAAATGGAAGTAGCATGCAGCTTTAGAATTGTGTGGTCCCATCAGAAATCTGCCTGATCGAAGCTCTGGAATCTGTTGCATTCTGTCCTGAATGATGCTGGACAATTACACAATTAAAGGAAGAACAGCTCCGTGAAGATCACATCCTCAATGACAGCACATTGCAGCACAGATGCAAATGAAAAACAAGGTGGAAGTCTATGCAATCATCTTCATCCAGAAATGCTGATAATCCATCTCTGCTTCCATTTAAAATATTCAATGATGAGTGAGTTGCTATAATTGCTGGTCAACCTGCATAGCTTCTTCTTTGAGCTTGTTAAGATCAGAATTTGTCTTAACTGTACAAATATCTGGAAATTTCAAGAATTGACTAATAAGCACAATTGATAATTACATTAATTGTAGAATGTTGGGAGTAGGTATTTAACAGCTTAAGCATCTTTCTCAATGAAATATTTTTTTCTTGGAGTAAAAGAAAGGAAAATGTTGAAAATACTCAGTAGTCAGACATCATCTGTGAAAGATAAATAGGTAGCACTTCAAATTGAAGACACTTTGTTAAAACTGGGGAAAAGGGACAAAAAGTTAATTTTAAACATGAGAAAGTCTGTAGATGCTGCAAGTCCAAATCAATGCATGCAAAATGCTGGGGGAACTCAGCGGGTCAGGTAGCATCTATGGAATGAATAAACAGTTGATGTTTCAGGCCGAGGTCTTTCATCAGGATTTATTTTAAGATGTAGAGGAGAATGGATAGGACAAAGTGATTATCTCAAAGGGTAGGGATGCTACAGGATTAAATTGTAGGTGGTATCCACTCTGTGAGTTAATAGGTGGAGGGGCAATTACAGAGAGAAAATGAGCCAAAACTGTGAGATGTGGGCTATGAGATAGTGTGAAAGGAAAGGCACTTGAGAAGATGTGGAATGTAAGGTTGGAGGACATGTTTGGCAGATCAGGCTCTGTAAATAGACAGAAAAATAATAAGCCAGGGATTCCCAACCTTTTTTATGAGATGGACCAATATCATTTAGCAAGAGGGCTATGGATCCCAGGTTGGGAATCCCTAAATTAAGACAATATCAATTTACAGTAGAAATTAGCAGAGAGAGAAAATGAGTTAGCTTAGTTGGACAATAAAGTGTAGAGTTTCTTTCTCTCCGAAACATGATGTGTTAAAAGAATAGTCCCATTATTCAGCAGGTTTTTCAGGTATCCTCTTGCCCTCTCCACAACGTTATCAGTACATTTTCTGTAAAAAGCTGCAATGTGCATCCATGGAAGATGAAGTGTTGTTCCCAAGTTTACGATTTGAATTATTATAACAATGCCCGGCTGGCTGGTTGTGTGGTAGCATCAGCCCCAGACTTCAAGGCAAAATGGTCCCAGGTTTGATTCCAGACTGCCCCTTGCACTCTTTCTATCTTTGCTGGGTTGAATGATGAGCTAGTAACTCAGCCTCATAAAAAACAGACAAAATACTAAGGTAATGGCAGAAATGTCGTCCAATGCACCACGAGGCTTGAGAAGGGGGAACAATAACAATACATGAGGTTAGTCATAAGGTTGCTGGGGTAGTGTTGGAAGATACAGTAGTGGTGCTTATGAGGCTTATAGACAAAAACATGAATGAGCAGGCTGAAGAGATTTATTTTAATTTGTCATCATATTCAGGTTGGATATCATAGGCTGGAGGGCCTGTTCCTGTGCTTTACCTTTCTGTGTTCTATGTTCTATATTGGGGCTAGCAGAGTAATTAAATTGATGGGCAACAGGTTTGCTCCTGTGAAAGGAACAGGGATGTTCTACAAAGTAGGCACCAATCTGCATTTGGCTCCTGCAAAACAGAGCGGAGCACATTACAATATTTGCCAGTGTTTCTACAATGCTGCCCAGCTTCTGTACTCCGAGCATGTCCACTTTCAATTTTCCCCTAAGTAGTTTCAGAAGGAAGTTAAGAATCAACTCAAAGGCTGTTTGGAATCATGTATAGACCAGACTGAGCAAGAATGGCACAAGTACATGAAGCTTTATAGCAGTCAGATAATTTCAAGGTCTGTAGAGTGGTTTTTGTAAGCCAGGATTTGTATCATTAGTCGAATTTGAACTGGCCAGCTGCTGTGGTGAGGTTTCAGCTGATGTCTCCAGATCAAAAGCTCAGTATTCCAGAAAATAGCTCACTGTGCTATCCAAATACTCATCCCCATAGCTAGTAAATTATTAAAGATTGCTAAAATTCAGTGATTATGTTTTTCTTTTACCTTTTTCTCTCTTTCTTAATCTAATCTTTCTGCCTCTAAAATGTTATTTCTTAAGAGAATAATCTCATTATTCACTAGGTGTTTCAGATATCTTCTTGCCCTCTCCATACTATTATCAGTACATTTCCAGCAACATGCAAGGCCATTTTCTTTTACCTTGATGGTGACACATGAAATAAGAAAGGTTGCTCTACTGGAATCTCCATAAATAAAACAAAGATATGTTATGAACTAAATCAAACTTTAATTTTAGAAGTCAGCGGGGAATTCAATTTGCAAATTACATTTAAAAAAGCAATAAAAATGACTTGAGAAATACATCTTCATAGGTCATTTGACAGTGTGAATCAGGAAAAGCATTAACACAGAATCTGCAGAATAACAAAGATGCAGAAGCAAAAATCTGGAGCAATAACAGAATGAACTGAGGACTCAACTGGTCAGGCAGCTTCTGTTGGGATAGACTTGCATCCAGGGAGAAAGTTATTAATAAGTCATGGATATTAAGCAAGTAGAGGCAGGGGAAAGGGGGAGGTTTCAACATTCAAGTGACACAAGCGAGTTTGATTTCAAAGTTTAAGAGAATGTTGGTTAAATTCATGGACTTAAGTACATGGATGGGAGGGGTATGGAAGGCTATGGTCCATGTGTGGTTCCACAGAACTAGGCAGAATAACAGTGTGCCATGCAGTGGATGGGCCAAAGGGCCTATTTCTGGGCTGTAGTGCTCGTTGACTCTGATAGAAGAATGAAAAGTTTACAATAGGACTGGAGAGATTAGCTGGCAATGGGCATACTGGTGCAGAGTATGGGCAGCGCCATAGGACAACAAACTCTCTGTTCTATAAACAAAAGATGTGTTTAGAGGAGTCAAACATGATAAGAGAGGAATCATTATCATAATTGTTGCCCAAAGCAAACAAGAAATGGAAATGAGTGGGGCATGCAAGTTTGCTCTTCCACTTAGTAAGATCTAGCTGATATATTTAGTTTTCCATCTCTCCCTCAGATTGGTATCCTTTGATTCCCTTGGTGTCCCAAAATATTTAAATCTCAATCTACTCAATAAATGAAGCATCTACAACTCTCCATGCTGCAAAATTTCTCCTTGCCTCAGTCCTAACTTGTCTACCCAACTATCGAGAGAATATTCAAGAGTTCTGGTCCTTCTAGCACAAAGTAGCAGCCATCCTGTGATTTGAAATTGTTGGTATATTTATATATACTCCCATCAGATTTGCACAAACTTTTGTGATTTACAAGGTGGTTATGATCCAGTTAGCTATTTAGAACATTTATATATCTGAATCTTGCAAACTATTCCAAGAACTGGAATTGCTTGGAAACCTATTTACATCCCGGATTATACCTAAGAAATGTCTATTCACGTTCAGGAAAATTTATGCAGTCTTCACACGATTCTCACCAAAGCTTGCACTCTATATTCAACTCCTCACCACTATCCATCTTTATTATTTTTACTGGGATGTGGGTGAAGCTACTGAAGCTACATTTATTTCCTCCCAAATCGCCTGAAAAAATGATGAGGATTACCTTCTTAATCCTTATATCACAATAATAATAACAAGTCCAGAAGTGACTTGGGTAAGGCGATCTTCAGAGTGAAAAGGCAATTCTAAATGAAGTTAGGGACGGAATTGGTTACATGTCAACTGTGGCAGGATTTGCAGGCTATTACTTCCTTCCAATGAGCTAAACTCTTTTATACATGATTTGGAAAGGAGAATAAAGCTATTCCTGTGTGAATCCCTGCAGTATCTGGCAACCCTGTGATATCTGTCTCAGAGGCCAATATCAATACATCCTTCAAGATGGAGAAGATGGAGAACCTTCGTAATGAGTTAAGCCTTGGTGGTATACCTAGCAGGGCACTGAAAACATGTGCCAGCTGGCTGTAGTGTTCAATGACATCTTCAATCACTCACCGCTTACTGCTCCACAATGCTTTCTTGGCTCTGCGCTGGACTAAGGGTCTATGAATTCACTTTCTTTGTGGACTTCTGTTCTGAATGCAACTTACTTGTTTTTATTTACATGATTTGTTTTTTTCTCTGCACATTGGGTGTTTGAAGGTCTTTTTTTTATGGGTTCTTTTCTTTTGGGGTTCTCTTTGTTTTGTGGCTGCATGTAAGGAGACAAATCTCAACATTGTATAGTGTGTACATACTTTGATAGTAAATGTACCTTGCACTTTCAGTCAGAGGTTCCTACCAGCTTCAAAAGGACATCAATCATACTGATGCCCAAGAAGAGCAGGGTGAGCTGTCTCTACGACTATCACCTGGTAACACTCACATCTAATGTAATGAAGTGCTCTGAGAGGTTGGTCATGAATAAACGTAACCTCCTTCCAGCTTTTCACTCATTACCCTCCCCCACCTACCTTCCCTTGGTTACGTCAGGAGGAAATGCATAAGAAAATATGAGAGAGAAAGAGCAGTATAGCAAGAAGACTCGTTACACTATCTAACCCAAACAGTGCGTATTCATTCAGTTTGGTGCATATGAAGACACAAATACAGAGGATATGATGTGGTGGTTAAAATTTGGTTGGAAGTGAGGATTTAATATATTAAGTATCATATAACATATACCAGGACCTAGAATATCCACAGAAGAGCAGCAGAATTTAATAAATGAGTAGGAATAAATTTACTGATGAAGGATTAAATTACTTTAATAATAAGGGAGCATATGAAATCAGTTAAGTAGACTGTGGAGACCTTAGAGATAGGACTAATAAAAAAATATTTAAGGCTTTAATAGGAACTTATATAGACTTCCTGATGCAGCTGCAAAGTGACAGGATAAGTAATTAAAATAAAATGGGCCTGTATTTACATAACATGTTAAACATCCTTCGAGCTTCTCGAAATGCTTTATGTCCAATCAAATGTCTCTGAGCTCTCTATTGCAATGGAGGAAAATCTACAGGTAATTTTCCCAAATGGAGGATCGTAATCTTGTACCAATATGTCTTAAAACTAATAAAAGTTGAGTATGAATTTTTATTAATATGATTAATAAAGCAGAATTGATTAAAAGTGCAGGCCTTTGTCCAGTACAAATCATAATATGATTGAATTCTTCATTATTTGAACAAGAGAAATGTAAAATAGTCTCCAGGCTTTCAGATTTAGATAACACGGACTTTAGTGAAAGAGGCTGAAGTTGTCCACAGTTATGATGTGCAACCGTGAAAATGGGAAAATTAATGGTAAAACATTAAGAGGTCTTTCAGAGAAAAAAATTTAAAATTGATATTAATAGAAATACATACTGGAAATGAATAATAATTTTTTTAAATCACAGCAACATGAGGTGATCTGATTCTGAAATTCATTTCCATTTACCTAATGGTCTCCTGTACAAATTCAGTTGCATAAAGCTAATCTTCTTCTGCATTGTAGATTTCATCTGGGGTAAGCTTTTGGTTTTTTTTCCTTAAAAAAAACTTAGCTAGCTGCTTCAACATGTGTGTTGCCCTTGTAGCCCTGATACAATTGCTGCATTGGGGTGCATGGGGTGGTGTAATTCTCTACACAGTACTCTGTTTGTAGGAGATCCTGGACTATGTTATTCTATATTGAACTTAACTTGCATTTTATGGTCTTCACAGTGCAGGACTAAATCTGGAGATCAGACAGCTGTGTGATTGACTTACCTTTTGGCCCTTTGCAGCCTCACACCTCAGTACCCTTCACACCCTGGTGCCCATCCCACTCCTGATCGTGCTATTTCCCAAGTGCTTGAAGTCAACACCCTCATCTGCTCCCCTAACCCTGCATGTCACCCCATAAAAACTCCTGGTCTTTACGCACCCAGTTCTGAACTATTGCTCACTTGGTGCTACTGAATTACTAGCTTCTCAGTATCCCTCTCTCTCTCTTATAAAGTATCGTGTTGCATCTCAAATTTCCATGCTTTTCTCCAGCTGGACAGCCAGCATGTTCCAACGTGCATCTGTCTCCTTTGCCCCACCCCCCCCACCAATTATGATGCCTGAATCCCATGCATATTCAGTGCTCGATTGAAGTCGTTGACACCAACCTCTCTTGGCCTATAGAAAGTGTGACACAAACACACAGGGCCTAGCAGTTGCCTAAAGTGTTTGGGTGTCATTCACTAAGGCCCTAGTATTGCACATCTATGGGACTTAACTGTAGGATTTTAACTTTTATATTTATTTAGATAGAAAATCCCACTCAATATTATAGCATGCAATAAAATAAAACAAGTATTCCATTTTTTTTTGTTCATTCCAGGTGCCGTAGTAATTTTCTATGACTGCCCTTAGGGGCTCTTAAAAGCAAACATGGTAACTAAATTCATTAGACCATTAGAGTGTACATCAGAAAACACATTGCTTTCGATTGCTAATTGTCACCTAAATAATTAAAGATGTTTATTGGATTTTTGTAAAAAGGCTTTTTTTCATCAAACTCTTAGAAAAGTTTTTTTTGTATCAGTGTTTCTGGACTGACAGTGCCTTGGGAAGACCAGATTGATGAGGTGTTTGACCGTAAAAAGGACAAATACCTATGGTGGAGTGCACATTGTGAGCCCATAGAGGTTCTGCTGGCTGATCGCTCTGCAGAACCAACTCTGTCCTTGCCATAATGGGGGCTACAAAGAGAAGAGCCATCGGGACCATTACGGAGGCTGCTGAGTGTGCCCTGCAGATAGCTATGGATCAGGAGGTGTGACCTGTGGGCCATTGTTGCTGGGCCGCAAACTGAGGCCTGATCAACCCTGGCTGGGTCACCTTGGTGACGGTGTCTAATGTTGAAAGACCTAAAAGACCGCAGGTCATATCACTGATAATGTGTCCAAGCACATCGTAGGATGTATCCCAGTTTTGAAGAAGCACTACCATAGATGGTAATATCACTTTTGAAAAGCAATGTATAATTATAGCCTGAAGTTCATTGCTCAGTGGGGTATAGCACCAGCCCAAGACTTACTGTGTACAGTATGCAGCTTTATGCATTGCAGATTTACAGTGAAAAAGATGCTTCCTTTTTAAATTGATGCCATCAGGGAAATCACCAAAATAAAGCAGGCAACGAAAATGATTGCTGCCGGCAAAAAAAAATCTCTATAATTATAAATAAACAAGTCCCTCAACTGATGAGAAATTTAACTTGATGGTTGTTTTTATTTCCATTCGAGAAAACCAAGAATATGCAAGCTAAAATGAGGAGAGAGTAGTGTATAACTTTTGGTATTAAATAAACAAGAACATTAGCAGGAATTCTTGTCTAGCATCCAGTAAATGGTAAAGATCTCCACCCAATGTTTGGGAAAATTAGTGACTGAGGCAACACATAAGCCCAAGTCTGTTTTAAGCAGTGAAGTATATCACCATTGGGGACAGAGCCACTGAAGATAACCAACTCCAACAAAGAGAAACATCCACTATACTCCTTACCTCTTCTTTCCTCTTATTGCAAAGTCTTCAGAGTTTTCCAGTTTATTAACAACTGATTGCATACATTATATGAGTGCCAGTATAATTTTTACATACATTGTATTTACAAATATCACTGGATAGTTTTACTTTCTCACAGATAGTGGTTGTGTTATCCCTTGATGGTTAATAAACACCCTCTTCACTGTCTCTAAGCTACAACAATGATCCTCATATTCAGCAGCCAAATGTATCCAACACAAACTGTAAAGTAGAGGCAAAACTAATTACTTCTATGGTCCCACAATACCTAGTTAATTCTCCATTTTGTAGCATAAACTGTGACTATATTCCATTTTGTACCATACCTATTTACCCTTTTTATGCCCTTTTCCTTGGCTACCTATAACAAAACACATATGAAATAACACACACACACAAAATGCTGGAGGAGCTCAGCAGGTCAGGCAGCATCTAGCAGGGAAGGAAGTCCAGCTGACGTTTCAGGCAGAGATATTGATTGTACTCTTTTCCATAGATGCTGCCTGATCTGCCGAGTTCCTCCAGTAATGTGTGTATTACTTGGATTTCCAGCATCTGCAGATTTTCTCTTGTTTGTGACATATCAAACAATCTATCTATTTTCCACTCTAGCTGTGTACAAACTGATAGTGATTTGCCTGGATTTCTCAATCTTCCCTGTATAGCTTTGTAGGCCTCACTGAAAATCTCCCAGAAGTAAGGTACTGGAAAAATGAAGCAAAAACAGAAGTTACTAACTATATTCAGTAGTTGAATCTGCATTGTTGAAGAGAAACATTGAGTTAATGTTTCAGGTTTAGTGGCCTCTCACTAGAAAGGTCATCAATTTGGAACATCAGCTCTTTTTCCCTCCACAGATGGTGTTAGTCTGGTGAGTATTTTCAACAGTTTTTTTTTCTGTGATGGCAGGAGGTCATGCCCAATGTAAAGAATGTGAAAGATGTGAGCATCCTGAAGGCCCTGTGGAAACCATTAAATACCAGCTATATTATTGATCCTGGTAGGGAAATTAAGCAATATTTGCATCACAACAGGATATCAGTGCGCTGAAGTGATACAAATGATAGGGTTGCTGATTTTCTCAAATTATAGGATCCAATCAATAGCACCAATGTTTCTCAGCATGTTCTCAGAAAATACCTCTTAATTAACTCCACAGGAAAATCTCATTCCCTCAGCTCCTGATTGTATGTGACATCATGCAAAGAAGCCTGCATGATAAATACGCTGGCAGTTTAGAAATAAAATAAACTTGTATTTCTAAATTTTTTTTATTAACTGAGGCCATCTGAAAGCACTTTATAACAGCAACACTAAATTTAATTTATGTATGACTAGAACAACTTTTATTGCAGGACTTAATTGCTCTAAAGAGTAGATGGTAAACCACGGCATTTTTCTGGGAAATGTACCCCAACTCCCCAATTGCTTTGTCATTGCATATGAAAATTAGGTGATTACATTTTCTCATGATTGAAGTAGCTTGGCATTTTTGTGTTGTGAGCATTACTTGTCACATATCAACCACAACTGAATTCATCTTGTTCTTGCCACATGAAAGCATGGACTGTTTCATTCTCTGAAGAGTTGAGAATGAAGTTGAGAACAGTGCAATGAACAGTGAGCATCTCCACTACTTATGATATATTTTATTGGAGATATTAGCAAATTGGCAAAAAATAGTTTGACCTAGGACTCGGCCTAGAAGATTTTCAGCAGCATTATCCTGGGAATAAGTAGATAGAGATCTATCAATCATTCTCTTTGTCTGCAACATTGAAATGATTTCAGCGGAACTATGACCCAAAGCACACTGCCAGAGCAACCATGAACTGCAGAGGACCCCAACCTCTGGGCCGCAGACCGATACCGGGCCGCGAAGCATGCAGGGGCGGAGCGGTAGCCAAAACGCATCCAGCACATCTTTAAGAAAAATCTGAAATAAACAAGCTAATTAATTTGGTGCCACTCGGCGTGTAAATGTCGGCTCAGATCAGAGGCGATTGCTGATTGCGTAGAGCAAGTGAAATCAGCAATCGCCTCTGATCTGGACAGACATTTACATGTTGGGCAGCACCTAATTAATCAGCTTGTTTATTTCGGCTTTTTTCTTAAAGATGTGCTGGGTGCGTTGCAGCTACCACTGCACCCCTGCACACTTCGCGGCCCAGTATCAGTCCACGGCCTGGTGGGCGGGGACCACTGATGTACTGGCTTCAACTGAAGAAATTTAATATCCTTGTGTGGTCCAATCCGACTCCTGACCTTAACCCGATTGGACATCTCTGGCAAGTTCTCAAGATAGCTGTCCACCGCTGCTCCCTAACTTGACCTGTCACATCCTGAGAAAGGAGGAATGGGCAAATCTTGCTCCAACACATGGTGCAAAGCTAATAGACACCTATCCAAAAAGGCCACTGGCTGTAATAGCTGGAAGAGGTGTTTCAACTAAACACTGAGCAAAGAGGGATGAATACTTTTGAACTGTTGACATTTAAGTTTTTAAATTTTTAGTTCTTCGTGCTTTACAATTTTACCTGTTTTTTGGGCTGTACTACGAAAAAAAGAAGCAGATGATTCACAAATAAAAATTTTCAGTTAAATTGATCACAATCCTTGGTTGTAATACTCCTTTATGTGAACAAAGTGTTGGGGCTGTATACTTTTACGGGACACTGTAGGCCAGAAATTAAAGAGCATAAATACCTCAAAGGTACATTGAGTTAGAGTGTACAGAGAAAGGGATGGGCAGCACCATGCAGGAATTTGAAGTCAAGGACGAGAATCTCATTATACTGGCTTTGGGTAACTTGAAGTCAACAAAGGTTGGCAGACACAGAAGTGATGGGTGAGTGGCACCAGGAACCATCTAAACTAAGGCAGAGGAGTTTTGTATAACCTCAGTTTTACACAGAGGAATTTAAGAAAGGCCCACTACAAGTTCCACAAATTAGTAGTTGTAACCAATGGAATACTTTTGAAGGTAGTCATTGTTGTAATAAGGGAAACGACAGGCAGTTTCCTCTAGATCAAGGGTTGCCGGTCTTTTTATGCCACGGACTCCTACCATTAAACAAAGTTGGGAACTCCTGTTGTAGATGAAGGGCTTCAGCCTGAAACATTGACTGTGCATTGCCCCCAGCAGCTGCTACCTGAGACACTGAGTTCATCCAGCAGGTCATAGTTGAGTCAGTTTTCGTATGTTAGGCTCCCACGGACAGTAAAGCGAGGGTGAACAATTGATGTGTTTTCAGTGATACATATGACTTGAGCACTGCGAAGTATCTCCCTTAATGTCAGCATAGGTTTTGTGCTGACATTCTAGAAGCGGATGATGACTGACTTGAAGAAGAACTTGGTGTTGCCAAGCATTGGTTCTCATATTTCCTATTATCTTGTAATAAAGAGGGATGCCATTCAGCTTAGGGTCAATGTTGTCACTCACAACAATCCAATCTCTCTCCTATATCTTTTAAATCTACTTTCTCTCACATGCTCATTAACTCCTTGTGATCCTCCTTCCACCTAACTTCATTGGGTAATTCACAATCGATAATTTACCTACCAGCCAGCGCCTTTTTGGGATGTGGGAGGGAACCCTGAAGCGTGCAGGAGAGAGCATGCAAGCTCCATATGGAGAGTACTGGAGGATAGAACTGAAGCTGGGGTGTTGCAGCTGATGAGTCTTTGACTTGCAAATTGATAGAATTTCTGGATGAAATGTGTTGTTCTAGAAGTGATGGTGAATCATTGTACATTTTGTAAATTGTATACAGTATATCTGCTAGTGATAGAGAGAGTGGGCATTTAGACGGGAGCTTCTTTGGCTTGGATGGTGTTAATCTGCCCTGATCCCAGCAGGTGCAAAGTGTTCCATCACAGCTTTGCCTTTAGATGATGAGTGGAAAGTTTGCAGAAAGATGAGAGTTGCGTCGCTTGTTGTAAGTACCCAAACTCTGACCTACGTCTGTATTTACACAGTTAGTCTGGTCATTGATGATCTTTCAGGGTGGCAGTGGGAGGAAATATCAAAAATGTTGCCTACAGAGATGTCTAAACTCTCTCCAATTTCAGACTGATTTACTCATTGCATGTGATTCCCTTCACTACTTTCCACTGAGAAGGGGGTATTAAGTCACTTGTTGTAGTCCTTATATCTGGCGTGCTTCCACAGTGCGGTCAGATAAGGAGTTCCATGATCTGGCTGAGCGAGAATGAACAAGAGATAATATATCTCCAAGTCAAGACTGCATCAGATCTGAAAGATAATCTGGAATAAGTGGTGTCCCACATTTTGCATTCCGTTGACCTTACATCACATATTATGGTCCAATTGGCGTCAGTGTTCCTTGTAATGTTTTAGTTCTTGTATGAATGTCATCTAACTAATAAGGACACAGAGTGGTTCATTATTTGTAAAGTGACATATAGGACGGAGTACTATGCAATCATTAGTATTGCAGATGACACTAAATCGGTGGCAATATTGACTCTGAGGAAGGTTATCAGAAATTACAGAGGGAGACTGAGAGACCAGAATCAGAATCAGGTGTAATATCACTCTCATATGTGGTGAAATTTGTTATTTTGTGATAGCAGTACATAATGATCAAAAAGCTATAATTCACAATAAGAAATATATTAAAAATTAGTAAAATAAGTAGTGAAGAAAAGAGAGCAAAAATGAATCAAATAGTGAGGTCATGTTCATGGGTTCGTTGTCCATTCAGAAATCTGAGATCAGAGGCGAAGAAGCTGTTCCTAAAACTTTGAGTGTGTGTCAGACAGAGTGGTCAGCAGCACTGGGGCTCCACAGGGGACTGTCCTGTCTCCCTTTCTCTTCACCATCTACACCTCGGACTTCAACTACTGCACAGAGTCTTGTCATCTTCAGAAGTTTTCTGATGACTCTGCCATAGTTGGATGCATCAGCAAGGGAGATGAGGCTGTGTACAGGGCTACGATGGGAAACTTTGTCACATGGTGCGAGCAGAATCATCTGCAGCTTAATGTGAAAAAGACTAACGAGCTGGTGGTGGACCTGAGGAGGGCTAAGGTACCGGTGACCCCTGTTTCCATCCAAGGGGTCAATGTGGACATGGTGGAGGATTACAAATACCTGGGGATACAAATTGACAATAAACTGGACTGGTCAAAGAATACTGAGTCTTTCTACAAGAAGGGTCAGAGTCGTCTCTATTTCCTGAGGAGACTGAGGTCCTTTAACATCTGCCGGACGATGCTGAGGATGTTCTACGAGTCTGTGGTGGCCAGTGCTATCATGTTTGCTGTTGTGTGCTGGGGCAGCAGGCTGAGGGTAGCAGACACCAACAGAATCAACAAACTCATTTGTAAGGCCAGTGATGTTGTTGGGGTGGAACTGGACTCTCTGACGGTGGTGTCTGAAAAGAGGATGTTGTCCAAGTTGCATGTCATTTTGGACAATGATTCACATCCACTCCATAATGTACTGGTTAGGCACTGGAGTACATTCAGCCAGAGACTCATTCCACCGAGATGTAACACTGAGCGACATAGGAAGTCATTCCTACCTGTGGCCATCAAACTTTCCAACTCCTCCCTCGGAGTGTCAGACACCCTGAGCCAATAGGCTGGTCCTGGACTTAATTCCACTTGGCATGATTAACTTATTATTATTTAATTATTTATGGTTTTATATTGCTATATTTCTACACTATTCTTGGTTGGTGCGGCTGTAACAAAACCCAATTTCCCTCAGGATCAATAAAGTATGTCTGTCTGTTTGTCTTCAGGCTCCTGTATCTCCTCTTTGATGGTAGCAATGAGAAAAGGGCACCTGCTGGGGGTTACCCATAAGATGATCTTCTCAAGGTGTATAAAATCATGAGGGGTATAATTGGGTGAATGCACTCAGTCTTTTTTCCCAAGGTTGGTGTATCAAGAACTATAGGACATAGTTTTAAGCAAGAGGGGAATGATTTAATAGGAACATGAAGGGTATTTTTGTTTATATACAGACAGTGGTACACATATGGAATGAGCCTCCAGAGGAAATGACTAAGATGGATGAAATAACAACTTCTAAAAAACATTTGGACAGGAACATGGACAGGAAAGAATTAGAAAGATGTGAGCTAAGAACAAGCAAATGGGACTAACTTGGATGGGGAGCTAGGTCAACATGGGATAGTTAGGCTGAAGAGCATACTGTGTGACTCAATAACTCACCAAAAGGAGGGTCAATGTGAATCAGTGGATGTTGGTTGGGCCTCTGATTCTTCCGTAAGGACCCTCCATGTATTTGAGCACTGGCAGCCACAATAGACTTCTTTTGGCTTTCATCTTTACCTTTACCTTCAAATTTTAATCTCTTGTGAACTTGGTGGACCCACAGGAAAAGAGATCTGAAAGAGAGCTAGATTTTAAGAATGCACAAGTATATCTCCCTTGGTGTAAAAGTGAAACAGAGTTGAAAGTTGGTGTGCTTATGGAGATTTACAGGAATGCTGGAATAATGTGTTGGAGTTTATTTAAAGCGTGCCTGTCAATACCCATCGACCTAGAAATCTTCCTTAGCAAGATCTCACGACTCTTGCTTCAGGTAAGTATACATTTACAGACACCTGCAACTCTTGGGGATTCTGCAGTACAATTTTTGCCACAAACATGGATTAAGAGATGGGGAAGCAGGCAGTTAAAGATTGTGTGAAATATCCCCTGGAAGAACTATAGAAACAAGTCATCAAATCTGTTAAAATGAAGCAAATTGTTCAGGTCTGTCCATTAAATTAAATTATGTTAAGGAATGCCACAGTGCAATATCTCAGAGCTCTCTCCATTGCAAGTTGTGTATGGGAAATGGCCAGTATTTCTGCACTCCTGATGCATGTCCTGCATGTCTTGGAAACTGGGCAACAGTTCTGAGTTGTTTTGTGTTACACACAGCCAATCACTGTGAGTAACACAGACAAGAGCTTTGGCATGTTTATTGAGCAGGACATCAGTTATTTATCTTCATTATCTCCAGGAATAATTTTGGAAATTGAAACTGGTAACATTGTATAATTTTGTACCTTATGACCCAATTGCCTTGTTTGGCTATTCTAATGATTCTGTCTTCTTCTTCGGTTGTCCATCAAAATCTGATGTCGACACCCACTCCTTTAACGGTGAGATCTTTGATGACTATACAGTCCTATCCTGGACCCACAAGCTGTGTTGCAGGTGGGACATGTATATGTGGTAGTGGTGGTAGTGATAGCAACCATGGCTGCATTTCTCCTATACACTTTATTAAACAGGCAAGATGTTTTAAGAGACATATAATAATGGTAGTGGCCAAATAAGTAAAAATTAAGTGCTGAGTAAAAATCCTGTTATGCTTATTTGCTCTCTAACACCAATGTACACTAGCAGTTTACATTAGGTATATGCAAGATTTACACCAATTATCACTCCAGTTAGTATTTAGATAAGTTGACATGGTTAATTGTATATATATCAGCAGTTCATTGACAAGCATTTTTTCAGTCACTCATAAAAGGTGCCCAAAACTCTGAAAGGAAATCTACTGAGATTCTCAGTGAATTTTTCATTTTTAATATGCTTTCATCTGATTTTAACCAAATGTAATGCTTTTTTCATTGTGTCAGATACTGATGAGGAGTTTCTAGTTTATGTAAATTTAGTTACAGTGCACACTTAACCTTAAGCTAAACCTCTGCAGACGATCAGCCAGAATAGAAAATCACCCAGTTAAGGAATGGATGACTGGTTCAATCTCAACATTTTACAATCTTGCTGAAGTTAGTCAAGTCAAGTCACTTTGTATTGTCATTTCGACCATAACTGCTGGTACAGTACACAGTAAAAACGAGAATGTTTTTCAGGACCATGGTGCTACATGAAATAGTACAAAAACTACACTGAACTATGTAAAACAACACAAAAACGACACTAGACTACAGACCTACCCAGGACTGCATAAAGTGCACAAAACAGTGCAGGAATTACAATAAATAATAAACAAGACAATAGGCACAGTAGAGGGCAGTAAGTTGGTGTCAGTCCGGTATTGAGGAGTTAGTTTTGGTGATCAAGTTAAAAACCATATATTTAATCTGAGCATGGGTGAACTGAGATCAAAATATTTGTGTTCTCCATGTTTTAAGATAAAAGTGTGACTGATTTTAAAATCCTATCAATATGTTCCATAAATCTTCGATTATATTTTATTTTATGGGGCAAAGAAGTGGCAGATGGAATACAGTACTGGGAAATGTACGATAATGCATTTTGGTAAAAGGAACAATATTGCGGCCTACTGCAGCACTGTGGGTGTACCTATACCTCAGGGACTGCAGCTCATCCCCGCCTTCTCAAGGGTGACTAGGGATGGGCAATAAATGCTGGCTTAGCTGGTGATGTCTACATCCTGTAAATGAATAAATAAAACTATATCTAAATGGGGAAATGGTTCAACCAGCAGAGGTGCAGACGGATTAGGAGTCATTGTGCAAGACTCCCAACAGGTTCATTTACAGGTTGAGTCTGCGTTAAAGAAGGCAAGTGCAATGTTGGCATTCATTTCAATGGGAATAGAATATAAAAGTAAGGAGATCATGCTGAGCCTTCATAAGACACCAGTCAGGCTGTACTTTGAGTACTGTCAACAGCTTTGGGCCCCATATCTCTAATGTTGTCATTGAAGAGAGTCCAGAGGAGGTTTACGAGGATGATTCCAGGAATGAAAGGGTTAACATATGAGGAGACTTTGGAAGCTTCGGGCCTGAACTTACTGGAATTTGGAAGAATGCAGGGGTCTCCTTTGAAACCTACTGAATGTTGAAAGGATTAGATAGGGTCAATGTGGAGAGGATGTTTCCTATGGTGAGGATATCTAGAACTTAAGGGCACAGTCTCAAAATTGAGGGAAGACGCTATAGAACAAAGGTAAAGAGGAATTTTTTTCAGCCAGTGAGTAGTAAATGTGTGGAATGGTCTGCCACAGACTGCGGTGGAGGTTAAGGTCGTGCATGTATTTAAGGCAGGTTGATCGTTTCGTGATCAGTCAGGGCATCAAAGGATATGGCGAGAAGGGACAGGTGTATGGGGTTGAGTGAGATCCGGGATCAGCCATGATGGAATGGTGGAGTAGACTCATTGGACTGAATGGCCTAATTCTGCTCCACTGTCTTATGGTCTTATGGCCATTTTAGTAGAAGTGGATGTTAGAATGTGTTGGCCTCAGACAAGGAAGAGGACCAGATCTCCTATTTTCAAGGTTTAAAATTCAGCCACTAGACACTTTATAAATTTATGCAGACCTTATAGATCCTCCCAATTAAGACCATCATGTGGAATTAAATTAGTTTTTAAAAATTGAATCATCTAGCTTTGTAACTGTTAACCTATACTATTAGGAACTATTGTGATTTGTTACTCTGGGTTTTAGGGAATTATTTTTACATATCTGTTTTACTTTTCATTTATGCATACAATTATATTTTATCTTAGTGCTTAAATAGTTATACGTATATGCAATTCCCTTATTTGATTATATCTTCTTTGGTGTGTGGCACCTTGTTTTTTATTCTTCAAAGCTATTTTGTTTTCAAATCTTATTTTCAAGATAAATATTGTCAAAGCTGGTATTTAACTTGGAAGCAAAACATCTAGCTTGGAGATTTTTTAGAGTATAAAGGTCCTGATTTTGGAAAGGAAGTAATATTTATACTGGAGAAAGTAAACCATGTGAGATTATGCACGGACCTTATGACACAAGTTGCATTTTTCTCAAAAAAAGTTGGCCATTCATGTGTGCAGAATTAACTTACTACTTCCCCCAGTGCTTCCTTTTAACTTCTCACCTATCATCTGTTGTAATCGTCAAATTTATTCCAAATTGTTATCATTAATATTTAATAGATAATTGCTCAAATTTTCCTTTCTTCTGTAACAGTCTCAAAGCTCAGGACTCCTGAACAAATGTAAATCTCTAAGCTGCTAATTAGCCAGCGAGACCTCTTCTGAACTCTGACAGTGGACTGTTTGTCCACCACCATCTGATCAAATTCTTAGTTTTCCAAACAACGCCCTGGAAATATCTGGTTACTGAACCTGGAATGCAGTGTTTTTTTGTGTGTGTTTCAATGGAAAGGATTAATTGAAAGTTGGAGAGTTTTATTTCAGGTAATGTATGTACATATTTTCAAATTGATTAAGTTTATTCAAGTACAATAGGTTTCCAAAGTTTAAGCACACTATGTAAGAAAAAATCTTTTGCAATTTTTTTTGCAGAAATATGATTAACTTGTAATGTTTTGAATGTTCAGAATGTCATTCAAACATTTAATCTTTTTGATAGCTTTGACAGTCCACTTTTTGGGCAAAGACTCTTCTTCAAGACTGGGAAAGAAGGGGTAAATGCCATAAATAAAAAGTTGGAAGGAGGGGAAGATAGCTAGAAGGTAAAGCCAGGTGGGTGAGAAAGGTAAAGGATAAAGGGTAAAGGGCTAGAGATGAAGGAACTTGAAAGGAGGGGAGAGTGGACCATTGGAGAAAGGGAAAGAAGAGGAGCACTAGCAGGGGTGATAGGCTGGTAGAGAAGATGTAAGAGGCTATAGTGAGGAATAGAAGAAGAGGAGAAGAGGGAAGATTTTTTTTTACCAGAAGGAGAAATTGATATTCATGCCATCAGGTTAGAAGCTACCCAGGCGGAATGTAAGATGTTGTTCCTGCACCCTGAGGATGACATCATCATGACACAAGTAAAGATCATAGACCAACATGTCAGAATGGGAATGGGAATTGTAATTAAAATGTTGGGCCACTGGGAACTTCTGCTTTTGGTGGATGGGGTATAGGTGCTTGATGAAGTGGTTCCCCAATTTACTATGGTTCTCACCAGTGTAGAGGAGGCCACATCAGGAGCACTAGATACAACAGATGACCCCAGCAGATTTGCATGTGCAGTGCTGCCTCACCTGGAAGGAGTGTTTGGGGCTCTGAATGGAGGTGAGGGAGGGGGTGAGTGAGCAGGTGTAGCACTTCGGCTATGTGCAAGATATATTACCAAATGTTTTTATAAATCTTAAATAATACTACATACCAACATGGCAACATACCTGTGTTGTGAGTTAATTTAGTCACTTATTCCAGAAATTTCATGAGGCAGAACCTATTCTGAAAGCATATTGTCTACTCTTTTATAGTTGACAGCTAAATTAGATTGAAAACATCTTATAAAACGCATTTGAGTGTTTTCTGCTAGAATTGCTCAACTTGGCCTGCAGTTCTGAATGTCTCAAAAGCATTCATCAACTTTCATTAATTAGGTGCAGTTTTACAGGTATTGAAAGCAGGATGTTCAATGATATTCATTTAACGTTAATTTATTTGATGAATCTAATGTGCATTAGTACTTGCATTGATGCTTCATAGATCAACAAAACTTGTTCAATGTTCAAAGTTAATTTATTATCAAAGTCCACACAGTATATGTCACCATATACAACCCTGAGATTCATTTTCTTGTGGGATTATTCAATAAATCAATAGAATAATAGTCACAACAGAATCAATGAAAGAACCCATCAACTTGGGCATTCAACCAGTGCGCAAAAGACAATAGACTGCAAATGCAAAAAGAAATAAATAATATTAATAAATAAATAAGCACAAATATTGATAGCATGAGATGAAGAGTCTTTGATAGTGAGACCATTGGTTGTGGAGACATTTCAATGATGAGTCAAGTGAAGTTCAGTGAAGTTATCCTCTTTGGTTCAGGAACCTGATGGTTGAGGAGTAATAAATGTTCCTTAATCTGATGCTGTGAGTTCCAAGGCTCCTGTACAATCTTCCAGTTGGCAGCTGCAAGAAGAAAGCATGTTCTGGGTGGTAGGTGTCTCTGATGATGACTGCTCATTTCCAATGATAACATTTCATGTAGATGGCCTCAGTGGTTGGGAGGGTGCTACCCATAATGGTCTACAGTATTTCTACTACTTTTTGTTGGATTTTCCATTCAAGGGCATTTGTGTTTCCATAACAGGCTGTGATGCAGCCAGCCAATATACTCTTCACTACACACCCACAGAAGTTTCTCAAAGTTTCGGATGCCATACCAAATCTCATAAAAAATGAGGATTTGGTCTTATGTTAGCTGTAGTGGATAATGGCATGTTGTTTGGTAAATGGCATATACTGTACACACAGTGGCAGAAGGAATAAATTTTTAAGGTGAGAGATAGAGAGCCAATTATGTGGGCTGCTTTATGCTTATTAATATTGTGCATCACAAGTATTGTCAAAGCAGCACTCCTCCGGTCATTGGAACAACTGAAGGAACATTTCAAAGCTGAGACTTGTTCTTCAGTGCATGGAGAAGGTTTAAACCAATTTAGCCACAATATTCAAAATTGAAAAGTTCAACATTCAAAGTAAGTTTATTATCAAAGTGCATATATATTCCCATATACCTTCCTGAGATGTATTTTCTTGCAAGCATACTCCATGCACCATAAAAGAATCAATGAAACAATGCACCCAACATCCAATGTGCAAAAGAGAGCAAACTGTGCAAATAGAAAGAAAAATAATAAATAAATAAACAAACAAACAAACTAGCAAGCAGTACGTATTGAGAACAGGTCCTAGCCTTGAAAGTGAGTCCATAGATTGTGGGAAAAGTTTTAGGAACATTGAAGAAGACAAATCAATCTACAAACAAGTAAGATGTACAGGCATAAGCTGGAAAGTTACAGATATCATTCACACTACAGAAGAGTCTTATCTTCACCAATTCCAATAACAAATGTTCTATCATTACTTTGACATTCTTCAACATTACTGTCAGCAACATTTTTGGATTCATCATTGACTTGTCACTTAATTAGATCAGCAATGGTAATATAGAGGTAATAATTGAAGGGCACAAGCCACTGTCTGACTTCTGAGACCATTTTCAGTACCTATAAGGCTCAAGGAAGTACTGTGATGAATAACACCTTCCCTGTCAAACCATAATAAAAAAATTTTTTAATTTCATCTGGAGAACACAATCCGCTTAATTGACAGCTCATCAATGGTTCAATGGTTCATTTTAATGTCAGAGAATGTATACAGTATATAACCCGAAATCCTTATTCTTCCTAGACATCCACAAAACAAAAAGAAAAATAAACAAAGAATGACCAAAACGTTAAAACCCCCGAAGCCCCAAAGATCAGCCATCTTGAATATTCAAGCCCATGCTACTGGCAAACATTGGTCAATAAAATGCATTGCAGCAACATAGTAAAACTTTTTCAACAATTAGAACCCAAACTTGTAAATTCCACCACATAGCACATAAACAGCAAGCATATCTGATCATTCTCCCACCCCCACCACCACTAAGATTTTTCCATGATGTATACTTTCCTGATTTGAAAAATATTACTGTTCATTTATCATTGGTGGATCAGTTTCCTGAAACTCATGAAATAATACCATGATGAAAAGACCTTCAGAAGACAGATAATATGGTGAAGGAATCTGGCTCTCCATTTCTTTCTCTAGGGCAGTGAGAGGAAAACAATAATAAGTGCTGGCCTTGTCTCAGCACCCACAATAATATGAAAGAATTAAAAACCTTAACTGGGAAATTGTGGTAAATAAGAAACATCAATCAGTAAGGTTAAAATTACCCTGGATATTTCTGCTGCATCAATCTTAAGTCCACCATGTGAGTTACCCTCTACTATTTTATTCATGTACCAAGATATTGTGGAAACTTGGACGCGTTCTGTTCATAGAGATCAATTCATTACAAAATTACATTGAGATAATACAAGGTAAAACAATAATGGAATACAGAATGAAATATTACAATTACAGAGAATGAGCAGTGCAGATAGACAATAAGGTGCAAAATCATAATGAGGTAATTCTGAGGTCAACAGTCCATGTTATCATAGAACATAGAAAGTACAGCACAGTACAAGTCCTCACCCCATGCTATTGTGTCAATCTTTTAACCTATTCTAAGATCCTATTATCATAATAAGGAACCTTTCAATAGTCCTTTAACAGTGGGATAGAAGCTGTCCTTGAGCCTGGAGGGAGGTGCTTTCAGGCACCTGGAAGTATCTTCTGCCTAATGGAAGGAGAGAAAAGAGAAAATACCCGGGGTATGTGGAGTTTTTTATTATGCTGCCTGCTTTACCAAGATAATGAGAACTGTAGATAGAGTCTATGCAAGGGAGGCTGGTTTCTGTCATGTACTGTCCACAACTCATTGCAGTTTCCTGCAGTTGTGGACAGAGAAGGTGCCATACCAAAGCACGGTGCATCCAGATGGGATACTTTCTATGGTCATTAATAAAAATTGGTGAAGCTACCCAGGCGGAATAAAAGGTGTTGCTCCTGCACCCTGAGGATGACATCATCATGACACAAGTAGAGATCATAGACCAACATGTCGGAATGGGAATGGGAATGGGAATTGTAATTAAAATGTTGGGCCACTGGGAACTTCTGCTTTTGGTGGATGGGGTATAGGTGCTTGATGAAGAGGTTCCCTAACTTACGATGGTTCTCACCAGTGTAGAGGAGGCCACATCAGGAGCACTAGATACAACAGATGACCCCAGCAGATTTGCATGTGCAGTGCTGCCTCACCTGGAAGGAGTGTTTGGGGCTCCGAATGGAGGTGAGGGAGGGGGTGAGTGAGCAGGTGTAGCACTTCGGCTGTGTGCAAGATATCTTACCAAATGTTTTTATAAAACTTAAATAATACTACATACCAACATGGCAACATACCTGTGTTGTGAGTTAATTTAGTCACTTATTCCAGAAATTTCATGAGGCAGAACCTATTCTGAAAGCATATTGTCTACTCTTTTATAGTTGACAGCTAAATTAGATTGAAAACATCTTATAAAATGCATTTGAGTGTTTTCTGCTAGACATGCTCAACTTTGACTGCAGTTCTGAATGTCTCAAAAGCATTCATCAACTTTCATTAATCAGGTGCAGTTTTACAGTTATGGAAATCAGAATATTCAATGAAATTCAGTTAACGTAAATTTATTTGATGAATCTAATGTGCATTAGTACTTGCATTGATGCTTCACAGATAACAAAATTTGTTCAATGTTCAAAATTAATTTATTATCATAGTCCATACAGTATATTTCTCCATATACAACCCTGAGATTCATTATCCTGTGGGCATATTCAATACATTAATAGAATAATAGCCAGAACAGAATCAATGAAAGACTACATCAACTTGGGCATTCAACCGGTGTGCAAAAGACAATAGACTGTGCAAATACAAAATAAAGAAAAATAATAATAAATAAATAAGCAGAAATATCGATAGTATTATACTCTTCACTACATATCCATAGAAGTTTCTCAAAGTTTCAGATGCCATACCAAATCTCATAAAAAATGAGGATTTGGTCTTATGTTAGCTGTAGTGGATAATGGCATGTTGTTTGGTAAATGGCATATACTGTACACACAGTGGCAGAAGGAATAAATTTTTAAGGTGAGAGATAGAGAGCCAATTATGTGAGCTGCTTTATGCTTATTAATATTGTGCATCACAAGTATTGTCATAGCAGAACTCATCCGGTCATTGGAACAATTGAAGGAACATTTCAAAGCTGAGACTTGTTCTTCAGTGCATGGAGGAGGTTTAAACCAATTTAACCACAATATTCAAAATTGAAAAGTTCAACATTCAAAGCAAGTTTATTATCAAAGTGCATATATATTCCCATATACCTTCCTGAGATGTGTACTCCCTGAACCATAAAAGAATCAATGAATGACTGCACACAACATCCAATGTGCAAAAGAGAGTGAACTGTGCAAATAGAAAGAAAAATAATAAATAAATTAACAAGCAAACAAACTAGCAAGCAGTATGTATTGAGAACAGGTCCTAGCCATGAAAGTGAGTCCATAGATTGTGGGAAAAGTTTTTGGGAACATTGAAGAAGACAAATCAATCTACAAACAAGGTAGATGTACAGGCATAAGCTGGGAAGTTACAGATAGCATTCACACTACAGAAGAATCTTATCTTGACCAATTCCAATAACAAAAGTTCTATCATTACTTTTGACATTCTTCAATATTACTGGCAGCAACATTTTTGGACTCATCATTGACTTGTCACTTAATTAGAACAGCAACAATAATATAGAGGTAATAATTGAAGGGCACAAGCCACCATCTGACTTCTGAAACCATTTTCAGTACCTATAAGGCTCAAGGCAGTACTGTGATGGTGTAATAGCTCCTTCCCTGTCAAACCATAATAAAAAACATAATTTCTTCTGGAGGATACAATCTGCTTAATTGACAGCTCATCAATGGTTCAATGGTTCATTTTAATGTCAGAGAATGTATACAGTATATAACCTTAAATCCTTACTCTTCACAGACATCCACAAAACAAAGTGAAAAATAAACAAAGAATGACAAAACCGTTAGAACTATGAAGCCCCAAATATCAGCCATCTTGAATATTCAAGCCCATGCTCCTGGCAAACATTGGTCAATAAAATGCATTGCAGCAACTTAGCAAACCTCTTCAGTACTTAGATCCCAAACTTGTAAATTCCACCACTTAACACATAAACAGCAAGTATATCTGATCATTCCCCCACCACCACAACTACCAAGATGTTTCCATGATGTATACTTTCCTGATTTGAAAAATATTACTGTTCATTTATCATTGGTGGATCAGTTTCCTGAAACTCACGAAATAATACCATGATGAAAAGACCTTCAGAAGACAGATAATATGGTGAAGGAATCTGGCTCTCCATTTCTTTCTCTAGGGCAGTGAGAGGAAAATAATAATAAGTGCTGGCTTTGTCTCAGCACCCACAATGACATGAAAGAATTAAAAACCTTAACTGAGAAATTGTGGAAAATGAGAAACATTAATCAGTAGGGTTAAAATTACTCTGGATATTTCTGCTGCATCAATCTTATGTCCACCATGTGAAGTTACTCTCTACGATTTAATAGATAAATTAGTCTATTGTCACATGTACCAAGATATTGTAGAAACCTGGACGCATACTGTTCATAGAGATCAATTCATTACAAAAGTATGTTGATGTCATAGAAGGTAAAACAATAATGGAATACAGAATGAAGTATTACAATTACAGAGAATGAGCAGTGCAGGTAGACAATAAGGTGCAAGATCATAATGAGGTAATTCTGAGGTCAACAGTCCATGTTATCATAGAACATAAAAAGTACAGCACAGTGCAAACCCTCAGCCCATGATATTGTGTCAGTCTTTTAACCTATTATCATAATAAGGAACCTTTCTATAGTCGTTTTACAGTGGGAAAGAAGCTTTTTGTGAGCCTGGAAGAGGTGCTTTCAGGCACCTGAAAGTATCTTCTGCCCAATGGAAGGGGAAAAAAGAGAAAATACCCGGGGTATGTGGAATATTTTATTATGCTTTACCAAGATAATGAGAAATGTATATAGAGTCTGTTGTAATGTGAGTACTATTAAAAGTAAGTTAATACTAATCGGGGAGCTGTTGGTAGCAAGACCTGGGATCCAGGGTTGGCGGGGTCTTTACTTCCACTCTTTCTGCTCCCAGTATGCATTGTACATAGTTCCTCCACCAATGCCGCACGAGGTACTTGGAAGCCTCTGTATTGTAAATATCATTTGCCGTCCCAGATAAAGATGCTCTTTTGGCCATCAAGTTGTCGAGTGGTCTTTTTGTAAAGAAGAAGCTATCAGTGACCAGAGTGTCAGGCAACCCGTGGATTGCAAACACTTGCCTACGTTTGTCTATGGTTGAGGGGGCTGTGATGTTGCTCATGATGTGAGCTTTGATCCATTTGGAATGCGCATCTACCATTACAAGAAACATCTGTCCCATAAAGAGACCAGCAAAGTCCAAATGTAACCTAGACCGGGGGTAGACTGGCCACTCTCATGGGTGCAAAGGAGCTGATTGCATGATTTTACCTTGTTCTCCAGATCCTGATCCATTCTTGGCCATCAGACGTAAGATCTTGCAAGACTTTTCATTTGAGACACCCCTGGGTGAATCTCATGAATTTCCTCCACAATCTGTGAACAGCCAGGGGCAGGCATGATGACCCTCGCCCCCCAAAAAATGCAGCCATCCTGCAGACTTAGTTCGGTCTTGCATTTGGCATAAGGTCTCAGTTCCTCTCCTTCTACAACTCTGGGCCAAACTTGTAAAAGAAAAGTCTTGACTTGAGACAGGACTGGGTCCCTCTCTGTCCATTGCCTGATCTGGGTCGCCTTTACAGGTATCGCGGACAGCCTCCCCCATGAAAACACAGTCTCTGGAGGCACATATGTAGTAACAGGCGTCTCAAGTAAAGGGAGTCGACTCAGCGCATCAGCATTTGCATTATCCCCACCCGCTCTGTACACGATAGTATACTGGTAGGCTGACAATGTGAGAGCCCAACGCTGTATTCTGGCTGAGGCTAGCAGTGGGATGCAACTGGTCACTGATAATGGCCCGACGTTCACCAGTGAGCTGTTCGGTGTGTTCATGCGGCAGAATGGCATTCGTTACATTCGGACGGCCCCTTTCTACCCAGCCTCAAATGGTTTGGCTGAGCGGGCTGTTCAGACAGTGAAGGAAGGCCTGAAGCGGATGACGGGGACTCTCTTAGTACCCGGCTTTCACGCTTCCTGTTTAAATACCGCCTCACTCCACAGACTACGACTGCACGCACTCTAGCAGAGATGCTGATGGGGCGTAGGCCTAAGTCAAAATTGGACCTGCTGCGCCTGGACATGAAGGCAAAAGTGGAGAGAAAGCAGGAAAAGCAGAAGGAGGAACACGATCAACATGCACGAGACAGACAGTTAGAACCGGATGACAATGTCTATGTGAGAAACAATCAGCAATGGCTACCTGGTGTTATTCTTAAGCAGAGTGGTCCAGTCTCCTATGTTGTTAAGCTGACTGATGGGCGTATTTTCCGCAGACATCAGGACCATGTGCGCCTGCGTCATGATTCCGGCTCAGAGGTAGACAGTTCCATGGAGTTTCCATGGTGAGACAGACTACTGGGGAAGCATGTCCACCAGTGACTTTGCTAGAGGGAGACACACTGGCAGAGGGGGCAGAGTCCCCTGAAGAGGATGGACATTCTCACGCAGACACACAGACCCCTCTCGTGTCCCCAACACTAGATCCACTCAAAACATCCTCACCAGCGGAGCCTGCTGGGTCACCGGGGGTAGTGCGCAGATCGCAGCACCCTCGCAAACCTCCTGACAGACTAAATCTTTGATTGGATAGTTTCTTTTGTTGTTAGATTGAATGTTGAATTTGCCATGTTTTTTTAGGTGTTTTTGTATTGGTAAACTGTTGCTAATGATACCACTGTTCTTATTTCCCAGTTCTTCTATATTTGGGGAATGTTGGATTTTAAAGGGGGAGAAGTGTTGTAATGTGAGTATTATTAAAAGTAAGTTAATACTAATTGGGGAGCTGTTGGTAGCAAGAGGCGGGATCCGGGGTTGGCGGGGTCTTTACTTCCGCTCTTTTTACTCCCAGTTTGCATTGTATATAGTTCCTCCACCCAGGCCGCACGAGGTACCTGGAAGCCTCTGTATTGTAAATATCATTTGCCGTCCCAGATAAATGATGTCACATGCTTGTTATCATGTGACATCATTCTTAGGCTCTCTAACTCCCTTCCAGTACTCATGATTATGTGAGATATGGCTCAGTATAGTGGTATTCTTCAAAATGGAGTTACAGTATATTGAATTGACAGGGCCTGAGTCTGAGAGTGAAGAATAACCCAAAGGGTGATTTAAGCACTGAGCCAGATTGAAGAAGTCATGCTGTTGAGGTTGTAGGCAAAGGGAGGACCATGTCCAGCTCACTGCTCATGAGGTTTACTCAACTCTGCCCTGAACTGAGGCTGTGGCCTGCAACTAACAGGCTCTTGGATCGGCTGGGACTGGCTACCTGGCTGTAGACTCATTTTGTGAACTTAAGTTCTGAATGTTATTTGCTTACTTTTATTGTTTGCATGATTTTTTCTATTTTTCTGCACGCTGGGTGTTTGACAATCTTCTTGTAATGGGTTTGATGGGGTTCCTTGTTTTGTGGCTGCCTGATAGGAGACGGACCTCCAGGATGTATATAGTTTACATACATTGATAATAAATGTACTTTAAACTTTGAAAGTAGAATCAGGCTATTCAGTCGTTATTGTATAGAGAGTAAAGAAGAGGGCAGAGGAGGCAATCTTGTCAGACAGCAAAGTTGAGGATAATCATGGTGGAGGGGTTGCTGGCTATCCTTACTGATTGTGGTCTGCTGATGTTGATGAGGAAGTCAAGAATATATTTGTAAAGGGTGATGGTCCCAGGTCCAGGAGTTAATAGTCTATTAATAGCCTATATTATATACTTACATAAAAACATAGGAGCAGGAGTAGGCCATTCGGTCCTTCGAGCCTGCACCGCCATTTAATATGATCATGGCTGATCATCCAACTCAGAAACCTGTACCTGCCTTCTCTCTATACCCCCTGATCGCTTTAGCCACAAGGGCCATAGCTAACTCGCTTTTAAATATAGCCAATGAACCGGCCTCAACTGTTTTCTGTGGCAGAGAAGTCCACAGATTCACCATTCTCTGTGTAAAGAAGTTTCTCCTCATCTCAGTCCTAAAAGGCTTCCCCTTTATCTTTAAACTGTGACCCCTCATTCTGGAACTTCCCCAACATTCGGAACAATCTTCCTGCATCTAGCCTGTCCAATCCCTTTAGAATTTTATACGTTTCAATAAGATCCCCCCTCAATCTTCTAAATTCCAGTGAGTATAAGCCCAGTCGATCCAGTCTTTCTTCATATGAAAGTCCTGCCATCCCAGGAATCAACCTGGTGAACCTTCTTTGTACTCCCTCTATGGCAAGAATGTCTTTCCTCAGATTAGGGGACCAAAACTGCACACAATACTCCAGGTGTGCTCTCACCAAGGCCTTGTACAACTGCAGTAGAACCTCCCTGCTCCTGTACTCGAATCCTCTTGCTATGAATACACAACATTCCTCAACAACACCTTATATACTGGCTGGGTAGCTTCCAACCTGATGGCATGAACATTGACTTCTCTAACTTCCGTTAATGCCCCTCCTCTCCTTTTTACCGCATCCCTGATTTATTTATTTTCCCCCCTCCTCCTCTTTTTGTTCTCTCTCTGCCCATCACTCTGCCTGTTCTCCATCTCCCTCTTGTGCTCCCCTCCCCCGTACTTTCTCCCTAGGCCTCCTGTTCCATGATCCTTTCCCTTCTCCAGCTCTGTATCCCTTTTGCCAATCACTTTTCCGGCTCTCAGCTTCACCCCACCCCCTCTGGTCTTCTCCTATCATTTTGCATTTCCCCCTCCCCCTCCTACTTTTAAATCTCTTACTATCTTTCCTTTCAGTTAGTCCTGACAAAGGGTCTCGGCCTGAAACGTCGACAATGCTTCTCCCTATAGATGCTGCCCGGCCTGCTGTGTTCCTCCAGCATTTTGTGTGTGTTGCATAAGTAAGATTGGCAAGTTTTGAAGTCAATTCTTTAAATTGATTGGAAAGTTTAGTTGTGTGTGGAGATATCATCTGAAGCTGTTTACCCAGTGTCAATGTGGTGATATTAACTTCAACTACATATTGGAAACTGTGGTTCCCCTAATACTGAGGACTTCTTAGACAAGCTAGTAAAATTTGTTACCATCCCAAAATTGGCTTGTTAACCGCAGGGTGGTATTTGGTGCCCACATCTTGCAGGCAATGTGTTTTTACATTCTGGATCAAACTCCAAAGGGTTCTTATTTCTACACGCTGAACTGAAATCTGTTATTAGTTTCTCTCTTGTTTCTCCTGGTGCCCTCTCCAACTCATCTTGTCCATGAATCATTGTTTCTTTTTTTATCAATCTATAGACCAAATTAAGCAAGATTCAACCCCCTCTCCCATCAGTGGTTTCCCCCCACCCGCTATTACCCAAGTCAGATATGGAGAATTGATCAAAGAAGCCAACCAATTCTGAGAAGTATGCAGGGATGTGGTCTAACATGGAGGGCTTGGCAGCCTTTGGGAGAAATCAAGTTGAGGATGGGGAGCTTTACCTTGCATTAGGACTGGGAACCTAATTTCAAAATATTTCATATATTGCCTTCAATGATTAAACAGTTGAAGTATTTAAAATCTTAATTAAATTTGTTTTACTCCTCCAGTAGATGCATGCAAACCCAAGACTTAATAATGTGTTTGTCTCCAGAATTACCAGTCACACTCCATGTTTCAGGTTATCCCCACTAAACTGGCACTTACCCAACTTAACATCATGGCCAGGATGTTAGCTGATGTCATTAATGGATCTCTTTCTGCAAATGCTGACTCATTCTTCCATAAATCAGCTATCATCACACTCCTCAAAAAATTTTCCTTAATTACTCTGATTTTGGACACTGCTGTGACCTTATTTTTTCTGTCTCCAAGGTCCTGGAATGTATTGATCCTACCTATCTATCTTCAATTAAATTCCTTGAGTTGTATTTCTGCCACAGTTTGAAAGCACCACTAATCAAGATTACAAAAGACTTCCACAGATAATCTACCTCTGCTCATCACGTTACACTGGCCTGCATCCCTTCTCCACTGCATCTCTATTGTTGTTCAAAAAGATACAGCCATCAAGTCATAAAACAGGGAAACAAACACTCTGGCTTACTGAGTATATAGGCATTAAGCACCTATATACATGAGCTCTCATTTTATTCCCTCTACACAACCATCAACTCTCCTCAGATTCTCCTACTCAGGAGAAGTTTACAGAACCCAAATAACCTGCTAACGTTCATGTCTTTAGGATGTGAGAGACAACTGGAGCACCCAAAGGAAAGTTATACAGTCATAAGAGAAATGTGTAAACTCAGAACAGAGAGGGGTAAAGGTCAGGCTTAAACCTGGATCACTGAGCTGTGAGACAGCAACTCCACGAGCTGCACCACTGTGCTATCCATTGTTTTCTCTCCATGCCCAGCATTAATTTGTGACACTCATGTTTTCTCTCAAGGACAAGATGTGAACTACATCATGTAAGGCATATTGTGCCTTTACTTTTATATGGAAAACATAATGAATGGACATTTTGTGAGCACTATGTCACAAATAATAAAGTTGCTGCCTCCCAGCTCCAACAACCTCAGGAATGCATTTATAGAGTTTGCACGTTCTCCCTGTTCTCACTGTGACACCCACTGCTTCCATTCCTATCTACCCACAAATAACCAGAGAATCATTGATAGTAGTTTCTCTTCTCGCACTGTGTGTCTCCCGTAAATGGAAACACACGTAAGTGTTTGTATCACTTAATCATCATTGATAGCTTTTAAGAGTTTTGTATTTTCAAAAGCTAGCAATGACGAAGTCTTATCTTAAAATAAGTATTATAACATTTTTAGTATTAAGATTCTTCTCAAGTAAACCATAGTGATTGGTTCCCTATTTAATACCCTCCATACCTCCCATCAAACATCTTATCTTCCCCCAAAGAAGTCATAAACTTAGTAGTGCAGTATACCTTATGTCTTTCCTTCCATGTTCAGAATGTTTCGATAGTAGAATTACTGACACAGATCCTGATTATTTTGTTTGGAAATGTGATGTGAGATGGAGCGATTAATGTAATAACTGACAACAGATTATCCTTCCTTTTCTTCTCCAAACTTCCTGCTACCAGCTGAACCCTACATCCACCCTTGACTTTCCAGGGGGTCAATTCAACTGAGGTACTGTATGTCTTCCGGTGATAGACCAGTTAATTTATCTTGAACGCAGTACCTGTTTTAAAAATAAAATTCATGTGCCACAAAAAAAAATAAAAACTGCAGCTTTCCCTTTGATCGAACGCTGTTATTGCACATCCTCACCACCCCTGGATGAGCAAACAGTACTAAAGTATTCTCCCCTTTCCGATATCTGTGTTAGCTGCTTGACACAATTTTTAAATGCTTTAAGGTCTTAATTTTGAATTACATTCCAGGTAATTAAACTCAATTTCAGTCATTACAGTGAAGTACTGAATAGTGTTCATCATGAAATAAAAACTTAGTACCTGCTTTCTGTTGTTGAAGCATGTCAAACACATGCCATATATAATCAAAGAACTCCTGCATGCCAGTATTTCTAAAAAGCTTCAGAGGTGAATGTTATGTTTAGTAACTCCAAAACATAAAACTAGTTGAAAAGAAACACAGAGCCCGAAAATCGTGTCTCGGTTTCGTTTTAACTTTAAGCGAGGTGTGCAGATATGACATAGTGCCATGATGATGTATACATTCATGTACATTTATATATAACTAATAATGAATTATGTAACAACAAATGCTTAACCAAACAATATAGTTACAATATTACTCAAATATTAAATACACAACACTCCTCCCTACTTAGCTATAAACTTCAACTGAAAAGAGAATCCATCTCAACGTAAATATGTAACAAATATGTAACATATTGCTCTCTAGTCATATGTGTGTATGTGTGTGTAGTATACTATATCACACAATTAATATATAGACATCCACAACAAACTGTCCCATTCAAACCTAAAGATTTAATCACTGTGGAGGGATTCTTGTGGAATAACATCTTTCCTGATAAAAATGGGGTTCGCTCTGCTTGGCAGGTGGGATGTGTGGTTGTGAAACAATCTCAGGTTCTGGGGACTTCTGTAAGAATTGAAGCAGTTGATTCTGGGACTGCAAGTAGTAGTTCTGACAGTTCTGGACATCTATTTTCTCAAACAATATAATCTGCTCTCCTCAAATGATTGATGTGCCAGACACAATTTCCACTGTGTAGGAGAGTGGTCCAGTTCTGTCCTTAATCTTTCTGAGTACCCACTTCTGATCGCCTCAGAAGTCCCTCACCAGGATGTTTTTCCAGGAGGGAAGCCTCGAACCTCCTTGTTTGAGGAGCCCTCAGTATGACTCAGCTGTTTGTCCTGCCTACTCCTTCTGATTTTGGGTTTGAGGAGATCCAAGAGTGAACACAACTGATGATCTAGGAACAACATCAGCTTGCCAGTGAGTTGTTGGTTGTGGAGTGTGATGAATTGCGATGTGCAAGGAAGAAAGTGGCAAGTTTCTGATTCAGTATCAGTGTAGTGTGTTCTGCTGACTTTGCCCACGTTGTGTTCATTAGACTGGGGACTAAACCTTCCACCAAACCAATTGTAGCTGGGTACAGACTTTATATGTCTTATTCCATTCATTTTCTGGAACTATTCTGCAACAAACTGTGGTCCATTGCCAGTAACTAAGGTTTCTGGAACAGCACTCCTTGAGAAGAGGCTTCTCAACACATCAACAGTGTGCAAAGCTGTAGTGGAGGCTATTGGGAACACTTCTGGCCACTTTGTGGCCGTATCTACTACTACCAAGAAATGTGTGTCCATGAATGGTCCAGCAAAATCTACTGGAATCCTCTGCCAGGGCAATGCAGGCCATTCCCAGAGATGGAGAGGTGCTGTACCTGGCATCTTCTGGGCATGTTGGTACCCTGAACAGTGCATGGCAAGCTGTTCAATCTGCTGATCTATCCCAGGCTACCTTTCAATTTCACCAACTCTTTAATTTTGACCACATCTAGATAACCTATCTGCCATTTTGGGTGGCTATGTAGACGTGAAACAGTCTGGGGTACTTTCTATTTCCACTGTATTAGGAAGACTTTTGATTTGCATTAGGGTAAATATGTCAAGAGGAGAGTCATTTTTTGTTAGATTTTGAAATATTTCCTTTTCAAGGGTAAACAGGTCAATCCATCAACATTTTCGTGATTAGTCATCTTGAATTCAATCTTGTAATTATGCTCTCCACGAAACAGAACCTTTTGCTGTGTTCGTGCTGCTGCTGTTAGTGGAGCACTGGTCTGTGGATTGAAAATAGACACTAGTGGTTGATGATCAGTAATCATATAAATACTTATTGAAATGCTTTACACTCCAAACCAGACTCAAGGTCTTTCTGTCAATCTGTGCATTATTTTTCTCTGCAGTGGTAAAGGAACATATTGCAAAGGCTATGGAATGTTCACTTCCATCACTCATAACATGTGGCATGACTGCACCTATATCATAAGGAGAGGCATCACAGGCAAGCTTCAGTGGATGATGTGCATCACAATGTGTGAGTCTGACATCACCATTTCATTTACCATTTTGAATGCCACATCACAGTGCTTTGTCTGTTGCCATTTCTTCCCAGTCTGTAGTAATGAGTTCAGTGGTGGAGCACAGTAGCCAGGTTTGGCAGGAACTTGTTATAGTAATTGACAAATCCCTAAATAGGATTGCAACTCTAACAAGTCCTTTGGCCTTGGGTCATCTACCACTGCTTGAATCTTCTCAGCACACGTGTGTAACTCTTGTGCATCAGTAAGTAAGACCACAGTAAGTAATGTTTGGTTTAAAGAATTCACAGTTGTTGCATTGTGCCCTGGGCCCACAATTTTCTAACCTTTTTAACACTATGTTGAGATTTTGGAGACGTTCCTTGTCATCTTTTCCAGTAACATTGATATCATCCTTGTAACACTGAGTGCCTGGTCAACATTGCAGCACCTGGTCCATAGCTTTCTGTCAGAATTCAAGTGTAGATACTACTCCAAAAATAAGCAATAAAGACTTTTGTGAGTGTTCATGGTGAAAGACACTTTTGACTCTTCTTCCATCTCCATCTGTAGGCAGGTTTCAGCTGGGTCCACTTTGCCAAAATGTTTTCCTCCTGTAATGTTTGCAAAGATATCCTCTATCCTGGGCAGAGGGTATTGATATGTTTTCAGTTCTCATTTAAAACACCACAGATCCTGATAGACCCATTCTTCTTGGCTACTGGGATCACTGATGATACCCATGGGCTTCACTCAACTTTGGGAAGAATTCCTTCAGCTTCCATGCAATCTAGCTCACTAGCTAGTTTAACAAGATGGTATAAGAAACCTGACAGGGTTTGGAAAACTTGGGTGTGGCATTTTCATTTAACACTATTTTATGCTTTATATGTGATGCACCATCAATAACTCACTCTGAGACGTAAAGGTGAGATATCGGCTTTTATTGACTGGAAGAAGGAACAAGCAGTGGTTGACCACCATACTACATCCTGGAGACTGAGAGGCTGGGCTCAGGCCTCAATCGCCTTTATACAGGGGTCTGTGGGAGGAGCCATAGGAGCAGTCAGCAGGGGGTGTGTCCAGACAGGTATATGTAGTTCACCACATTATGTCTGAGTTTTTCAATCCCATCCTTGAACACTGCTGTGGCATCATTCAGTACCTTTTTAAATTCACTTTCAATTGACTTTATTACAGCATATGTGGTATGAAAATGGTGGATGGATCTCTTATCAAATTGTAGTTGTAGCCACTTACAACTCCACAATGCTACCCTTATGTTTTTACTACACACGAGCTCAACATGCCTTGTTGGTTATTGTATTTCTTATCTCCAGTTTAAGTTCTTAGTTGGTTATCCACAGTCTTAAGTTCAGTTTCTTTGAAATGCCATTTAAGTTCATTTTGTGGAATCACTGAAACAGCCAAGCCTGTGTCCAATTCCATTTTAATGAATTTGCCGTTCACTTCTGGTGTAAGCCATATTGCTTGTCTATTGCAAACTTTCAAGACTATTCAGTCCTGTGTCACTCTCATCATCATCAGATTTTTCATCAACAACATGCAGATTAATGATCTTTTTGACACTGCAACTTTTTTCTTTTTCTCTTCCTTGTGCAGTCTTATTTATTTTTGTCTGTCCAACATGCTCTTTGAATGTGTTCTGCTTTATTGCATTTTCTGCAAGTTGTTTAAAAAAAATCTGCATTGGCCTGGTGTATTTGAGCCCCTGCCACAATGGAACACAATTTGTTTGGCTTGGCAAATTTCTGTTCAGATGTTGCAATTTTATTCACATTCACTTTCATTCATGACTGCACCTCAACTGCATCTCTGTATGCAGTTTCTATTGAAACAGCGAATTCCAGTGCCCATTTGAATGTAAGTTGTGCTTGGGTAAGAGTCCTTTTTGACAGCTTTCTTGTAAGTTCCACAATCTAACCTATCTCTCAATGAGTGCATCATTCATACCATCACTGAACTTACAATGCTCAGACAATATCTTCAATTCAGCCATGTAAGCTGAAATGGACACCCCTTCCTATTGTTTCACCCTATGAAACCTAAAGTGTTCTACAATCATCAATGTTGTCAATTCTAAATGTTCCTGCATTACTTTCATGATATCAGTAAAGCTCATTTCGGCTGGTTTGGTTGGACCAGTCAAACTTAAGCAAACTATATGCCTTTAAATTCAATGCACCCAGAAAAAGTGATGCTCTCTTCTCATCCGTTATTTCACTTGCTTCAAAATACTAGTCAGTTCATTTAGTTTACATATTCTAGTTATCTCTTGTGCAATCAGACACATCTATCTTTTCAATGTAGCCAACCATTTCTGCTTTTATTCAATTTATGATTATTATCGCCCAGTACTCACTGTTTATAAACCCGTGAAATTGTTCATTGTCTGCCTTTTTTTAAAAATTCAGCCATCGCTGTCATTTCCCAAACAAGCAAGTGCTGTGCTCTTTTCTTTCCTTGAACGTTTCTCACACTTCTTTAAAACTCGAATGTTTTGCTGCATTTCAACAGGTTGGTAGTCAGCTTAGGTTTTTTTCAAAGTTTCCTCACTGACACTATTACATTTTGTAACTCCAAAACAGAATTCTAATTGAAAGGAAACACAGAGCTGGGAATGCGTGTCTTAGTTTTGTTTTTACTTTAAGCGAGGAGGTGTGTATGAGATGGTGGCATGATGATGTATTCATTTACGTACTTTTACATATAACCCGTAATGAAATAGGTAACAACAAAAAATGCTTAACCAAACAATATATTTTTCAATTATTACTGAACTGTTAAATACACAACAGTCAGCAGTTGGAAGGAATCTGTTCTATCAGAATATTGTGAACTCTGCAGCAATTCCTCCTTTTTTTGAAAATCCTTTTAGATTAAAGATGGCTTACTTCCATTCTGCTTTTACGGGCTCTGAATACCCCACTTTTCATCACCTGCTGTCATTACCCTCACAACCCCACTACCCACCCTTATACCCCCACCCTCACTCTCCCACTATCTACTTTCATACTCTCACACTCAAATGCCACTCACACACCCAGTCTCATACCCCCACTAACTACCCTCACACCCCCATACACACCCTCACACTTACACTCTCACACCCCCACTTCCCATCATTATACTCCCACCCTCGCACCCCCGCTATCCACTTTCATACTCCCATGTTCAAACCCCACACTCCCACCCCCTCTCATATGCCATTCTGCACTCTCACCCCCACTCAAAGGTTTCAAAGGTACATTTAATATCATTGAAATGTATACAATATACATCCTGAAATGCATTTTCTTCACAACCATCCACAAACACACAGGAGTTGCCCAAAGAATGAGTGACAGTTTAATGTTAAAACCCCAAAGTTCCCCCCCCCAGCTCCCCTCCCTCCCACGCGTAAGCGGCAACAAGCAACAATCCCCCCTACCTCCACCGGCAAAAAAAATGTGTCGGCATCCGCCAATCGAGCACTGAAGTGTAAGCAAAGCAACAGGAAAGATACAGACCTGCAGTACTCCAAAGAATACATTGTTCACTTGGCATTCAACATACCACACATAAGCTCTCCCTCTCCCTAATAAAGGAGAAAGTGGTGTCTATGTTTCACAGCAGAGGGGAGACATAACAAACAACCCTCTGGTTTACGATGTTAAAAATCCATCGCATTGCATTTTTTGAGCTCTGTGCCCAAAGACCTCAGGTTTCTGGGCATACAGCCAAAGATGTTCCAGCTCCCACAACACACCACTCCGGGACACTGACATCTGATCAGCCCATCTCCAGAGCCCCAAGATCCTAGGCCTCCAAAGGTGAGCCAAACTCTTAGGTCGAGACTTTGGCGTGCGGAACAACAGCCAATTGTGAAACCCCAAGAGCGGGTCCCATTTCTGCAAAGAACCGTAGTCAGCATGTAACTCCAGGTCAGGGTCTTCAAAAGAACCTTGAGAAGGAAAAAATAGAGATATTAAAGATGGAAATGGAGCTGTTTCCAAAGAAGAAAGCAAAGGAGTTGCCGTTTAGCGCCTTCAATTTCCACTGCCTCTCTCACTTCCTATCTCACCCACCTCATTCTGCTCTCTACCTTCCCTCTCTCACAAGCCTCTCACCCTCTCACTCACTCCTCTCTCTCTCACACATCCTCTTCCTCACCCCCCACCTCATACCTCCACTCATCTCATCCCCTCTCTCATCACTCCCTCGCCACCTCTCATCCCCCACCCCTTCTTACCCCCTCTCATCCCCTCTCTCAACCCCCTTGCATCCTTCCTCACATTCCCCTCTTTCATCCCCTCCTTATCCCCTCATCCCCTCCTCATCCCCCTCACATCCCACAACCCCCTCTCATCCATCTGCTCTTATCCTCCCTCTCTTAACTTCACTTTCATTCTCCCTGTCTGATCCCTCTCTCTCATTATCTCACTCTCTCACCCCATCTCTCATCTACCATTTCATATCCACCCCGCTCACATCTGCCAACCTTGCTCCCCTCCTCTCTTCCACCTTCCCACATCTACACCCTCTCACATCTGCCTCCTCTTTGTCCCCACCTCTCACTCCGTCCCTTTCATCTCCACTCTCATTCACCCCTACGCTCCCTCTCCTCTCATTCTCTCACACACACTGCATCACCTTTCCCACTATCAACCAACTTCTCACCATGCTTTGATTATTTCAAAGCACATGTGTGCTAGAATCTGGGATTGTAACAAATACTCTCTCATATTTTAAAGTGTCTGTACAAAAATTCAGTGTTCTTACTGTAGGTACAATGGATATTACAATACAGATATTATAAAGCTCAAAAGTCTGCAGAAGAGAGCTGAAGTTAAAATTAAGTAAGGGAATGTGATCCTAGTTTAAACATTGATTATTCAAAATTAATTTACTTTACCCTCATTATTTCATTAACAATCATAATTTCTAAATCTTCTGAACTTTTGAGTCTAGATATTACCCTTGGAATTATTAGTAGTCAAATTTTCAATGATTTCTGTTGCTATACTCATTTAAAATCAGGAGTAAAATCCTCAACAGAACATAACCATCCGCCCATGTTAAATACAATCTTTTAATATTGTAATTGATAATGCTGGGCTTTGTCATCATCTTAAGTTACACAGTGTGCTGGATTTGAGTTATTCAGTCCCGGAAGAATATTCAGCCTGCAAAATGATTGATATTCAACAGCTAAGTTGGATCCTGAGTAAAGCTAATTTTCCATTAAATTTGCAGCATAACCAGAGAATTGATGTTAAGATTTGTGCAAAAATGAGAACACTTAATGATGAACATTTAAGTTTGTTATCCAGGAACTGATCATATACTACTGTTTCTTTCGTATTTTGCGGCTGAAGTATAATTTTTCTTTTGTTTCCAATATAAAATGTGCAAAGACCATTTCTGGGGTTGTTTCACTTTAATTCTGCAAACACAGCCAGGCAGTTATGGATGTGAGTTACTGATGAGCCTCTAATGTGATTTGCACATTACTTCCATATGGATTACGTCATTCCCCTTGCAAAGTATATTTTGGACTATTCAAGCTTCAATCCAAAGTACAACTTAAACTTCATTATGCCAAAAATATCTGCCATCATACATGCATTACAGACTTAAGTGATTTGACTGCATCAGTGATTATTTTGGGTGGTGGGGGGGAGATATGTCTCCACCAAGGGAAGTGTAAGGCATTGCTTCATTCTGTTAGACCGCAGGTCACCCTTGGACAAGGTGAGGCACCTGCTTCGACCCCCCCCCCCCACCCTATTTAGGGTCACATGAAGCCATAGGAACAGGTGGTGGATGGTCATATGAGTAGCTGGTGCACATCATAATTCCTTGTTATGACCACTGACACCAGGTAGACAATCTCTGAAGAGTATTGATATTGACTGGGGTCACCCATCTTGTAAAGACGCTGCCCAGAAGGTGGTAATGGCAAGCCAATTCTATAGAGAAATTTGTCAAGTACAGGGTACATAATGATGATGATGAATGATTATTTCTGAGTGAAATCATGCTCATGAGCCGGGCACTTCCATGTACAAAATATATATTTATACGTCAATTGTTTATTAATTATCATGTGCAGACCTAGCTAACATTTCCTCCCTTTCTAATTTAAATAAGGTGTGCAACTTGCAACCTTCATTGGGAGTGTGACGCTATAATCAAGGGCCTATCATGCAACTTGATTACATTCATCAATCTTTAAAAGGACAATCTGCTGACAATGGAGACCTAGTTGCACGTTTAGTGGTTTGGTGCAGGCTGCACAAACACTGGTGAAAGTCAACAGATGAACAACAGGCATATTTTCTAACCTTTCTTCACTCAGAGTCAAGTGGTGCATGCAAGCTTGATTTCAACTCTTAAGAGAACTTTGGATAGGTACGTGGATGGTAGCAGTATGGAGGGCTATGGTCCCAGTGCAGGTTGATGGGAGTAGGCAGCTTAAATGGTTTGGCATAGACTAGATGGACTGATGGGCCAGTTTCTATGCTGTACTTTTCTGTAGCTCTATAGCCCTATAACTCTTTTACACTGAAGTACTCAGCGAGTGGCTGCTTCTGAGCACCAACCCACAGGCAGAACTCCACAGTAAATGACCATACTGGTTGTGTTGAAGAGCTCAAAGCAGGAGGCAAAGACATGCTCAGCAGCAAAAGACCTTGCTGCTGTAATAACTTCAGACACACTGTCATATGTGGACCTCATGTCAATAAGACATTTAAAGGCTCACATTTTCCATGGTGGTCATTACAGCAAGACATGACATTCTGCCACACTTTCATAGTTGGACAGCCCTATTCAGTGAGACCAAGGTCTTATTAACTTGTATTTTCTTCTCTCTGGATCTTCCTCAGTTTTTAATTGTTGCTTGCTGATTTGCTGCTTGCCACTGTAATAAAAGTTCCCCAGAACTCAGAAATTATAAATGGGTAGATAATATTGCTCCATTTCCAGTTCACTTATGGCTGTGTGCAATGCTTTCATAATTAATTTGATGGTGCTCGCAGTGTTATAAGTTTATTGGTTGATTCTTGGAGACCAGGATTGCCCTTGGCTTCCTTGACTTCTCACACCATTGGCTACTGCATCCTTACAGAGAAAGCAACACAGATATCAGAATCATTATGGAAGATATCATCAGTGGTGGTGGGACATCAACAATCTCGCCTCTAACCTTGCAGAGTAGTGAGACATTAACTGCATAGGGTATGAGGGAATAGTATACAGAAATATGTTTTCAAAAGGAACCTTTTACATCACAACCCCAATTAGACCAAGTCTCCACAGTACAATTCACATCAATATAATAATTCAGCAATAATCTTTTCTATAATGCTTCCTTTATGACCTAATTTGCTTAAAAGCTCACCAGGAAAATATTATGGGCAAAGTTATTCCATTTTTCAAAAATAATTAACTTCTACTACGTATAGTGCTCAACTATCTGGAATAACATTGTGCACAAAGGTCTATTAACTTTTGTCTATACATTGACAGAGAATTTAATGCACTTGAAAACAAAAAAAAGATGCCACCACTGTATTAGCATAAATATTAAAGAAGAAATGAAATGAATTGGAAAACGCAAATTAGGTTTTAGGAAAGCTAATGCAATAGAATAAAAACATAATTCAGGGCAAACAACTTGTATCATAACTCACTAAACCTGGAAAGTTTCATAAGATGTTGGTTCTAATGGGTGTTCATAAGTTTGTTAATGATTGAATGTGAGGGACACAGAATCTATATATTTTTGTCTATGAGGCAATAGTTTATTATTGCCTACAATACAATGGACACTAGCACATTAAATAGAGGTATATTGAGCTGAGAAAATACTGCAAATGGTTTGATAATTGGGCACATGAACGAATGAATAAGTTAACAAATCACAGGGCAGTGAGCACCATCAAATTAATTATTGAAACAATACATGTAGCAACAAGTGAATTAATTAAAAGCAAAATTACTGGTTGATAATGTCTGAGTGATAACTGTATATCTCACTGCCTCCCAAAGCTGCGTTACTATTCATTTTTAAAATTTAATCTAAATTCTCATATAAAAATAATACTTTTAAAGTGTGTGATAGAGGTTTCTGAATTTGGAAATGTGTTTTTGAAATGTCATAGCTGATATTTCTGCACAACAATATTATTTAGGCTATCAAAAAGATGTGCTGTCTGTTTGAATATTCATACTCAAGGGGGAAGGCTATAGGGAACAGATAAAAATAGAAACAGCATCTTTGAGTTTCACGAAGGGCAAATATTTTCTATTACATTAGCAATGCCACTGTAATCAGCATTTATTGGAATTGCAATCAACCTATCTTGTCATTACATCTTAAGACTAATAGCAACCACTTGACTGCATACATACATTCACAGTTAAACACAGAAATGTAGACATCCCTATTAGGGATTGACTTCTTTTTAATAGTTTGCACTTTGTTACAGCTTTCACCAATGAAATCAAGAGGAATTAAAATCTGATGTGAAGGTGAAGAACCTCAAACTCTTCTTCTTGTAAAATAACAAACTACATGAACTCTTTTGGTGTAATCATTTTAAAAATCATATCTACTCCTTAGAAAGCTGTTAAGTCCTAAAAATCAAATTTTATGTGTAGATTATAATTATTTGATAAATAATTCAAAATATTGTAGATTTTAAAATAATGAAAATATCTAGTTTTGGGAAATGTTTGTTATCAATATGGCCCAGACAGTGTTCCTGGCTGAATGCTGAAGACATGTAATAATCAACTGGCTGAAGTATTACTGATATCTTTAACCTCTTGCTTCTGAAATCTGAAGCACCCACTCGCTTCAAGCAGCCTTCAAACATACTGGCGCCCAAGAAGAATGTGGTAACCTGCCTAAATGACTATCATCCAGTAACACTTAAATCCACTGTGATGAAGTGCTTTCAGAGGTTGGTGATGAAACACATGAAATCCTGCCTGAGGTGCAACTTGGATCCAGTCCAATTTGACTACTGTCACAAGAGGTCAACAGCAGATGTTATTTTATTGGTTGATTGTTCAACCCTGGAATATCTGGACAGTGAAAATACATACATCAGGATGTTCTTCATTGACCGCAGCTCTGCATTATATGCAATTGTCTCCTCTAATCTAATCAATAAGCTCCAAGATCTAAGCCTCAATACTTCCTTGTGGAACTGGATCCTTATTTGCAGTTCCTAGTCATTTCAGATTGGCAACATCTCCTCAACAACCACCATCAGCACTGGCACACCACAAGGCTGTGTGCTTAAACTCCTGCTCTACTCACTTTATACTTTTGACTGTGGGACTCAGTACAGCTCCAATGCCATATCTATGTTCGCTGATGACTCCACTATTGTTAGCTGAATCAAAAGAGGTGATGAATCAGCATATAGGAAGGAGATTGAAAATCTGGTTTGAATGGGGCCACAACAATAACCACTCACTCAATGTCAGCAAGACCAAGGAGCTGATTATTGACTACAGGAGGAGTAAACCAGTCTTCATCGGGATCAAAAGTGGGGAGGGTCAGTAACTATAAATTCTTCTTGTTATCATTTCTGAGGATCTGTCCTGGGTCCAACATATTACTGCTATTACAGAAGAAGGCTCAGCAGTGCCTCTAGTTTCGTAAGAGTTTGTGAAGATTCAACATGTCATCTAAGACTCTGACAAACTCTTATAGATGTGTGGTAGAGAGTATACTGACTGGTTGCATCACAGCCTGGTATGGAGACGCCAGTGCCCTTAAAAGAAAATGCCTACAAGAGGTAATGGACACAGCCCAGTCCATCACGGGTAAACCCTTCCCCACCATTGAGCACAACTACAAGGGGCACTGCAGGAAAGCAGCATCCATCACCAAGCAACCACCCCCCCCCCCACCACATCCAGGCCATGCTCTCTTTCACTGCTGCCATCATGAAGGAGGTACAAGAGTCTCAGGTCCACACCAACAGGTTTAGAATTAGTTGTTACCCCTCCACTATCAGGCTCCTGAACCAGAGTGGATAACTCCACTCACCACAACACCGAGGTCCCAGCTAATCCAACAATCTATGGACTCACTTTTAAGGACTGCACAACTCCTATTATTAATATTATTCTCAATATAACCTCACTCAGCTTCACTTGCCCCATCATCAAAATGTTGCCACAACCTATGGACTCAGTTTCAAGGAATCTTCATCTCATGTTCTCCATATTTATTGCTAATTTATTTATTAATGATGTTTTTTTCCTTTTTGTATTTGCATAGTTTGTCGTCTTTTGCACACTGGTTGAATGGTGATGTATATGTACTTTGATAATAAATTTACTTTGACCGATAGACTATGTGCGTTCAATCCTTTATTTTGACTCGGTCAAATGTATAAAATATTAGATAAAAATGCTGCTCTTACTCTAGGTTTATAGTTTGAGAATTTTTTAAAATACGATTGGTTGCTCAGTTTGATGTCACTGATTTTAGGTGGCCTTAAACTGATGCCTGAGAGTACCCTCGTCAGAAAACACAAAGTCTACAGCATTCTGATCACTAGGTATTTGTGGATGATTTTCTTTGAGCTCATCAGTTGGTATTATCAACTTGCCACTGGCGGCACTACAAAATACATTGAAACAATTATTTTTAATTTAAACTTGTTGAACCAAAACATCAATTTGTATTGTGCTTTTAACTGCCTCAGGTCATCCCAAAGCAATATGCAGCCATTGAAGAACTAGCAAATGAATGTTGTTATGGTGCATGTTGGAATTATGGGCCTCATGCTCCCACAATCAACAGTGTGATAATGAACAGATAGTCAGTTTTTCTCACCTTGGCTGGAAAGTAACTGATGCTTTAATAGGCATTCAGGAGATGTTATCTTGCTTAACGTTCATTTTCATAATCCTTCATCAATGTTGAACGAGAGAAAAGATTAAAACTAGCTGTGTGGGGGTACTGAACTTTTCTCATGTAAGTGTACATTCAATTTGGTATAAGTGATGAACATGGATTAGCATTATATCAGCCTGGTTTGTTGATCCTAACAGCAGGGAGAAAGAGGAGAGAAAGTATTATCCATTTGTTATGAAAGATTGTCTTGCTTTTGTGCTGCCAGAACTTGTACGTGTATTGCTTGCATTGAATGGCACTTGCATTACCATTACATGCTTCTTCCAGATTTATTCTGAATCAACATCCTATTTTAACAATTTCTAACGTTAGTCCAATTAAATAACTTAATAGAATAATGTCATTTTTCTAATAAAAGCTTTGTATTATAGTGTGGTTTCTGAAAGGTGAAATTTCATCAAAAATATGCATGTATGGAGTTAATTACCCTGCCAAGAAAGCAATTTATTAATAATTTATTTTGTTTGTGTGTATTTCTTTGGTAAATCAGAAAAATTTGCTTCAACTTTGGTTTGTCTATATTAACTCTCTTAATCATTAGTGTTCCATTTGAGAGGAAAATATCAAATATTAACCGAGATCAAACAAAAGTGCTTATTGACCATAGATGAAAGAAGCCAGAAGTCCATGAGCCAGTCCTCATTAAGGGATCGGAGGTAGAAAGGGTCAGTAACATTCCCTTGGCATAATCAATTCAGAGGATCTGACCTGGGTCCATCACCTAAGTGCCATATCAAAGAAGGCATGAATATGCCTCTACATTCCTGGAAGTTTGAGTAGATTCGACATTTCATGTAAAACTTTGAAAAACTTATATAGGTATGCAGGGGAGAGTATCCTGACAGGTTGCATCATGGTCTGGTATGGAAACACCAATGCCTAGGAATGGAAAAGTTTGCAGAAAGTGTTGGATTCAGCCAACAGGTAAAGGCCTCTCCACTATTGAGTGCATTTAAAGTGCAAAGTAAATTTATTATCAAAGGACGTATTTTTCACCATATACTATATAACCCTAAGATTAATTTTCTTGCAGCCATATTCAATAAATCCATAATAGATTAATAACCATAATAAAATCAATAAAAGACTGCACCAACCTGGGTGTTCAACTAATGTGCAAAAGACAACAAAGTATGCAAATACAAAAAGAAATAAATAATAATAATAACAAGCTACAAAAATTGAGACATGAGATGAAGAATCCTTGCAAATGAGTCCATAGTTTGTGGGAACATTTCAATAATGGAGCAAGTGAAGTTGTATCAAGTTATCCCCTTTGGTTCAAGAGCCTGATGCTTGAGGGGTTAATAACTGTTTCTGAACCTGGTGGTGTTTGTCCTGAGGCTCCTGTTCCTTCTTACTGATGGCTGCAGTGAGAAGAGAGCATGTCCTGGATGGTGGAAGTCCCTGATGCTAGATGGTGCTTTCCTGCAACAATATGTAGTGTAGATATGTTCAATGGTGCAAGCCAGAAGAAGGCAGCATCCATCATCAGGGACTCTCCCTGCCCACTACTACCATTGGACAGGAGGCACAGGAGCATTGGGTCCAAGACCATTAGGTTAGGAATTAGTTATTACCCTACTAACATCAGGCAAGGGAACCAGAGTGGATAACTTCAGTCATCTCATTTCACAATCTACAGACTTCCCTTTAAACATTCCACATTTCGTATTCTTGGTATTATTTTTTTTTTATTTACACAATTTGTCTTCTTTTGCACATCGTTGTTTGTCAGTCTTTGTTTAAGCAGTTTTTCATAAATTCTATTGTATTTCTTTATTTTCCTCTAAATGCCTGCAAGAAAATGAATCACAAGGTAGTATATGGTGGCATATATAAGAGTATATATAGGAGCAGAATTAGGCCATTTGGCCAATTGAGTCATCATGGTTCATCCATTTTCCCTCGCAGCCCCAATCTCCTGCCTTACCCCCATATACCTTCATGCCCTGACAAATCAAGAATCTATCAACGTCTTCCTTAAATACCCATAAAGACTTGGCCTTCACAGCAGCCCGTGGCAACAGGTTCCACAACTATTCAATACTGCAATCATTTTGTGAGCCTCCTTTGAAACCTCTTCAGTTTCAGCACATCCTTTCTAAGATAAAGGGCCCAAAACTGCTCACAGTATCCAAGTGAGGTCTCACTAGCGCTTTATAAAGTCACAACATTACATTCTTGCTTTTATATTCCAGTCCTCTTGAAATGAGTGCTAACATAGCATGTGCCTTCCACACCACAGACACAATCTGCAAATTAACCTTTAGGGAATCCTGCACAAGAACTTCCAAGTCCCTTCATGCCTCAGATTTTTGTATTTTCTCCCTATTTAGAAAATAGTCAACCCTTTCATTTCTTATACTAAAGTACATGACCACACACTTCCTGACACTATTCAATCTTCCACTTCTTTGCCCATTTTCCTAATATGTCTAAGTCCTTCTGTAACTTCCTCAAAAGTACCTGCCCTTCCACCTATCATATCATTTGCAAACTTTGCAACAAAGCCATCAATTCCATAATCCAAATCCTTGACATATAATGTAAAACTAATCGGGTCCAACAGAAACCCCTGTGGGAACATCACTAGTCACTGGCAGCCAACCAGTGAAGTCTCCCTTTGCCTCCTTCCAATCAGCCACTGCTTTATCCATGCAGGAATCTTCCCTGTAATACCATGGGCCCATAGCGTGTTAAGCACCCTCTTGTGTGACACCTTGTCAAAGGCCTTCTGAACATCCAAGTACTGTACAGAACATCAACCGATTCTCCCTTGTCTATCCTACCTGTTATTTCTTCAAATATTTCCACCATATTTATCAGGCACAGTTTTCCCTTGAGGAAACCATGCTGACTATGGCCTATTTTGTCATGTGCCTCCAAGTACCCTGTTCCCATATTCTTATCAATCAACTGCAACATCTTCCCAACTACTGAGGTCAGACTAATTGGCCTATAATTTCCTTTCTTCGGCCTCTCTGCCTTCTTGAAGAGTGGAGTGACATTTGCAATTTCCCAGTCTTCTGAAACCGTTCCAGAATCCAGTTATTCTTGGAAGATCATTACTACTGCCTCCACACTTTCTTCAGCCACCTTTTTCAGAATGCGATCTGGTTCACCTTCAGACTTTTCAGTTTCCCAAGAACCTTCTCCCTAGTAATGGTAACTTGACACGCTTCATGACCTCTGATATCTGGAACTTTACACCATACAGCTAGTGACTTTGTACTTTGATAATAAATCTATTTTGACTTTGACTTTGAGATTACATTCAGGCACTTATAATTATATTCAGAGACAAATATTCCGATTGTAATTTTTTTTCTTCAAAATGAGTGAAAACCATGCTCAAGAAGCAGCTAATGCAACATCCAAGGGTTTTTATGGTTATGAGGAAAAGGCAGGAGAATGGGGTTGAGAGGAAAGTAAATCAGCCATGATGAAATGGTAGAGCATACTTGATGGGCCGAATAGCCTAATTCTGCTCCTGTATCCTATGGTTTTATATGAATTAAAACAATCCATTTTAGGGTTCCTAGTAAAGCTATTGCAATATATTTATCCCTGGGTCTTGAAGTAGTATGGATCTCTAAAGCCCAAAGTCAGATAAATTGTTCAGATTTGATAACAATGATTACAATCTTTACTCAATGATGATAGGTGTTTAATCATTTATTTTCCACAGTACAATGTAGCTCTCATATTAAGGGATGTTTTAATTGTACAAACAAAACAGTGCATGTTATCCACATTGGTGCTCTCTTTGCTCATGATATTGATGTGTCATTTCTTAGCTTGCAGGCATTGTGATTCCCTTTGGAAGGAGAGTGCAAGCTGAACAATTTGATCTGGAGGTGATCACCTCACCATCCCAAACTTAGCTACCCCTTCCCCTAGAGTAAACCCTTCTTAGGCTTGACTATTATATGCAACACACACAAAACGCTGGAGGAACTCAGCAAGTCAGGAAGCATTAGTAGAAAAGAGTAAGCAGTCGATGTTTCTGGCTGAGATCTTTCTTGAGGACTGTGAAGGAAGGGGAAAGCTACCAGAATAAAAAAGGTGGGGGAAGAGGAAAAAGGCTAGCTGAAAAGTAATAGTTGAAGCCAGGTGGGTAGGAAAGGTCAAGGGGTGGAGAAAAAAGAACCTGATAGGAGAAGAGAGTGGACAATAGGAGAAAGGGAAGGAGGAGGGGACTCAGGGGGTAGTAATAGGCTGGTGAGAAGAAGTGAAAGGTCAGAATGGGGAATGAAATTTGAACTGTCTACTCTTTTCCAGAGATGCTGCCTGACCTGCTGAGTTCCTCCAGGATTTTGTAGGTATTGCTTTGGAATTCCGGCATCTACAGACTTCCTTGTGTATGAATATTGTATTGCTATGGAGAGGAAATTAATTAAAAGCAGAGACTAAACCACCATTTTTAAGGTTGAGAACTTTTTTTTAAAAGTCAAATCCCAAAAGTATCAAAGGTAGGAATGCAGCTATTCACAATGCCCTTCAGTATTTTAGATGGAGGAATAAGCTGTTACCTGAATTTTCCTGACAGTCTGTTGGGTGGATTCGGTGAACCTAGTGCAGTCTCCTCTTCATTGGTGAGACTTGTTGTAGATGAGAGGACTGTTTTGTCAAGCTTCTTTGCTCTGTGCACAACAGGGAGGATTTCTCAGTGACCAATAATTTTTATTCCACTGCCCATTCCCATTCCAACATGTCAGTAATTGGCCTCCTCTACTTCCAAAACGTGCCCACTCTATGATTTGAGGGGTAACACCTCATTTTCCATTTTGATAGCCTCCAATCTGATAGCATGAACATCAATTTCTCCAACTTCTGGTAATTTCTGCTCCCCCTTCCCATTCTCTCCTTTTCCATTCCCCATTCTGTCTCTCTTCTTGCCCCTTCTCTTCTACTCACCTTCATTTCACCTCATTCTAGTGCCCTTCCTCCTTCCCTTTCCCCCATGGTTCATTCCCCTCTCCTATCAGATTTTTTCAGCCCTTTATCTTTTCCACCTATCACCTCTCAACTTCTCACTTCATTCCCCCTCCTCCACCCACTCTCTTCCCAAATATCTGGCTTCACCTATCACCTTCAATCTTGTACTCCTTCTCCTCCCCCACCTTCTTATTCTGGCTTCTACCTCCCTTCCTTTGCAGTCCTGATGAAGGGCATCAGCCCAAAATGTTGACTCTATTCCTCTCCCTAGATGCTGTCTGACCTGCTAGGTTCTTCCAGCATTTTGTGTATGTTACCTTGGATTTCCAGCTTTTGCAGAATCTCTTGTGTTTATTAAATTTCAGTTTGCAATTAGGAAGACAAAAGATGTTTTGGCAATGTAAATACATTGAAATATCAGAATAAGGTGTCCTGCTCCATTTATAAGAGCTCCACAGAGAAGACACATGAAGTACAATGTGCAGACTTGCTTTCTATACCTTAGGGAAGATTATCTACAAACGTGTTGGCTTTTCCACTGTTAAGGAAAAGGATAGTTGTGCATTTGGTTGTGGGCTGCCATTTGGGAAATCTGTATAGCCAAAGCCCAGGGCCCAAGGCAGAGTGTGTGAGGACAGATATGAAAATCTGATGCTGGGTTTGGTGCAGAGTTCTGCATGGTGCAGTGCTTTGAAGTAAATGGATTGGGAGGGGGAGGGGAGCAGTGGCGGGGAAGGAATGTGAACTGAAACAGGAGCTAGGGAAGGGTGTAAGTTAGAGCTGCAAAGTGTGGTTTGACTTGGTAGGCTGAGTTTGAGGCCTGAAATAGGAGAGAGTTCAGTAACTCGGGAGTCTGCAGTTGCCAGTCAAGGTGTAAAACAAACACGAGGAAATCTGCAGATGCTGGAAATTCAAGCAACACACACAAAATGCTGGTGGAACGCAGCAGGCCAGGCAGCATCTATAGGGAGAAGCGCTGTTGACGTTTCGGGCCGAGACCATTCGTCAGGACTGAACGAAGGGTCTCGACCCAAAACGTCGACAGCGCTTCTCCCTATAGATGCTGCCTGGCCTGCTGCGTTCCACCAGCATTTTTTGTGCAAGGTGTAAGAGCTTAGTTTTCACTGACCTATGATTATTGGTCACTTATAAGTTGGCAATCAAGGGTTCGGTGCATTAATTGATGGGTTGGTCAAGTGATTGAGGCCTGGACCTGGAGTTACGGGCAATGGATTAGTCATCAGACAATGGATGCCTGGGGGGTTGGTAGGTTGGGGAGAGCTGTGGGAGGTAGTAGTGGTGCAGCAGGCATGAATTTTGGTGGAGAGCATGAGAGGGTTCAGTTTGAAGATCATGGAGCTGTTGGTGGTGATTGGGCATGTCAAATGAAGGGAATCCACCCAGGTTGGGTTGGCATGTCAGTCTTCCTGAAAGTGTCCCCACTTAAATGTGCTGCTGTAGAGTAAATAGTGTGGTGAAAATCTCTTGTGATTAAGAGTGCTCAATAAATTGTGATTTAGAATATCATGGCCTGTTCCTATTGTCACAGTTTAATTCTCCTTTGCCCTAAGAATTACATTTGAATCAACTACGGAAACCCAAGTTTACACAAATGAGCAAATTGCAAAATGAATAGCCCAATCAAGCTTATTCAATGACATGGTTTGACCTGAAAACTATCATTAACTTCATCTATTCTGGGAACTTTTTTTTTCTTTCACTTGTTAGGGCTAAAAAGGGTGGCGCAATACAATTGTATATTTAGGCAAATATATCTGCATTGCAAGCAGTGCAGTACTGCCTAGAGCTTGCAAGAATGCAAAGTGAGACTCATTCACCGGAGAATGAAGGATTTTGAAAGGGCATGATCAGATAGATATGACCAGCTGCTCCTCAGATGAGAATGTCTTGAATAGGAGGGGTTAATGATTATTCCTGATGTGAAAGTTTTTCCAGATTAAAAATTCTAGAGAGGGATGGTTGCTTATTAATTTAGTTCATTCAAAATATTTATAAGGTGGACTTCTGAACATTTATGGAATCAAGTGAAATGAGAATCAGACAGAAGTGGACATATTTGAAGATAAACCATGAATCTGGAAGGGCCCCAGTCCTGTCTACTCTTTTAAAGTCATTAACGTAAAATAGTTAATGTTCCACCTGAAATATTTTTCATCAGAATGTTGCCTAACTCTATTCAAGGTCACAAAGTCTATTGGACTCGTTTTGTTCCATATTTTATCCATCTCTGATCAATTGCTGAAATCAGGTTGAAAGCTGAGTTAATAACTGAAAGCATGAAACTTTAAATATCTGTTTTTGCAAGGCTTTATTGGACATAAGAACTTTCTCACCCGTGGGTTCCATAATCTGGTTGCAACCCTCCTTGCACAAACAGAGTTAAAATTGTTAAATTGTCTGATGACATTTTTTTCATGAGCTTTCAAAGAAAGATGTGGCAGTTTGTCTCTATGATAAATGAAAATGACTGGATAGCAATTAGATCACCCACTCATCTGGATTAAATTCAATGATGGAGCTGCTAATGATAACACAGTTTCCATGTAACGTGGTTTTGACTGCACTCATTACATCAGCCAGTGACCTATACGTACATATTTTCAATTACCTGATTCCTCATATTTAGATAATTGTCATTTGAATAGCTACATTTTTAATGGACACTTGAAAATAAGTTTACAAGGTTCATTGCTTTGTTATAGTTATAGGGTCATAGAGCGCTGCAGCACAGAAACAGGCCCTTTGGCCCATCTAGTCTGTGCAGGACTATTAATCTGCCTAGTCCCATCAATTTGCAGGTGGACCACAGCTCTTCATACTTATCGAAACTTCTCTTAAATGTTGAAATCAAACCCACAGCCTCCACTTCTGCTGGCAGCTCATTCCTTATTCTCACCTCCCTCTGAGTGAAGAAATCCCCCTTCATGTTACCCTTAGACATTTCATCTTTCTCGGCTGGTTCTAGTCTCACCCAGCTTCTGTGGGGGAAAAAAATGCTTGCATTTAGCCTATCTATACCCCTCTTAATTTTATGTAACTGTATAAAACCTCTCCTCATTCTCCTGTGCTCCGGGGTTTAAATCTGATTTGGGCATATAAATGACTCATTAACTAAACTACAAAAAAGGCCAGAAATAACCAATGATTTATTTAAGTATAAATCTTCATCTGCACAAAATCTTGTTATAGTGACAAGCAAGTGATGAGTTCCCAGGTGAGGTAAAAAGAGATTAAAACAGTAGTCAATCACTTATCTCCTTGGAAGAATGCAGATTTGAAAAGGCCATTTGGCACATGATATGCAACGTAAATGTAGAACATTTCTGCTTTTTTCCCATTACTATAGATTTATTTTTCCTTCAAGAATATACCCTATTCCCATTTCAAAGATAATGCCGAATCTACTTTCGCTACTATTTTCAGGCACCATTTGTACAGGTTAAAGTGCAAAAATGGAATAAATGCTCTATTATCCACAATATCCCAGACTTGAAAGTCACCAGTTAATGAAAAGATTAGCTTTATATGTCCCATGTATGTTGAAATATTCAATGAAATGCATCAATTTGTGTCAAAGCAAATCAATGATGGCTGTGCTCGGTAGTCTGCAAGTGCTGCTATGTTCCTGGTGCCAACATAGCGTGCTCACAATTCACTAAATCTAACCACATGTCTTTGGAACGTGGGAGGAAACTGGAACACCCAGTGGGAACCCAAGCAGTCACTGGGAGAACGTACTAACTCCTTACAGACAGTGGGTGGGAATCAAACCCTGATTTTACTACTGGCTAAAGTAAAACGATGCACTAACTACTGTTAGCCCCTGATAACCATCATAATCAGTCGTCCCATTAAACCAGCTCCCTCAGCAGTGTCTCATGTCAGCCTACAATTCCCTCAGTTTTGCCCTGTTGTCAGTCCATGATCTTCCTCAGTGGTGTCCCAGTGACAGCTGGGGGGCTGCATCAGCACGGCCCTTATGCAAGCTCTGAACTGCTACTTCTTGGATAGTGAAGTTAGTAAAGCAACGTATTGGACTTTTACTACTTCATTTCTGGTTCTTTTCATGGCCATGTTGAATCTGCTCTTTACCACTGGAAATGGCTTGTTTTATTTATTCAATCAAGACTGGGCATACCTCTGTCAAATCAACTCTGAAGCTGTCTCTATGCTATGCTGTATAACCTCAGTTTAACCAGTTTAACTGTGCATAATCAAATTCTATCACCTGATGCTTTTCAAGTAAATCCCTCTATACACACCCTAATGGTGCTGGCAACCTTCCCAGATTGTAGTCCCAAGTATTGACCACAATAGTCCAGCTGAACTCTAATCAGTGTTTAAACCCTGTTTCCTAGTTTCTATATTACAGACACAAAAGATTCTACAGATGCTGGAAATGCAGTGTAACAGACACAAAACGCTGCAGGAACTTGGCAGGTCATGCAGCATCTATGGAGAGGAATAAAAGTCAACGTTTACTCATTAACTTCACTGTCAAGAAAGAAGTAGTTCAGAGCTGGCATATGGCAGTGCTGATGTAGCCCCTTACTGTCACTGGCTCACCATTAAGGAAGTTAATTTGCTGACATCAGGGCAGTACTAAAGGAATTGTAGGCTGACATGAGACACTGTTGAGGGAGCTGGTTTAATAGGATTACTGATTATCCCAGTTATCAGGGGCTCACAGTAGCATAGAGGTCAGTGCACCATTTTATAAAAGCCAGTAGTAAGATCTGTGTTCGATTCCCACCACTGTCTGTAAGGAGTTTGTACGTTCACCCCAAGACTGCTTGGGTATCTACCCATCATCAGGACTGAAAAGAAATGGGGAAAAGCCAGAATAAGAAGGTGGAGGGAAGGAATACAAGTTGACAGGTGATAGGTGAGACCAGGTGAGGGGGAAGGTATGTGGATGAGGGATAAGAGATGAAGTGAGAAGCTGGGAGGTGAAAGATGTAAAAGGTAAAGGGCTGAACAAGAAGGAATCCAATAGGAGAGGACAGTGGACCATGGGAGAAAGGAAGTTTCTATTGCTCATCTCCATTTATTTTTAAAATAGTCTTCTCATTTTATCTTGTCACCATCAAAGGTTTGTCTACGCGCTTCACAGGTTTTGCTATTCCCTCATTTCTTTAAAAAAAAATTTATTCAGTTTATATCATCTATTCAATCCTGTTTTGCATTTTTCAGCTCTATAAATGTTGAGGCTGATGAAGCTCTATTTCTCAAGGTAAGTGAGATTGTCAATCAGCTAAGGAGAACAAAAGATTTTTTGTTACCTTACTGTTACTGACTAAAAATAATAAGAATGATGTCAGTTTGTCATATGCATTTACCTGTCTGATTTTCTGATCCACTGTGGTTTATATACACAAGTGAACTCTCAAACACACTAGTCTTTTCCATTGGCATACATTGGAGCTAGTTTCTTGCTCCAGGTCAAATTTTGAATGGGGTTGGAATTATAATCTCTTGTTAAACATATATATATATATATATTTATTTTGTGAATACCTCCCCATAACTTTTTAAGCCAAGTTAGCATGAGTTCGACTGGATTACTGTGCTCAATACCGGATGCTGTTTCATAGCAGGATTATCAAAAGAGGTTTATTCGAATATCATTGGGGAGGAAGAGAAGAAGAAACCAATGGGAAATATATTCAGTGCTAAATGCAGAGCTACCAGGGTTGGGGAAAAAGATGAAGCAATTTACTGGAGGCTACAACTATAGAAATACTTAGCTGTGTGGTGCTAAATGAGACCTTAAAGTTAGGGAGGTCATGGTGAAAAAGAGAATGAACATCAAGGCATTGAATTGCTGGAGCCAATGTATGTCAGCAAGTTCAGGGGTGATGGCTGGATAAGGCTGGTACATGTTTATGAGTAGAGGAATGGCCAAGCTTGAATATATGGTGGGTGGAAGATGGGATGCTTACCAAGAGTGTAGTAGAATAGAAAAGTCATGCGTTAACAATTATAAATGAAGACATCAGAAGGGGTTGTGGAGCATGGTTGTCATGGTGTGGGACAGTTGTATGCTTTACTATACCTGTACGTTTTTGCCATATTGTCACCATGGGGCATTTGAAGATTATTGACTAGGTTCTGGTTGTGACTATGACAGTAAAACTTTATTCTGCCTCTATAGTCTATTCTATATTTAGCTCTAAGGAATGAGTGATGCTGACACCAGTTCTCAACAGTGTAAATGTATCTCATCACTATTTCCGAACTTCTTGACATTTATTAAAATATAATTGTATATAAGGGACTGAGTTGTTCTTCGACTTTTGATTCTTTGTTTACAATTCATTCTTTGATGTTCTGTTCAGATTTACTACATACATTGCTGATGAGCACAGGATGATAATACTTGAAATAAGGATTGTATCAATCTATAAGATTGTCTGTATCTGTGGGTTTAACTCCCACTTCCTTATTTAGTAAATTTTGAATGTGGCCTGCCATGGTAATGGAGCAGTTAGCACAACAATATTACAGCTTGGGGTGTCAGAGTTCGAAACTCAATTTGTGACGGCATTTACAAGGAGTCTGTTTGTCCTCCCCATTGAATGTGTGGGTTTTCTTGTGATGCTCCAGTTTCGTCGCTCAGTCCAAAGGTGTACTGGTTAGTAGGTTAATTGGTCATTGTAAATTGTCCCATGATTAGGCTAGGGTTAAATCAGGGATTGCGGGATGCCGCGGCATGAGGAGTCATCAGGGCATACCCCACAATGTATCTTTTAACACTTCAGCTTTTTCATTTGTATGATCCTTCAGTCACAGTATTCCCTTTCATTTATTTATAAAATTGCAAACAACTAGTCACCTACAGAGCTCTTAAAATCACCCCAAAAGGCTGACATAGGTGTCAATTTCAACCTCTGGTATTTTCTACTCGTCCAACTTCTCTCCTTTTCCTTTTCCCATTCTGGCTCCCCTCTTGCTTCTTCTCTTCTCCCCACCTGCCTATCACCTCACTGTGGTGCTCCTCCTCCCTCCCTTTCTCCCATGGTCTACTATCCTCTCCTATCAGATTCCCAGGGCAGGAGAGACTCTCTTGAGTCACTCCCTAGGACAGTATGGATTTAATAGACCAGGCTGTGGAAGAGGATGGCTGGCATGATGATCTCTGAAAGTTCTGAGACATCAGAAATATCTTCACTCATGTCTTTGAGGTGTTTTTTTTTCTGATGCTTTTCTGTAAGCTGGGAATGAGTCACTCTGTCAGTGACATATTAGCAGGTTTGAAGCTTACTTTGAGTATTAGGAGATGCTCTGTTTCCCAAGGAACATGTCAGAATAGTTAAAGTATCAGAACATTGCTATATCAGAACCCTTTCAGGTGTTATCCAGCTATTTTTAACTTAAAAGAATACAAGTCAGAGCCAGGTTTACTATTTATTTTGTTTATGTGTTTATGCAACATCCACAACAGCTCTTTGTGAAGTGTCGAACGATTATTTTGGCGCACATAAGTTGATTGCTACTTCTATTGACAGAATATTACTCTCTCAAAACACTTAATTAGAATCTGTACATTGATTTGACAGCATAACCAACTTGTTAATTATGCTGCAAAATTTGCAAGTATTTCGTTGTTTAGAAATATGTTGCCCTTTTTATTCAGTGAAACACTAGTCTGTGTTTATGGAAAGTAGTTTTCAGATGAAGTTCTCTAATTATTGCATTTCACTTGTTTTAAAAACCAAGTTAACAGCTTAAGATTTAACTGTTCTTCTTCCTGTTCAGAAACTAGCTGTTTAAGAAGTTGCTCTCAATTGAAAATAAGCTAATGACTAATACCCAACAATACATTTCTCCTGACAATTGATTAATGAATGAGACTTGTTGCCCTCAGGCATGTCACTTTCTGCACAGGATATGATTTTAATTTGTTAAATCATAACTCTAATAATGCCTGGAGGATCCATAATATCTGTGAGAATATTAAAGTGCCCACTAATGGAAGTATATCTCTATTGAAAATAATCTAATTTGATCATGTTGTTCTAATGATCAAACTACGTTGTACCGGAAATTATCAACCTGGATGAGCTAGCTCAACATTTTGTAAGCAGACTTCTTCATAGGTAGATTAGTCAAAACAACTGACCAGATATAGTGGCCAGGTTTTTTAAGAATCAACGGCATTCCAACAATTAAGATGAAAGTGGGCAAATCCTTTTTGGCCTGAATGTTTACTCTCATGCTGGCCTTGCCTTTCTTTCCCCAGCAGCAGAGTTACATAGATGATCACTCTTCTTCAAATGAGATGAATTTTGACATCTGGGTTAGCCTCTTCAGTACAAGTTTCTTCAGGAATGCTGCACATCTGTCGTATTGTGATTTCTTCTTCTAGGTCAGTCTCAAGCCACATTCATGACATGTATCTTGAAGGCTCAACGCCTAATTATTGCTCTTGGGTAACCACTTTCTATTTTAATGCCTGATGGTTAATTCATATCCTTTTACAAGGTCATCATCCAATCAGCCCTATTGTTTCATATGTGCAGAGAAAATATGAAAATAATAGTAGGTTTCAATCATGACTTTGCCCTGCTTTTCTCTATTGTATTACATGTTTTGTGTTTCAATTGATAAGGAGAATTTTCCTTGGATAGAATGTCAAAACTCTATTAACACAAGTTCAGATGTGTTTTTTTAATATATCCATCATGTTCCGCAGGAGTGATTTGCAACATAATGTTTTTATGTGTTATGTAAGTGTGCACATTTTCAAATATCTGTCCTTTCCATGCTGTTCATTATTCACTAAGGACCATTGATGTTGAATCCTATTATTCCTCCCTTTGAGGCTGTGACACAACCTACAATACATCTTCTGTGATGACAACCTAATTTCCTTTTCTTTATTGTTATATTAAAAGACACCATTTCATGGAACTAGAATTTGTCAACAAAGCAGCAAATTACAAATACAAAACCCTTGATGTTTGTTGCACTTAAGTGCAATCAAAGCAGGAAAGAATATTCAAGTTTCTGATATGTAAAGGTGACAGTCTGAAAAGAATACAAACTATATAATGGCCTGGTTTATAAGTGATCTATGTGATAGAGTTTGTTCTCATAAACTTCATCAGTGCATGCAATTGGGTGCTAAGTGCATCATTTATAAGGTAGGAACATTGTTTACGTGTGCTCTGCTTCAATACAGCGATTCCCAAGAATGGTTTGTAAGTTTGTAGATGACACTAAAACAGATGATATGGGAATAGTCGTTAACGCCACCAGACGATAGTCATTTAGGCAGGTTACTGACACCTTCTTTGGCACTAGTATGATTGTTGCCTCCTTGAAAGTCAAGGGAACAATGGATTGTTCTAGAGAGATGTTGAATTTATCCATCAGCTGGGCTGCGCAGTCTTTCAGAATCTGACCCGCTATATTATTGGGCTCCACAGCTTTGCATGGGTTGACTCTGGCCAGGGTATTCCACAACTCTGCTTCAGCCAGAGTGTCTGCTCAGCACTTTGTTCCGCCCGTCAGATCAGGTGTAGTGGATATTCAGCCTCTCAGGGAGTGGAACATCTTGGTCACTGATTTGCAGGTTAGACTTGTAGTCTGTAATCCTCTGTATTCCCTGCCACATGCACCCCATGTCTAAATTTTCAGAAATGACTGTAAATTCTCTGAGAATTCTCCCATTTCACCTTTCTGATGGAGTTGGAAAGCACAGCTCTTTCTTCCCCGAGAGCTGTCTAAAGGTGTGATCACTCGGCCTGCAGTAAGCCATGGCTTCTGATTTGCCCTCACCCGGATGTGTTCTGTGATGGTAACACCCTCAGTACACTACTCTTTGTGGCTGGTCACAGAATCCACATGTTCCTTGATGTTAATATAGGTAGCAGCCTTCCTGAATGTTCTTCAGTTCATATTATCAAAACAGTCCTGCAGTGCAGAGATTGCACCCTCAGGCCAGGTTTTCACCACCTTTAGAACTGGTTTGACTCATTTGATGACTGGTTTGTATGCTGGAATTAACACTACAGATAAGTCATCAGAAGTCCAATGTGGGGTCAAGGGAATGCTCTTGTGTTAGTGTAAACCAAGGCTAATGTATCAGGGTGAATGATTTGTATTTCGTCCAGAGTTTGGGAATCAAGAATTAGAGGGCATGGATTTCAGTTGAGAGGGGAAAATAGTAATAGGTTCCAAGGTTCAATTTAATGTCAGAGAACTGTATAATGCTTTTTCTCCACAAAACATATATGAAAACAGAGCAGTGCCCCAAAAAATGAACGAAAATTAAACGTGAGAACCCCGAAGTCACCCCCAGCCTCCCCCTTCCATGTGTAAGTGGCAGCAAGACAACTATACCCCACCTCCCCAGCAAAATATGCGCACCCGTTACCGAACACAGGAGTGAGCTAGGCGATAGCAAAAACACAGACCTTGCAGTTACCCCAAAGACTAGCGCAATTCATCCAGCTTTCGGCAACCCACAGGTTCTCTCCCTCCCTGGCAAGAGAGACGGAGGTGTCCCCCATTTTCATAGCAAACAGGAGAAGTAACAACAACCCAGTGGTTTATGATGTTAAAAAGTTCGTTTCGTTGCTTTTTTTTTAGCTCTGTGCCCAAAGATCGTAAAGATCTCGGGTCTTCGGGCCCATAGCGAAAGATTTTCTGGTTTACCTGGCAACACACGAGTCTCCTGCCATAACACTGACTCCTAATCCACCTGTCTCCAGAGCCCTGAGATCTTAGAAAGAGGAGAGCAGTGATGCTAGAGGATTGAATAGTTAGGGGAGCAAATAGGCAATTCTGTAGGCATGAGATGCCATAGTCAAGGACATCTCAGATTGGGTCCAAGGCATTTTTAAGAGAGAGAGTGAACAGCCAGAAGTAGTGGATCATATTGGTAGGAAAAAGAATGAGGTCCCTAAGGTAGAATATAGAGAGTGAGGCAGGATGCTAAAAGGCAAGAACACAAGTGTGGTAATTTCTGAATTGCTGCCTGTGCCACACACGAATGAGAATAATTTTATAATACGGTGATTTCGCAGATGAAAGTGTGGCTGAAGAATTAGTTAGGAGGTAAGGTTTCAAATTTGTGGATTATTGGGATCTCTTATGGGGAATGTATTTATGACCACTTCAAAAGGGGTAGATTACACTTGAACTTGAAGGAGACCAATATCCTTTTGGGCAGTTTTGCTAGAGCTGTTGGGGAGGGTTTAAACTAGTATGGCAGGGGGATGGGAACCAGAGTGATAGGTGAGAGGATAGGTGGCTGGTGTAAAGTTAGATGTGGTTTGTCAATATTGGTCAAGATGGCACCAGCAAACAGTGATTCTAGCTAGCAAACCTTTTAGATTATTTCAGGTTTTCTCGGCTTTCTTCTTGTTCTTTTTGTATTGTTTATGTTTCGGAGACAGTTAATGCCTGTGATGAACAGTTTGGGTCTCAGTTGAGGGATCTGGCACTGTGCCGCGTCTAGAGGGCTGCCAGGTGGAGATCAGAGGGAGAACCCGAAGGGGACTGGAAGCACAGGCTGTCTCGTGAAAAAGACCAAAGACGGGATGTGTGTCATGAACGAGTCCATATTGAAGCAGCGAGGAAAATTGAAGCTTCAAGTGCTTCAGAATGGACTTAGGAGAGATGGAAGGAGACATGACAAGACTAATTGATGAACACTTTGCTTCTGTATTCACCAATGAGATAGACCTTGACGACTACGAGGTCAGTGTAGAACAGGTTGATATGTTAGGGCATGTCGAGGTTAAGAAGCACGAAATGGAAACTTGAAAAATATTAGGATTGATAAGTCCCTGGAGCTGAATGGGATATACTACAGGTTATTATAGGAAGCAAAGCAAGATATTGCTGAATGTTTGGCAATGATCTTTGCATCCTTACTGGTCATAGGAGTAACGTCTAGAGATTGGAAGGTGGCAAACATTAAATGTTTGTTCAAAGAAAGAAAGGAAGTAAGGATATCCCTAATAATTATAGATCAGTTAAATTTACAGTGGTGGACAAGTTATTGGAGAGGATTCTTTGAAATAGGATTTATGAGCATTTTGAGAAGCAAACTTTAAGAACAGTCAACATGGCTTTGTGAGGGACAGGTCATATTCACAAGCCTAACTGAATTCTTTGAGGAAGTGACAAAACAAATTGATGATGGTAGAGAAGTGTTTGTAAATTGCTTTTGAATATAAATTGCATATAATTCAGTTTTTAATTGATCCTTAATTCAAATACAGACAGCAATAAGAATAAATAAATTACCAATCAAAAAATATTGGATAGGTTGCTAGAAACACCTCAAGCTTGAAATGTGATACTGAATATTTTACATTCACCCGAAGGTATAAAACATGTTGAGCGAGAGCTAGAGTCTTAAATCCACAGCAATCTGACACAAAAGTCAGAGGTCTACTAAATGAAACAAGATAAGCCCACTCACACTCAGTCATTTGTATGCTCTGGGAAAAGAAAGGTATTAATTTTTAAACACTGCAAACAAACTGACTGGAGCACAGTGAGACAGCTGGATCATTTTACCTATAAATCTTTGTGGTGTCTTAACAAATACATTAAGATTCCAGTAATAAATCTCAAATTTTTACAAAAACTGAAAATTCAGAAGGTGTTTTTCATATGGTGTGGAGTTTTTCATATCCTGTGAGAGCTTGACCTGACAACATGCTGTGGATATAGCGCAGGTATATTACAGGACAACCAACCAGTTTAATCCAGCATGCAAACAGAAAGCAATGGGAATGCTCAACAGGTCAGGCAGCATCTGCTGAAGCATCTCAGACATGAAACATTAACTTTTTATCAGCTTGTTGAGTGCTTCCAGCATTTTTAAATTTTATTTAATTTTTCCAGATCCTCGAGTTTAAAAAATCAGATATGTCTAAAAAATACATCTGCTCCCCTACGAAAATAATGTTGTTTTCACATTAACAAAACTATATTCAGCAGACAGATTTTCTTTAGATACTCTGATGTTGACCTTTTCTAAGATACTATTATTGCAGTGTTTTTTATAAGGAGACCTAAGCAGGCACATTATTTAAATACGATTGTACTTTAGTTTGATCCCCTTTTCTCAGAAAATCCTTCAACTGTCATGCACAAAATTGTAGTCCATTGTCAGAAGTTCATTTCACTGGTTGACCATGGTGTGTAAAAATATTCTTAACTTGTTTAACATATGTTTTATGGTAATTGGAGATCCCATGTGCTTCACACACAACCACTGTGATGACTAATTATGAGGACTAAAATGTTGTCAACTCCTCTTTCACAGAAATCTGCATGTACTCATTGAAAAAGTCTCTTCCGTCAAGACCACACTTACAATGTTGCATTGATCTACACTGCTGACATGTGATAAAATGGCTTGTCATTTCCTCTAGATTACAATTCCAACCTGCCCAGCATATAAATCTAAGAGCAATTACTTTCCTTACCACCATTCCCATATGTTCTGTTGTCATTCTTTTATTTTTCATCTTGGAGCTATAATTAGCCCACAATAGTCAATTTCAAACTCTACACATTTCAAACTAAAGTTTTCTTGCAATTTGAACAACAGTGATAACATGGTGACTCATCAAAAATAAAATGGTCTTACTTTTTGCAGCTGTATCTTTTTTTTGTCTCTGACTAACCACAATGAATATGTTCTTAAGCACAGGATTATAAGCAGAACAAATCACCATAAACACAGTGTTTTGTAATAAGCAACACAAAGAACACTATTATCATAATACTAAACTCCCTTTTGATAAGTCACGTAAAATTTTTAATAGCATTGTTGATGAAATTTTACAAAAGTCATGCCATTATTTTTGCAATCAGGACATTATGCCGAAGATAAGATTCTTACTGTGGCTGCAGAAGCACAATGTGAAACTCAACAGAGGTACTATAAATGTGCTCTGCAAAACATCATGGTTAGAATTGGTGTGCATGGTTTATTGTCAAGAGATTATAAAAGCTCCCAAGCCTAAAATGTGTTTTGAATGGAAGCCCTCCTTAAGAATGGTACACTATGCAAGTTTTCTGCCAAAATTGACAATGTTTTTTGATAAAGGAAGTCAATGTATATGGGATGAAGAACAGTAGTGTGCATATAAAGCTGTTCTCAAAACACCCATTATCCATTATGACACCTCCTGTGAACTGAAGTTAATATGTGATGTTTGGACATTCCTCAATCATGTCATAGATGAGGGCTGGAGAACACCAATGCTTTTGCCTCCCATACATTGTTGAAAAGCAGACCAAATATTGCTGAAATAGAGAAACAATTTCTTGGTATGTAATTCAGTATTAAGCTGCATTGATTCTTTCTTGGGAAGTATTATTACATAGGTAACAGACCACATTCATTTCTGGTAAATTTGAGTCCAGAGTTTGTTATAAATAGAAAGATAAATAATTGTTGTATCTCAATCTCAATGTAGCTACAAAATAGAATCCAAGACTTTGAAACAAAACAATGTAACAGATACATTGTCCCAAGAATCTTGTGAGAATTCAAAGACTGGATGTGAACGCATTATCTATATAGTATCAAGTTAGTCATCCAAGAGGACCCACAAACTTGCCATAGGGTTTGGAGGCTTATGTGCCTCAATGACCCAGAGAGCTATGTTGGCTGGAGTCAGGGCTTTATGCTTTGGCTCGTCGTAGGGTCACCCATATCAACCAGGTCAAAGGGTAGAAGCCAGACTAAGAGTAGTCCACCGGTCCTCCAGCTTTGGGGGTACAGTTCAGAGCAAACAACCCTGACTAGTAAAATAAGTTGTTACAGAAACAGCAATGAAGAATCCTTCTACATCTGAGTGCAATGGTATTCTTGAGTCTCTGTCAGTACTTGAATGACTGACACAATGAAGGCCGCCCTGAACACCTCCAGAGATGGAGGAACTTCATTGCTGCCCTAAATGCCATTGGCATAATGGGCAGTAGAGAGTTGAAGTTAGTGATAATTTTGACTTGGTCTTCATACTATATTGATAAGGCTTTCACATCCAGTCTTTGAATTCTCACAAGGTTCTCTGGACAATGCATTTGTTATGTTGTTTTGTTTCAAAGTCTTGGATTCTATTTTGTAGCTGACACTACAGAATGCACAAGAAATGAGCCATAGTTTCCCACCCATCATAGTTGACTGAGCTCTAAGCCACTCTGTTTCATTTCCCACTCTCATTCTCTCACCCAGAATAGCTGTGAGGATTTTGGACATTCTTCCTGTGACTGAGTGGAATTCTACTGGTTCTCTCATTTCTTCACACATCTCATGAACATCCTTCTTAATAGATTGATTGGCTACTTTCAATTGTTCCCAGTGTGAGTTAGTGATAGAAGAATTAGGAGGAATTGATGGGCTTGTGAGACAGAATAAGTTACAATGAAATACATGAGGGCAAGGCTTTGAGAGCCAGTGCAGAATTAATGGGCTGAATAGCTTCCTTTCCCTTGCCCCATTACTAAAATGTTTCCACAACCTATGGACTTTTCATCTCATATTCTCTATATTAATCTCTTACTTCTGTATTATTATTATTTCTTTCCTTTTGTATTTACACAGTTTGTTGTCTTTTGGACATTGGTTGAATGGCCAGTTGGTGCAGTCTTTCATTGATTCTATTATGGATTTAGAGTATGCCCACTATAAAATGAATCCCAGGGATGTATATGGTGACATATATGTACTTTGATAATATTTTTTCCTGAAATTTTGAACTCTGAACATTGCACATTCAGTAGACCATTCTCTGTAATTTCTGCCACCCTCCACATCATGCAGTTGCTGGACATATCTTCTGTAGTTCTTCCCTTTCTCTTATTAGGGGACATCAGCACTCCTCTAGGCATTATCACTGTGAATTTCTACTCCATCCAGTTGCCACTGGGTCTTCATATTTTGTTTACGTTTAGCTGCTCCATTGCATTCAACATTTGATCTGCTTTAACCTGTCTTTGCCAAAAGTCCGACTTTCCAATTTATCCAGTTCCCAACTGACAGGCTTTCAATGTGTAAGGAATAGCCCTGAATGTGGGTAGATGGGTTTCACATCTGGAACTTAACACTAACTTACAAATCTCTTAGTACATACTGGATATCCTTACTTGTTCATTTTGCCTGTCTAGATTTGACTTTACCATCTCTAAACAAACCACATCTTCCCAATTTATATTCAGTCGATATATCTAATATTGCCCATCAATGTCAAGCTATTAATATTGCTTTTATAATGATAGCCTCATGAATATTTACGTAAGTTTCACCAGTCATTCTGTTTGATCCAACAACTGGAAAATTTGATTGTGCTTTTCCCCATAAAGGCATCCTGCTGAAATTTTGTAAGTATTATGACTCACAATACAACATGGCAAGTTGGTTTTCATCTCAGGATGCTTGCTCTTGATTAAAACCTTGGTTTTAAAGGCTTGATTCACTAGTTTTCATTCTGGCTGTTTACAATATGCATACTGAATGTGACAGTTTCTTCATCTTTCTAATCGGCAGCCACTAATGGCATTTATTGTGAGCATCTGCTTTCATCTTCAGTTTGCCCTTTGACTACCAAGCTGCTGCAGTGTGACCCTTCATTTGGCAAAACTGATAGCCGCCATTTTAAATTATATATTGCTGCACTGTTTGCCAGTGCATGTTCCCTAAATAAGTAGTCTTTTCTGTTTGACTGCAGGCCTACAGATATATTTTTGCATCTCCATTGAAGTGCTATCTATTAGACCATAAGACACTGGAGATATTTCACACCCTGACTTATCAAGAATCTACCAACCTTTGTCTCAAATACACCCACTGACCTGGCCTTCACAGCCACCTGTGAAAACAAATACCACAGATTCTCCACCCTCCAGCTAAAGAAATTCCTCCTAATCTCCATTCTAAATGGAACACTCAGTTCTGAGGTTGTACCCTCTGGTCAAGACTCCCCCACCACAGAAAGCATCTTCTCCACATTCACTCTATCTAGATCTTTCAACATTCAATAGGTTTCAATGAGATCACCCCCTCCCCCATTCCTCTGAATTCCAGCGAGTACAGGCCCAGAGCCATCAAATGCTCCTCATATAATAATTTTTTACATTTCTGGAATCATTTTTGTGAACCTCCTTTGAACCCTTTCCAATGTCAGCACATCCTGTCTTAGATAAGAAACCCAAAACTGCTCAAAATACTCCAAGTAAGGCTTCACCAACGCCTTATAAAGCTTCAGCATTAGATCCTTGTTTTTATATTCTATTCCTCTTGAAATGAAAGGCAACTTTGCTTTTGCCTTCCTCACCATCAACCCAACCTACAAGTTAACCCTTAGGGTTAATGCATGAGGACTCCCAAGACCCTTTGCACCTCAGATTGTTGAAATTTCTCCATTTAGAAAATAATCTACGCTTCTATTCCTTCCACCAAAATGCATGACCATGCACTTCCCAGCACTGTATTCCATCTTCCATTTCTTTGCCAACTCTCCTAATTTGTTTCTCCTTCTGCAGCCTCCCTGCTTCCTCAAAACTACCTGCTCCTTTAGATCATCCATGAACTTGGCCACAAAGTCCTCAATTCCATTATCTAATTCATTGACATGTAACATAAAAATAAGTGGTCCGAACTCCAACCCCTGTGAAACACCTCTAGTCACTACTAGCCAATTAGAAAAGGCTCCCTTTATTCCCACTCTTTGCCTCATGCTAATATCTCTCCTGTAATACCATGGGCTTTTAACTTGCTAAGCAGCCTTATGTGTGGCACCATATCAAAGACCTTCTGAAAATTCAAGTCCACAACATCCACAGATTCTCCTTTATCTATCTTACTTGTTATATCCTCATATCCTCAAAGAATTCTAACAGATTTATCAGGCAAGATTTTCCCCAAAGGAAACCATGCTGACTTTGGCCATATGCCTCCAAGTACCCTGAAACCTCATCCTTAACAATTGACTCCAATACCTTCATAGCCACTGAGGTCAGGCTAACTATTTCATTGGTCAGGCTATCTTTTGTTTCTTCTACCTTCCTTCCTTCTTGAAGAGTGAAGTGACATTTGCAATTTCCAGTCTGTCAGATTTCCTCTAATGTAAGTTCAGATGCACAGGCAAGACACACAAAATGCAGAAGGAACTCAGCAGATCAGGCAGCATCTATGGAAATGAACGAGCAGTTGACGTTTTGGGCTGAGCCACTGCGTCAGGACTGGGTGATGACTGTTTATTAATTTCCATAGATGCTGCCTAACCTCTGAGTTCTTCCAGCATTTTGTGTGTTGTGCCTTGGATTTCCAGCATCTGCAGATTTTCTCAAGTTTGTAATTTAGACATACAGGGTCATTTGGAATAAACCTTCATTTAATCTCTAAACTATCCTATCTGTTTGTGATTTGTTATGAAATTCTCCCAAGTTGCAATGCGCCAAAATGATCTTCATTGCTATAGTATCATCACGAATGGTTCTGGATGCTTTAACATTCCATTCTTAATGTGAAGTTTTCAGTTGAGATACAGGATTACATTTACCGTAGATTCCGGATTTTAAGCCGCTACTTTTTTCCCACATTTTGAACAGCTTTGAACTCTGCGGCCTTTAATACGGTGCGGCTAATACATGATTTTTTTCATGCCGCCAAAAACATTTTGCCTCGTAACAGTAGACCAATAAAATTGATGAGTAGTTCACAGAGGTCCAATGAAATTGTACAATAAATCAAGCGCACTTTCACAATTAAATTATTGTAAATCAGTCATTTGTACTCACCCTCATCAACATGGAAAACACTCGAAGAAAAGCATTGTGCTGCCTTTATGGCAGTTATTTAGTTTATAATATTTTCGCTTAGTAATTCATTTTCTAGTTAAAGTTAGAACTGTTTTAACTATATTTGTTTTCTGTACTACATCGCGGGATGCTATGACGTCACACCCGGTTTCGCCGCGTCTTGTGGGAAAAATGCCGTTTGCGATAAACGGGACGACGGGGGCGAGCGGCGGAGCGGCATTAGATCTGAGCGAACGCTGCTTTTAAGTTAAAGGCGATCAATAACTTTTCCTGGTAGGCTGCAGTATATATATTTTTTACCAGTTGTTAGGAGATATTGGAATGTTGTTCAGTAAAAAAGTATACGCAACGTATATTTAAAAGTAGCCGCGTTACAGGCACGGTTCGAAAAAAAGCATTTGCAATATGTATTTGTTTATGTTACCATATGGATTTAATTAAAAGTTAAAAAATCCTCACGTGTAATATCTTTCTGTGTAAATATCTCATATTACAACGTGGGACACCTGCGGCCGAAAATCCGGTGCGGCCTAAAATCCGGTTCAGCCTGTACAAGTAAAAAATTGATTTTATTTCTAAAATTAGAGCCAGCGGCTTTTAATCAGGTGCGCTCTGTAGTCCGGAATCTACGGTAATATCTTTACCACTATTGTAAACAGCACATTCACTGCTTGAATTGGTTATTTATATGTCTGTGTTCCAACCTGAACTTTTTACCTCCGTTGAATTTTCTTGTCACTCTGATGAAGGGTGAAATGACACTTTCTGACAACTTAGAGACCTCACAAGATCCTTATACCTCAGAGATTTTTCATGAAAACATGAGTATATCATTCTGTGACATCCTGTCATACTTGTCAATAATTATGTAGATTGATTCACCATTGGGGTATTGACCATCAAGGGGGCTCTGTAGTTAGAGGGGTCTGCTGTCAGATATACTTCTAATGGAGTTCCCTGCTGTGGAGGAAATTGCTGATTTTGGACATTGTCTAGAGTCATGGTTCTTGGCTGCCGGAGGCACACACTTTGGAGTGTGCTGCTGTCATGGCTTATACTGTTGAGGTGTAGAAGTTTTTTTGTTGTCCTGTGTTGTTCACAGTGCCTGGTTTTCTGCTGCTGCAGAAGTTCAGCTGTTGGAGTTTCTGACAGGATTCTGCTGTTGGGGGTTCTGCGCTCAGGGATTCAGTTGTTAAAGGTGCCATTGCCTATCAATGGTCTACTGTGAGGGCTTTGGGAGTACTGGTGCTGTGATTATTACTTTGCATTTTCTTTTTATCAGAATCAGAATCAGGTTTCATATCACCAGCATATGTCATGAAATTTATTAAATTTGCACTAGCTATACAATGCAATATCTGATAATATAAGAAAAGACTTAATTACAGAAAACATATATATTAATATATATACACACACATACATTAAATAGTTAAATTAAATAAGTAGCGCAAAAATAAAAATTAAAAAAAGTAGTGAGTTATTCATGGGTTCAATGTCCATTCAGAAATCGGATGGCAGGGGTGAAGAAGCTATTCCCAAGTTCTTGAGCGTGTGCCTTCAGGCTCCTGTACCTTATTTCTGATGGTCACAAAGAGAAGAGGGCACGTCCTGGGTAGTCGGGTCCTTAATAATGGATGTTGCCATTTTGAAGATGTCTTGGATACTACAGAGTCTAGTGCCCATGATAGAGATGACTAATTTTACAAATCTCAGCAGCTTGCTTCGATCCTGTGCAGTAGCAACCCCCACCCCCCATACCAGACAATGATTAGCCAGTTAGAATGCTCTCCCTGGTACATCAGTAGAAATTTGCAGGTGTTTCCAGTGACATACTAAATCTTTTCAATATCCAAATGAAATATACAGGTAGCCGTTGTCTTGCCTTTTTATAGCTGCATTGATCGGCTGGGACCAGGTTGGGTCCTCAGAGATATTAACACACAGGAATTTGGAATCGCTCACTCGCCATGATCCCTCTCTGAGAACTGGTGTGTGTTCCCTCATCTTACCCTTTTTGAAGTCCGCAGTCAGCTCTTTGATCTTACTGCCACCGAGTGCAAGGTTGTTGCTGCAACCTTGGCAAACTGCCATAGCTTTGTGGTGGCAAGTGTGCTGACTGGCTGCATCATGGCCTGGTAAGTGAACAGCAATGCCTTTGAGTGGAAAATCCTACACAAGCTAGTGGATTTGGCTCAGTACATCACGGGTGAAATCCTCCCAGCCAGTGAGTACATCTACTTGAAATGTTGCTGTAGAAAAGCAATCATCAAAGATCCTCACCACTGAAGCCATTCTCTTTTCTCGCTGCTGCATCAGTGATGCACCATCAATAACTCTCAGAGACGGGAGGTGAATGATAGGCTTTTATTAGCAGCAAAACGGAGCACGGCATCTCGGAGACTGAGGGGGGAGCAGTGCCTCCAATCGCCTTTATACAGGGGTCTGTGGGAGGAGCCACAGGAGCAGTCAGCAGAGGGGCGTGTCCAGACAGGTATACATAGTTTACCACATTCACCCCCCCCCCCTTTGTTTTAAAAGAGAGTCCCCACGGGGCAAAGTTTCTTACAAGTATATTTACAGGTTAAGTCTATCAAGCGGTTGAGTCTGTCACTGCGATCTACGTAGCACCGGTGGTGATTGCACCGGTGACAGTGGTTGTGCTGGTTCAGGCCTGACTTGAGGTGCCATCCCGTTAGGCATCAATAATCCCTCATGCGTGTGCGTGGCGCCCAGTATGGGAGTGTCGTGAGGTGTCTATGTAGGGCTTGGTGTGCGCGGTGTCTCGTGGGTATATACATCAGTGGGTATGGGGTTCATAGTCACCGTGGAGTGTTCGGGGTAGGGGTCTGGTGCTCCTGCGGGTGCCAGGTCGCGGACAGAGACCGTGTCCTCTTGCCCATCAGGTAAGACCACGTAGGCATACTGGGGGTTCATATGAAGTAGGTGAACCCTCTCAACCATCGGGGAGTATTTATTACTCCTCACATGTTTCCGGAGCAGCACTGGCCCTGGGGATGTCAGCCAAGCCGGTAGGGTGGTCCCAGTGGCAGACTTCCTGGGAAAAGAAAAGAGTCGCTCATGAGGGGTGGCATTGGTGGACGTACATAACAGGGAGCGGATGGAGTGGAGTGCCTTGGGGAGGACCTCCTGCCAGCAAGAGACAGGCAGTCCCTTTGACCTAAAGGCTAAGAGTGTGGCCTTCCACACTGTGGCATTCTCCCTCTCCACCTGTCCATTTCCCCAGGGGTTTTAGCTCGTGGTCCTACTAGTAGCAATACCGCTAGCCAGCAGGTACTGGCGCAGCTCGTCACTCATAAACAAGGACCCTCTATCACTGTGGATATAGCAGGGCTATCCGAACAGAGTGAAGAGCTGGCGCAGGGCTTTTATGACGGACGTGGCAGTGGTATCGGGGCAGGGGATGGCAAAGGGGAACCGCGAGTACTCGTCGATTATGTTGAGAAAGTAGACATTGCGGTCAGTGGAGGGAAGGGGGCCCTTAAAGTCGATACTCAGTCGCTCAAAGTGGTGGGTGGCCTTGATAAGTCGTGCCTGTTCAGGACGGTAGAAGTGCGGTTTGCATTCAGTGCAGACTTGACAGTCCCTGGTCATCGTCCTGATGTCCTCAAGGGAGTAAGGCAGGTTCCGGGCTTTCACGAAATGGTAAAGTCAGGCGACCCCCGGGTGGCAAAGATCTGCATGGCGGGCGTATAGCTGGTCGAGCTGCACGCTGGCACATGCTCCCTGGGATAGGGCATCAGGGGGCTAATTGAGCCTTCCAGGCCAGTACAGGATGTCATAGTTGTAGGTGGAGATTTCAATTCTCCACCTCAAAATTTTATCATTTTCGATTTTGCCCCGCTGTTGCTAAACATGAACGCAACTGAGCACTGGTCGGTCAGCAAGGTGAACCTTTTGCCGGCGAGATAGTGCCTCCAGTGCCTAATAGCTTCCACTATGGCCTGGGGTTCTTTCTCCACCGCAGAGTGCCGAATTTCAGGGCCTTGAAGGGTACGAGAGAAGAATGCTACCGGCCTTCCTGCCTGATTGAGGGTAGCAGCCAGAGCAAAGTCAGAGGCGTCACTCTCTACTTGGAAGGGAATGGTCTCATCCACCGCATGCATTGTTGCTTTGGCAATGTCCCCTTTAATGCGGCTGAAGGCCGCACGGGCCTCGGCTGAGAGGGGAAATGCAGTGGACTTGACCAGGGGGCGGGCCTTGTCTGCGTAATGGGGGACCCATTGGGCGTAATAGGAATAGAAGCCCAGGCACCGTTTGAGGGCTCTGAGGGTGGTGGGAAGAGGGAGTTCCAACAGGGGGCGCATACGGTCGGGGTCAGGGCCAATGACCCCGTTCTCCACGACATACCCAAGGATAGCAAGTCGGGTTGTTCCGAACACACACTTGTCCCTGTTATAGGTAAGGTTAAGAGCTTTGGCTGCTTGGAAAAATCGTTGGAGGTTGGTGTCGTGATCCTGCCAGTCGTGACCGCAGATGGTGATGTTATCCAGATATGGGAACGTGGCCTTTAGTTGGCACTGGTCCACCATCTGGTCCATTTCCCTCTGGAAGACAGAGACACCATTCGTGACACCGAAGGGGACGCGCAGGAAGTGATAGAGCCTGCTGCCCGCCTCAAAGGCGGTGTAGGGGCGGTCCTCCAGGTGAATGGGGAGCTGATGCTAAGCGGATTTCAGGTCTATGGTCGAGTACACCTTGTACTGAGCTATCTGATTGACCACATCCGCGATGCAGGATAGGGGGTACGCGTCAAGCTGCGTGAATCTATTGATGGTCTGGCTATAGTCCACGACCATCCTATTTTTCTGCCCGGTCCGAACAACAACCACCTGGGCCCTCCAAGGACTTGTGCTTGGCTCAATGATCCCCTCCCTGAGCAGCCGCTGCACCTCCGACTTAATGAATGCCCTGTCCCCCGCACTGTACCTCCTGCTTTTAGTTGCCACAGGATTACAGTCGGGGGTCAGGTTGGCGAACAGCGGTGGGGGAGGGATCTTGAGGGTGGAGAGGCTGCAAGTGGTGTCAGTAGCGCAGCTGTCGGCATGGTGCTGGGTGGGATGAGCGGGTCGGTGTGTGTGTGTGGTCAGTAGCGGGGTATATGACGAAGTCCCACAAAACTGAGGATTTCTGACAGTGATTGGTGGGAGGGGCCCATCATACTCCATTGTCACACTTTTCAGGTGGCTCTGGAAGTCAAGCACCAATAGCACAGGGGCACACAGTTGAGGCATGACCAGTAACACAAAGTCCTGATATTCTGTGCCCTGCACCACCAATGTCACTACACAACCCACCCGGATGTCTGTGGAATACGACCCAGAAGCCAAGCTGACCCTCTGGCTTACCGGCCGTGTCACGAGTCCGCAGCGTTGCACCGTGTCCGGGTGAATAAAACTCTCAGTGCTGCCCATGTCAAACAGACAGCTAGTCCTGTGCCCCTCCACCAGGATGTCCATCATTGACCTTGCAAGCTGGTGTGGGGTGCTTTGGTCGAGGGTTATGGAGGCCAGAGTTGAATCGCTGTCTTGGTGCCCAGTAAGTACCCGTGGGTGGGAGGCGCGGCGAGGTGGCGCCGACAAAGATGGTTGCCCTCATGCCTCGCACGTGGCGGGCAGGCAAGATGGCGGTGACCAAGATGGCTGCCCCCATGCCTCACACGAGGCGGGCAGGCAAGATGGCGACCCCCATGCCTCGCACACGGCACTGCTCGACCCTGCTCGTGGTTTGGACTTACAGGCCTTGGCGAAGTGGCCCTTCTTTCCGCAGCTGGAGCAGGTAGCTTCTCGGGCCGGGCAGCGTTTTCAGGGGTGCTTTTCGAGTCCGCAGAAGTAACACTGCACGGACTTGCGACTGGCAGCAGCCGAGGTTGACTCGCCGTGGGTTGCGGGGTCTGCAGCGTCCACGGGGCTGGCACGAGATCGCGTGCCTGGACAGCGTCAGCGTTGTGCAGAGTGGCCTCCAGCATGTCGGCCAGCTCAATCGCTGAATGTAAGGTAAGATCGGTGTGTTCCAGCAACCACTGGTGCACGTACACTGACCTGATCCCTGTAACGAAGGCGTTTCTTACTAGCAGCTCCGCATGCTGTTCCGCCGTCAGTCCCCTGCAGTCGCAGGCCCGCACGAGTGTTTGTAGGGCCCGGCCAAACTCAGCGCTCGACTCTCCGGCCCGCTGCCGCCGCGTTGCTAAGCGATGTCTTGCGTAGACGGTGTTCACCGGCCGCCAGTATTGTCTTTTGAGGGCATCTATCGCACCCTTGTAGTCCGTTTGGTCTCTGATCATGGTGTAGACCCTTGCAATGACTCTGGAGAGGAGAACCCTGCGCTTTGTGGCAGGGTCGGTCACATGAATCTCCTCCAGGTACGATTCGAAGCATGCTAGCCAGAGTTCGAAAGTGATGCCGGCTTCCTGGGATTGTGGGTCGTGATCCAATCTGTCTGGTTGTAAAATGCTCTCCATGTTTTAAAATTGCTGCTAATAAAATTGATGCACCATCAATAACTCTCGGAGATGGGAGGTGAACGATAGGCTTTTATTAGCAGCAAAACGGAGCACGACATCTCGGAGACTGAGTGGGGGGAGCAGTGCCTCCAATCGCCTTTATACAGGGGTCTGTGGGAGGAGCCACAGGAGCAGTCAGCAGGGGGGCGTGTCCAGATAGGTATACATAGGTTACCACAATCAGGTAGAAGGCACAGGTGCTTCACGACTCACACCGCCACGTTCAATAACAGTTACTACTCCTCAACCATCAGGTTCTTGAACAAAAGGGAATAACTACACTCATTCTTTTTCTGTTATTCTCACAACCAGTGATCTCACTTTAAGGACTATTCATCTTGTTATTTTTTTTGTTATTTATTGCGGAGTTTGTTGTTCATTGATGCTGCTTACAGTTACTGTTCTATAGATTTGCTAAGTATGCCCGCAGGAAGAAGTATCTCAGGGTTGCATGTGGTGTCATGTATGTACTCCGATAACAAATTTTAATCTTGAACTTTTGACACCACTCAACTAACTGGTATATCTCACTCCTGCACACCCTCTTGTCACCAGCTGAACCACTTTTATTTTATTTGATCCACTTGACTTGAATTAAAATAATGTAGTTATTGGAATGATGTTGTCATAAAGAAAGGCCTTACCTATTTGTGATAAATTGTGCTATCCTTGACCTGAGTTAATAACTGCGGTTCTATTGGCAAAATTGGACCTACTAATTACCATCCAATCCTTTGCTCACATTTCCCTCAATTTTGCCTTATCAGCACCACACCTTATGAATGAGGCAGGGATGAAACACTATTCTACATTTCTCAGACATTTTCAAGATATTTCTTTCTGTACTGAACATCATAATTGCAAAACGATTCATTCTGAATATGTACATGATGGAAATGTTAAGCAGCAGGTATACAAGGCAAAACTCACTGATTTCAAACAATCTGCACAGAAAGACTAATCAAAGAAAAGCTTATTTACTTCACCCAAAGCTTGAATGACAACAACTTGATGTGATCTGACAGCAATAGAAGAAAATATTCAAGCCTTTACAAATAATGCATGAACTGACTTTCATTGCAATTTGTGGAGCTTGTACCAACTGAAATATTTTTAATGTTTGACACTCAAACTGATGTCAATCAGACATTTATTTCCTGGTTATGATGCTGTTGCCAGTTTCAGATCAGCAACTGAAGTGCTGATTTGAGGTAGACTGATATATTTATATAACTTCCCTGAAATTTTAATTCATCCAGCTGGGAGAAAACAGATAGCAGTTAAATTTTACTGCTTAAGACAACTTGTAGTGTTTTAACTCCCCAACAATTTAAATGTATTGCAGGTTGGTTCACTGTAGCTGCATTCTGCAGCAGTGCAATAGGGTGAAAATAGGAAGCCTCAGCAGGGAATTAGGATTCTCTCAGGAAACATTCATGGATCAGCTTTCTCTTACTAACTCTCACAAGAGTTCCACTCTGTCACTGCTCCATTCTTCTTCTTTTCCTGATGGTAAGGCATGCAGAAGTATTTCCAAAGGAGGCCGGCCATCCCAAAGTGCAAGCCCTCATTGATGCTGCACATGTACTTTATGTATGAAGGCACTGACAACTCCAGGATGTACATGAATGGGAAAAGCTTTATTCTGTCAGTGTATAGGCAATGAATGTTTATGTCTTATGAAAAGAGTAATGCGTCTGTATTTGTAATACTCTGCAGTAGCCATAATGTCTTTATTTTATGACGGCAATATTTCAAGAAATAAACAGCCTGGACAAGTGGTTACCAGGGAACTAAAAACTCCATTCAGAAAATAAAGGGATGGCACTGTAGCATAGTGGTTAGTGTAACGCTGTTGCAGTACCAGCAAACTGGGTTCAATTCACCGCGGCCTGTAAGGGAATTGTACATTCTCCCTGGGACCACGTGGGTTTCCTCCCTCATTCCAAAAATGTACGGGTTAGTGGGTTAGTTGATCACATGGGTGTAATCGGGCGATGCAGATTCATTGGGACAAAAGGGGCTGTTCCTGTGTAAATAAAATTAAAATAAAAATAAGTTTTGAACTAGGTCACCTTTATTTCATGTGCTTGGGGGTGTCCCAGATGAATCAATCAATAAATTATTTTGAATCCACTATTATATAGATTCAAATGATTCCTGTCTCTTCATTGGATGTGGGCCAAAGCTATTATTTATTTTTTATTGGACAACTTCTCTGTCAAAACCTCTCACTGACTCCAGCTCTCATCTATAGCTGAGGAGCTCACAAGAGGCCAAACCATCTTGGATGCATTGAACAGTCTTTACATATTCTCATCAGAAGCCCTCCATCATTTCGATTACACTGATATCTGTATTGATGCTGTTTTTTGTATTTGTACAGTACTTAAAAATTCTATTACACTAGCTGCCAATCTCCTCCCTGCGGTCACTTTCACATTCTCCATATCTAATCCTTCCCTTTCCTTTCTTGACATCTTTATCTCCATCTCAGGGAATGGGCTGGCTCCCAAGATCCACCATAAGTTCGGAGCCCTGTTGCTGTCTCACCTACAGCCCCTTGATCCCTGTCTCCAGTAAGAACTGTTTCAGTCTTTCCATGCCTGCTGTGATGAGAAGACTTCCCTTGCCAATGCCTTTAAGAGCTATTTCCTTTTTAACTGTTCGCTTACCTCCACCATGTTTGATAGGAATCTCAATCACATTGACTGCTTCCCTCGGTTCTGATCATAGCTCCTTTTCATTCAGCCAGAACACAACTAGGCTATTCACAAACAAGACAAAAATGCTGGAGGAACTCAGCAGGCCAGGCAGCATCAACGGAAAAGAGTAAACAGTCAACGTTTTGGGCTGAGACCTTTCATCAGGACTCTTTAGACTACCTCCGGTTTCACCTTCTATCCCATCAGCCTCCATATTCAACCAATCATTCTCCATAATTTTTGGCAGCTGCAATTGGATTCCTCATCTGGATACATCTTCCTCTTCAAAAAGCTTGAGCATTTTCTCGGTTCATTCTACCACCTCCACCAACCGATCCTCATCAACATGAGATGCAGAATTTCTCATATTACCTCATTCATTCTCACCATTCCTGTCCCCAAACACTAATTCTAGATGAGGCAATAAATTAGTTACACTTCTTCCTAGATGGTCTTTTCCATTCACTGTTTATGATGCCATTCCCCTTTTCACTGGAGAAACCAAATGCAGACTGGGTGGTTATTTGCAAAACCTCTCCATTTAATTTGCAAGGTAACTCTAAGCTTCCAGTTCCCTGTTGCTTCGATTGTTCACTTCACATCCACTCTGAGGTCCCTGCCTGCAGCTTTCTGCATTGCTCCAATGATGACCAGCATAATCTCAAGTAAAAACACCTAATCTTCCATTTGAGTGTACTGAAGTCCTTGGAACCTAATATTCAGTTTAACAATTTTAGACAACCAATCCTCTTTCTCCACAGATATAGCCATACCTTTCTATTTCAATATGTTACATTTTTCTACTTCTGCCAACTGCCAGTTTTGAATGTAATTGTTACATTCGTAAACTTGGTCTACCACTATCACAAATATTTTTACTGCTTTCTCTCCTCCTCCCTGTCTCTGTGACTTAGCACACTTGCTTTCTACTTTCAAAGAAGAGTCTTTATCTAAATTGTAGAGTCTATTTCTCTCCTAGCTGACTGAGGTTAATGCTCACTGACCTTTCTGCTTTTGTATTAGAGCAGGGGTTCCCAACCTTTTTTGATCCCATGGACCAGTACCATAAAGCAAGGGGTCCATGGCTCTCAGGTTGAGGTCACCTGTATCAGACAGTATTGATGACAGAATTACTGATGTTAAAATGACACCAATTATTAGTACCTTAAAAAGGATACATTCCGTAATGACCTAATCCAAACTCTTGGTTGAAACTAAACTTTGAAAATAAAGACAAATGAATTGTCCTGACAAAATTCTTCCTCAATTCTTATTTGTTATATCCTAGGTGGCATGCTCAAAAGGCCACATTAACAGTCCTGAGAGATGTAGTTCACTCTCGTGAGACATGCAGGGGTCAGATATTTGACCACAGCAATTGCACTTAAGTCAGTCTTTTTATCTGCCTCTGTCAGCAGATGCCTGCTGAGTGGTTAAGTGATCAATGTGTCTTAATGTGCAATGCCTTGGATTGTCCACATTAAATAATACTTAAGTTGTCTGGTCTCTGGGTGTCATCAATCTTCTCTGCACTATTTGCTTCGCCATTAGGCTTACGCATCATCTTTAAATCTGTTCACATATTTCTGCTATTTTCCCTAGCTGCAGTCTTTAGGAAAACATTCGCACTGATTCCCCCTATGACACATTATTACCCATTTACAACTCTATAACATTGGCAAAACATTTTCCATGACTAATTTATGAATTCACTTACAAATTAAAATACAGACATGAGTAAGAACCTTACACATTTCTCCGTACTGTCAAATAAGGAGCACATTTTTCAGACTTTCATTGTCTAAACTTTCTTTAGTGGAACAGTTCTTTGAGACAATTCAACCTTATCACAAAGACTGACAGAGGATTTGTTTTCCTCACCAATAATTTTCCCTGTCATCCTGCTGAAGGTTTAAACTTCAGCTGATTTCCAGGCTCGTAATAACCATCTGATGCCTCCCCAAGTATCCATTATTCATGTGAGAGTTTTAACACTGTGGGCCACCCAGTTCTGATTCATAATGGGCACATCAGGCTTAATAGGTTCGATCCTCACTCTGTTCACATACTTGGACTTGCAGATGGAGCTGCTGTGTGTGTGTGTTATTTTTTAATGCAGTATTAAAGATTGAGAAGTCGAGGCAACACGCACAAAATACTTGAGGAGCTCAGCAGGCCAGGCAGTATCCATGGAAAAGAGTAAACAGTCAACATTTTGGGCCAAGACCCTTCTCCAAGACTGGAGAAAAAAAAAGCTGAGAAGTTAAGAGCAAGAAGGTGGGGGGGGAGGGGAGGAAGAAGTACATGGTAGGTGAAAGGTGAAACTGGAAAAGAGGGAGGGCTTGATGTAAAGAGCTGGGAAGCTGATAGGTGGAAGATATGAAGAGCTGGAGAAGGGGGAATCTGATAGGAGAGGGTAGAAGGCTATGGAAGACAGGAAAGGAGGGGAGCACTATAGGGAGGAGATGGACAGGAAAGATGAGGTGAGAGAGAGGAATGGTAATGGGAATGGTGATGGGGGTGGGGTGCAATTACATTGTTCAAGAAATCAATGTTCATGCCATCAGGTTAGAGGCCACCCAGATGGAATATAAGGTGCTGCTCCTCCAACTTGAATGAGGTCTTATCACAGCAGGAAAGGAGGCTGTGGACTGAGCAATCTAGCCTGCTTTACATCTACAAGCCCAGGACAATTAAGACACTTTTTTTGTCTTCCAAATCGGCTTAGTTATTTTCATGGGGATTGAAACAAGGCTCTACTTTCTTAGGCTTTATACTTCACTTACTTCTCAAATAAATTTGCTACCCATCAAAAGACCCCACAAAAATAGAGACTGAGATTAAAATTTCAGGATTTTATGCAGTTTATTTCATTTGTTTTCAACCTGTCAGCTGGCAAATTGATTAAAATCCAAATGGGCCTTCGGATACAAGTTGAGAATTTCAATGACTGCTAATTTGCATTAAGAAAATAATTAGGGTTCCCTTTGGCAGAACATACATTGCCTGATTTCTGAAGTAGATGTAAAATGGACACATTTACTACACAAACTGGGAATGAATCTGGTATGTCAAAATATATCTAATGCTGAAAGATTACAAAGACAGTCGAAGATGAATGATAGCCTTATGTACAATATTGAGAGGTTACAAATTTGGATTGATAAACTAACGTTGCAGAGAAGGAGCAACTGAATAATCTGTTTTGACAAGTAGATTGATGATGGGATTAGTAAATTAGACTAAAACTTTAATAGTTTATTCTCCATTTAACCTTTTGCTGTAGCTAGCCCCACTCACACTAAGTGTGATAAAGACTACTGAAATGTGCCATATTATGACATATATTTAAAAGCAATATGTTATATTAATGGAACACTTAATGTAACCAATTACATTAAATGAAGTGGGAATGATTTAAGGGGAGGTGAAATTATTGAAACTATTGGACATTTTTAAAGATATTTCTTCACCTCACTGTCAAGAGCAGTGCTAAGAATAGCTCACATCTTGATCAGGTGCAAAGGAATCCTCAGTGGCAATGAATTCTAAAAATATTGATAAACAATAGGTTTATCAAGAGGCGATAACTTCACTTAACTTCACATGCCCTATCACTGAACTGTTCCCATAACCTATGGATTCACTTTCAAAGAATCTTCATCTCATGTTCTCAATATTTATTGCTTGCTTATTTGTTTGTTTGTTTGTTTGTTTATTTATTTATTTTCTTTATTTTTGTATTTGCACATTGGTTGTTATCCATCCTGTTGGGTGTGGTCTCTCATTGATTCTATTCTGTTTTTTTATATTTACTTTGACTGCGGGCAAGAAAATTAATCTTGAGGTTGTATATGGTGACATGTATCTACCTGGAAAATAAATTTACTTTGAATTTTGAACACAGAAGTAAACATCCCTCAGGTGTTGCAAATGATTGTGGTATCATCTAATATTTAAACTAGAGTGTACAGTAAAATTAGATTTAACATTATTTGCTAACCAGTGTAAGCTATGAAGAGGGTAGAAGTGTATTGTAATGAACAATGCAGTGTTGCATTATGCAACACTTGGTACAAAAACAAACTGATAACCAAAATGTTCTCTAGGGACATCACTAATTATCCAAGCAAGTGAAAATATTAAATATTGTCTTTGGGACATAAGTACCTCATACTCATGTATGAGTAATCTAAAATGTGTGTTGTAAACTTGCTATTCAACAGCAGGAGATAGTCAGTTTTGTTCTTTTCTGTAAAGCTGATGGTTCTTTAGTCCAACGTGCCTACTGTTCACCTTTTGTCATTCCTCATTTCCAAATTCAGGATTATTTGAATATTGAAGTCAAGTAGCTGATAATTGCAGCACTTCATACTTTTGTGATGGGATAACATTGGTGCATTACTTGCTCCATTGAAGCATCATCCACAGTGAGTTACCTTAAATTGTGATGTTTTAAAACCTACATCATAATTTCAGACTAATCTTAATCAGTTTTTAAATCTCCTTTCCAACCTAACACTTGAGTTCCAAGTACTCTCTGAGAATTCTGCTGCCCACCGTGGTTGGAACAGCCATTTTAAAAAAACTCACTCACCTTTGAACAGAAATGTAATACATATGTAAGATCGTGACGAACTTTTTAAGGAAAAACTTGCTAATTCCAATAAAACTGTGGCTGCTCATACATCTGTTGCCTGCAGCATACATTATACCACATTCTAGGTTTGAACTTTTGTAACATCATTCACAGACTAAGTTTGTATTCCGACTAGTATTGCAGGTTGCAAGCAAACATGGATAATGATAGAATGGGGAAACCGGAAAGGCAGAGATTCATCATTCCTCCACATCTGATCTTTTGTTCTTTCAACATCAATAGCATTTCGATCTGTACATTGCACTGTATTTTTTTAAAGAATATTCTGACTCTCTTCCAGCCCTACATCTCTGAAGTTTTATTCTTGGTAGAACACCTATGTGGCATAAACAGCTGAACAGAAGAATATACAGAGTTGAATATATTGATGCTCTTTTCTAAGCTTGTTAGTTTTTAAGTGAAAAATTTAAATTAAAAAAATATGGAAATGAATTTTAAAATAACTTTTGAGAGGAATAACATTTGATTTTTCAAGTTTCCATTACAAGAAGCTGAATCAGCCAATATTTTCTAATAAAGCCCTGTTTTGTGCTTATATTACATAATATACATACTGTATGGACCATTCGTCTGCACAGATTTTATTTAAATCCTTCCGTGCACGTTCAATTGAATCACCACCCTCTCCCTAGTTATATTTTACAAATCAGCAAAGGAGAAAATGTGCTCTGACTGAGCTTTTGACTAAAGACCAATTAAAATTGCCTTAAACAAGAAAAAACTACATGCAGTCGCTGCACCGCACTACACCCACTTTTCAAATGTTGAAAAAATAGAACCTTCAAATTATGCATATAATAATTATCTAAGTATTTATGTCAGTCACCATATGTTTATATGTGGGAATCTTCTCTGAGGGCCTACAAACTTGTTGGCACACTCTAGTGACTTTCAGCAAGATGCTACATCATGAAAAAACCATGGTATGTTTTTCTTTTGTCTGCTTAAGAAGAAAGGACTCACTTTCACCACAGGTACAATCTAGCTGTGATAGAAGACTGCAGTTGGATTTCAGTAATTTCACAGACCAGATATTGAGCCTTGCAGAATAGAAAATGTTTTGCTAAACATAAAGAAAATCTGTGTAGCTTACATTGTCAGCAGTTCAAGGTCAATGCTGAATTAATAATCCTTGCTGATCAAATAAATGTTCGAGGTTTTTTGCTTCCTTTTAATGTTTTGAGGTTCTTTTAGAGCTCCACAATTATAAAATATAAATTTTGTATGCGTGGTGCATTCAGATTTTTTTTACAACGAAGCTTTATTTCTTACTTTTGTCCAATTAACAAAGTGGTGTGCCTCAGGGATCTGTTCTGGGACCCCTACTCTTTGTGATTTTTATAAATGACCTGGATGAGAAAGCAGGGGGATGAGTTAGTAAATTTGCTGATGACACAAAGGTTGGAGCTGTTGTGGATAGTGTGGATGGCTGTCAGAGATTACAGTGGGACATTGATAGGTTGCAAAACTGGGCTGAGAAGTGGCAGATGGAGTTCAACCCAGATAAGTGTGAGGTGGTTCATTTTGGTAGGTCAAGTATGATGGCAGAATATAGCATTAATGGCAAGACTCTTGACAGTGTGGAGGATCAGAGGGATCTTGGGATCCGAGTCCAGAGGACACTCAAAGCTGCTACACAGGTTGACTCTGTGGGTAAGAAGGCATACAGTGCCTTGGTCTTCATCAATCATGGGATTGAGTTTAAGAGCTGAGAGGTAATGTTGCTGCTATATAGGACTCTGGTCAGACCCCACTTGGAGTACTGTGCTCAATTCTGGTCGCCTCACTACAGGAAGGATGTGGAAACCATAGAAAGGGTGCTGAGGAGATTTACAAGGATGTTGCCTGGATTGGGGAGCATGCCTTATGAGAATAGGTTGAGTGAATTTGGCCTTTTCTCTTCAGAGCAATGGAGAATGAGAGGTGACCTGATAGAGGTGTACAAGATAATGAGAGGTATTGATCGTGTGGATAGCCGGAGGCTTTTTCCCAGAGCTGAAATGGCTAGCATGAGAGGGCACAGTTTTAAGGTGCTTGGAAGTAGGTACCGAGGAGATGTCAGGGGTAAGTTTTTTATGCAGAGAGTGGTGAGTGCGTGGAATGGGCTGCTGGCAGTGGTGGTGGAGGTGGATTTGATAGGGTTTTTTAAGAGACTCCTGGATGGATACATGGAGCTTAGAAAAATAGAAGGCCATGGGTAAGCCTGGGTAGCTCGCACAGCTTTGTGGGCCAAAGGGCTTGTATTGTGCTGTAGGTTTTCCATGTTTCTAATATTTAGTGGTAAAACATTGTCTTACTTTGTAGAACAGTAGTTCAATGAACACAATAATCCACAAAGGCCCATTCTTCATAACCTGTTAACATCACATAGAATAGAGATCATGGAGAAATTGTTTCCCATTTAGGCATCCAACACAATCAAGGTAAAAGACTAGCAATGTTAAAATTATTAATTTGAGATGTGGATAGAGAAAGCACAATTCTTAGCAGCTGAAGGGTCCTGATCCAAAACGTTGACTGTCCTTTTTGCTCCAAAGATGCTGCCTGATCCACTGGGTTTCTCTAATGCTTTCTGTGCTGCTTCTTCTTACCGATGTTTTTTTCATTTAAGAAGAGAGTAATCAAATGAGTTAAAATAGCTATTAAATATAACAAATATTTTGCTTTTAGGAGTCTTCTGAGAAGTAAAATAGTGCAGATTTTTTTTTTGAAACTGATTAACATTTTGGAAATTTAGCTGTTGTTAACTACCAAGAACAAGATAAGGAAAAGGGTCTTGGGCAGGAGCCAACCACTGAGGAAGGCTATGCAGATGATCAGCAGGGAGGTTCATGGAGGTGATGAGTTAGAATGAGTTGTTTTTGAGAAATGGTAAGTGTATTGATGGTAGTGGAATTGGTCAGATTGTTGATCGGAGTGAATCATAGGTCAGAAAATTAATAGGGCCCGGGAAGCTCAACAGGGTGAGTGGGAGATGGTTTCAATCGTTTCTAGTGAAATGTTGAACAAATCTGAATAATGCATATACTTCTGACTTTGCTGTATCCTCATGAGCATGTGTGAATTCCAAGATAATGATATTAAAATGGACACACCATTGTATATGACTATCTCTGCAAAAGCTTAGCAGTATCTTTGCTTCACAGTTGATTGTACATTTATTAGCAAAGTATGTATATGTCACTATATACTGTCCTGAAATTCATTTTCCTGCAGACATTCACAGTGGAAAAATTGAAATACAATGGAATTAGTGATAAACTGTGTACAAGCAAAGAGGATGTGGTCAAGGCAAACAACTAATGAGCAAAAGAAGACAAACTGTGCAAATAAATAAAAATAACTAAATAAATAACACTGAAAAAATGAGTCTAGAGTCCCTGAAAGTGTGTCCATAGGTGGTGTAATTATTGTTGAGGTGATTAAAGTTATTCATGCTGGTTCAGGAGCCTGATGGTTGAGGGTAATAACTGTTAATAATAAACGGGTGCTGTGGGGCCTAAGGCTCCTGTAGCTCCATCCCAATGGCATTAGCGAGAAGAGAGCATAGCCTGGATGGTGGGGGCCTGTAATGATGGATACTGCTTTCTTATGGCAGTGGTCCATGTTGATGCTTATTCACATCATCCACACAGTGACCAATATCAATGAAATTGCATGAAACTCTTGAACGGTAAAGCTGTTCCTCTAAACACTGATATTTTGGTAGAAATATGCAAATATGCAATCTCAGAATGGCAGTGCAGGCTCGAAGGGCCAAATGGTCTACTTCTGCACCTATTGTCTGTTGTCTATTGTCTATGTGTTTCACACTAGCTGAGGTTGTAAGCAGACAGTACAATGTACACAAGAGTACATTACTAAAATTCCTTCTTGTAGAACAGTCTGCATATGTTGATCCAGATTTCTAGCAACTGCAGTCTCTCAAGTGTGTCCACATAAATGTCCAGCTTATGAAGATATTTTATTCATTTCCAGACTTTCCCTAATGTTTCAAATATATCACAAGCTGGAGCAATCAAGATTTGTTTGAGTCTCGTAGAATTCTCCATACTATTTGGTAAATTATTTTCTGATTGAGTGTGTGCATTACACATGGGAAATATTTAAGCTGAACCTGAGGGGAACTTCTTCACTCAGAGGATGATATGAGTTCAGAAAGAGCTGCCAGTGGAAATAGTGGCAGTGGGTTCAATTGTAACATTTAAGAGAAGTTTGGATAGGTATGTGCACAGAGGGGAATGAAGTGCTATGATCCAAGACCATAAGATAAGGGAAGATGGGATTAGGCAGAAAATCAGGTTGCCGTGAACTGGATGGGACAAATGGTCTGTTTCTGTGCTGAAGTACTCCATGACTCTAATATAACAACATAATGTTACATAGTAGAATTTCTAGACCAGTGCCCAAGCTGCTTAAGAACTAATGCAAACTGTGAGAAAGTATTTAGTGGTCAGTTCCACAGTTCAGTATCCCAAATATGTAGTATTTATTGCAGAATTATGCCATTCAGTCCATTGAGTCATCTCTGCCATTTGATCATGGCTGATTTATTGTTTCTCTCAATGCTCTGTCTTGCCTTCTCCTTGTAATCGTTGACTCCCTTACTAATTAAGAGCCTATCAACCTCTGCTTTGAATATATCAAATAACTTGACCTCCGCATCTGTCTGTGGCAATGAGTTCACTAGCCTCTTGCTAAAGAAATTATTCCTTTTCTCTGTTCTAAAGGGACATCCTTCTATTCTGAATATGTGCCTTCTGGTTTCAGACTCTCCCACTTTTGGAAACATTCTATCATGTCCACTCCATTTCAATGTTTGGTAGTTTTGAATATTCTTCTAAACTCCAGTGAGTACAAGCCCAGGGCTATCAAATGGTCCTCATACATCAACACTTTCATTCTGAGGATCATTCCTGTAAACCTCCTCTGGAGCCCTGTCCAATGTCAGCTCATCCTTTCTTTGATATGGGCCTTGTATTATATTGTTCTTCCATAAGACATAGGAGAAAAATTAGGCCGTCTGACCCATCAAGTCTGCTCAGCTATTCAATCATGATTGATCCTTTTTTTTATTACCTTCTCCTCAACCCCAGTTCCTGGTCTTCTCCCTATAACCTTTGATGCTGTGTCCACTCAAGAACCTATCAATCTCTGCCTTCAATACACCCAATGACCTGGCCTCCACAGCTGCATGTGGCAACAAATTCCACAAATTAACCACCCTTTGGCAAAAGGAATGTCTCCACATCTCTGTTTCAAAGGGTGCCCCGCTATCCTGAGGCTGTGCCTTCTTGTCATAGACTCTCCCACCATGGGGAACATCCTTTCCACATCTACTCTGTCTAGGCCTTTCAACATTCAAAAGGTGAACCTCCTCTGGACCCTCTCCAATGCCAACACATCTTTTCTAAGATGAGGGGCCCAAAACTGTTTACAATACTCAAGGTGAGACTTCACCAGTGCCTTATAAACCCTCAGCATCACCACCTTGCTCTTGTATTCTAGACCTCTTGAAATGAATGCTAATATGGCATTGGCCTTCCACACCACTGATTTGACCTGCAAGTTAACCTTTAGGGAGTTCTGCATAAGACTCCCGAGTCCCTTTGCATCTCAGATATTTGGATTTTCTCCCCATTTAGAAAACAGACCACACATTTATTTCTACTAACAAAGTTTATGACCATACATTTTCCAACAGTGTATTTCATTTGCCACTTTCTTGCCCATTCTCCTAATCTGTCTGTCCTTCTGCATCCTACCTGTTTCTGCATCACTACCTGCCCCTCCAGCAATCTTTGTATCATCAGCAAACTTGGCAATAAAGCCATCTATTCAATCGTCTAAATTATTTATATACAGCATAAAAAGAAGTGGTCCCAACATCGATCCCTGTGGAACACCACTAATTACTGGCAGCCAACCAAAATAGGATCCTTTTATTCCCACTGGCTGCCTCCTACCAATCAGCCAAAGCTCTAACCATGTTAGTAACTTTCCTGTAATACCATGTGCTCTTAACTTGGTAAGCAGTCTCATGTGTGGCACCTTGTCAAAGGCCTTCTGAAAGTCCAAATATACAGCATCCACTGCATCCCCTTTACCTATCTGACTCGTAATCTCCTCAAAGAATTCCAACAGTTTGATCAGGTGGGATTTTCCCTGAAGGAAACCATGCTGACTTTGTACTGTGTTTTCCTGTGTCACCAAGTATTCCATCACCTCATCCTTAAAAGTTGACTCTAACATCTTCCCAACCACTGAGGTCAGGCTAACTGGTCTATAATTTCCTTTCTGCTGCCTTCCACCTTTTTAAAGAGCAGAGTGACATTTGCAGTTTTCCAGTCCTCTGGTACCATGCCAGGCTCCAATGATTTTTGAAAGATCATTTCTCATGCCATCACAATCTCTAACACTACCTCTTTCAGAACCCTAATGTGCAGTTCATCTGGTCCGGGTGACTTATGTATCTTTAGGCCTTTCAGCTTTTTGAGCACCTTCTCTCTTGTAATAGTAACTGCACCGACTTCTCTTCCTTCACACACTACAACATCAGGCACACCACTAGTGTCTTCCACAGTGAAGATTGATGTAAAATTCTCATTTAGTTCATCAGCTATCTCCTTGTCCCCCATTATTATTTCTCCAGCCTCATTTTCTAGCAGTCCTATATCCACTCTCATTTCTCTTTTATATTTAACATACTTGAAAAACCTTTTACTATTCACTTTGATATTATTTGCTGGCTTGCTTTCATATTTCATCTTTTCCCGTCTAATGATGTTTTTAGTTACTCTCTGTAGGTTTTTTAAAACTTCCCAATCCTCCCACTAATTTTTGCTTTGTTGTATGCCTTTTCTTTTGATTTTACAATAGCTTTGACTTCCTTTGTCAGCCATGGTTGTACTACTTTACCATTTGAGTATTTCGTCATTTTTGGAATACATATGTCCTGCATTTTCCTCACTTTTCACAGAAATGCATGCCATTGCTGCTCTGCTGACATCCCTACCAGCAGCTCCTTCCAATTTACTTTGGCCAACTTCTCTCTCATACCACTGTAATTTTCCGTACTCCACTGAAATACTGCTACATCAGACCTTACTTCCTCCCTTTCCAATTTCAAGTTGAACTCAATCATATTGAGATCACTGGTTCCTAAGGGTTCTTTTACCTTAAGCTGCCTAATCACCTCTGGTTCATTACATAACACAGAATCCCCTAGCTGATAGCTGATCCCCTAGTAGGTTCAATGACAAACTGCTCTAAAAAGCCATCTCTCAGGAATTGAACAAATAGTGTCATTGGTGTCTTGCAATTGAGAAGAATTTTGTTCTGAAATTAATTTTGATAACATCCATTTCCAAATAGTTTCAAGCTACTTTGGAATTCAACTTGGCAGTTCTGTCCATGAGGTAACTTTACCCCAGTATAATTTAATAATGGCAATTCCTCCCTTTAGAAGAATGGGGGAACAATGGGAGAACTGGGACCAGATTGCTCTGGAAGTGACTACTGTTGGTCATTTTCAGAGTAACTAAGTTCTCTCAATGCTTTGTTCAAGAACAGTAAGTTAATTCCTTAACTTACCTTTAATAATTTTTATAAACCTCATCCTTTGGTCCCAACTATCACCTGATCATCTGACAATATAATTCCTGAGTATCAATGTCCCTTTTGATCTGCAACTCCAGCCCTAAGCCAGCCCCACAAAGCCAATGGTTGAAGCCTTTAATTTTGTTTCCATTCCCTACTTGCCACAATACTGGTTCCACTCTTCAATATAATTCTTCCCCTATGTTTCCAACACTAGCTCAGGACTCTGATTCCTTTCAACATCACTAACATCCTCTTCTCTGCCACCCCTCTTCCATTTCTGAAAGTGTAAAGGAGCTGCTGTTTGCTGGTAGAACTACAGCGAATAATGTTCTTCAACCATTCCTTGAAGCGCTCTTTCTGATCCTCCTGAACCTCTATTAGATTTAAGAAAATTAGTCAACCAATTTCAAGTCCAGCATCGTTTACAACTCCTTTGCACTTCACATAATGACAAGTTAAATTCAAAGTAATAAGTAGTAAAGTTATATTTCAATAGTGAGACATGTGGATCCATTAAACTCAGGCTGAATGTCGTTTTCAGATACCTGAATATCTTGATATCAGAAAATAAGTACCATAGAATATTCTGAGTTAGCAGTCCACCCTTGTATTCTAAGAAAATGTCATGCACAAAATCATTACTGTTCCATAAATCCTACACTAATGAATAGTATTAAAGAATTGCATAGTTTCCATAATGTATGACCAATATCTAAAATAGGATTTCCTGAGTGTTTGGCCATTGAACATAACTATTTAAATTAAAAGGGACTTTATTATTGGAATGAAAAGCAGTAATTTTTATGGAATAATTTCCACTGTATGTTATGAAATTCCAGCATGATATTGAGCAGTTACATAGTTGTACTAACTTATCATATGCCCAATCTGAAGCATGCTAAGGTTCTGATATAAATGGATGTGATCTTCTGTAGAATCTCCACCAAATTCTATTCAGCAGGTTTTTAGAAGCAAGTCTGAAATTTGCACTGACAACTGTTATCACTGCTGATATGATTACACTCATGTCTCTTGTAAAGCACAATTGAGAAAAAATGTTTGGACAGAACATGTTAACATTGTGACTGCCTTTGGCATAGCTAGTTACTTCTTACTTCTTACAATGCTGTACTCTCCCTGAACACAATGGTCCTCTTTCTGCAGTATTGCTCTTTGGTGGTGTAATCTTCATCCAGTCTTATCTACCCTTGATTTTGCTGTGCTGGTTAGCTATAAGTGGTCTGTAAAAGGAAAGGCATAAAAAACAGAGGGTGCATTTCTCAGGCTGCTTTCAACACCAAACATACAGAAAATATTTTATAAATACGTTTTAATTTGCTTCTGGCAATAAACATCCTAATCTCAAAAGTCCTATGACTTAACCAGTGTCTTTCACACATTTGCTTGAGAATATTGTACAAACACTGTCTCCTGATACCAGAATGGATATGTTACTATCCCAGTTGCATTTAAGAAGCCAATTCAGAGGAGCATTTAAGATTTTCAAGGAGCACCATAGGCCGAGTGCAAAAGTGTTCCATATATTCATACCCCTATTAGCTGTCTTTGTCAGTCTATTGTAATTTCCCAGTCTTCACTGCTGTGGTGGGGGGGGGGGGGGTGAGTAAGTATGGAATCTGATGATCCATAATGTATGGCTGTAACTGTACTGGTTATGAACTTGAATGTGAACTTCTTTGCCTCAGAGGGATTTAGATGGTTCAGCATTAATGTAATTAGTTATCTAGCTAATTATTTTTAAATTCTGCTCTCTACTACTTCCCTTACTCTTAAATTCTTCAATCAATTATTTTTTTTTCCAGACATTACTCAGATTTTAAGACCCCAATATGCAGACACTTTACCAGCTGTAAATGTGCGGCCTGTTGTTCCAGGTCAATGGCAAGTAAGAAGCATTTATTACTCTTGCCTACAGCTGATATTGGCCACTTAATACTCTACATGCAAAAATGTATCCAAGTCTAAGATCTCAGTGTGGAATCCCGATCAAAGATGAGATTGAAACCAGGTGGGGGAGAAAAAAAGCATTTAGGATTCAGCTACCTTCTGTCTACTTTGAATCATAGCCTAAAATAAATCAAAATATTCATGTAGTCAGCAAAGGTAATTAATATGAAAAATCATGACCATTTCTACCAATATCCTTTTGCTTTTTTTTTGTATTTGATTGGGCTGACATAGCAGTCACACAGTAGAAGGAGCAACAGAATTTTCAATAGATTTAGTGATGGAGGAGGAGGAGGAAAGGGAGATGGATATCCAGGCAGAAGGATTTATAAGCTCAGGATGAATTACTATGATATCTAATAAAAGCTGCATGACAGGAATTTCAAGCTGAGCCACAAGATCATTAAGATCTGGGAGCTGATTGCTTCCAAAGTCAAAGCTGCTTCAGAAAATCTGACCGCTGTGATTGTAGCAATGAAAGTTACAGCTTCCTTTAATATATTTTTTCTCTCAGCTTCCAGTGGAGATTCTTTTGGCAAAGCACCAAATTTAATATTGTATCATGCTTTGGAAGTGACTGGGGCCTTCTTATGCTTCACTAATCTCCTCAAAGCAGAGGTAGCTGCAATTGTTTGCTGTTGCAATTGTGTAGGGTGTAAATGTAATATGATAGGAAATCTTTTGAAAATCTAATGAATCAGATAAACCATCATCAGGGACTCTTCCTTACAGTAACTCAGTGACACAAGTTTTGTCCTTGATTCTTGCATATTTTTCATTGGTAGTGTATGTTTGCGTTCTAGCCATCCGTACAATGAGGCCAAGTAGAGGAAATTTAGTAATAATTAAATTGAATCTATTTGAAATCCCAAGACTGTGTTCTTGATATCACACTGTTCAATTTAATTTTCTGCAAAAAATATACGTAACTGACCAGCATTACTTTTGCACCTTGGCAGTTAATGCTGAATAGACCAGCCATGCTGATGATCAAAATTCCCCTTCACTGTTTGTTAAAATGAAATATGAGGTGGCATAATTAATTTGTTGATTCTGCATTCTTCACAAGCTTTGCATTAATTTATTGAGGCCGCTTATGTTATCACTGAACCACTTATCAACTACCGTAGATGTCGGATTATAAGCCGCTACTTTTTTCCTACATTTTGAACAGCTTTGAACACTGCGGCCTTTACTACGGTGCGGCTAATGCATGGTTTTTTTTCATGCCGCCAAAAACATTTTGCCTCGTAACAGTAGACCAATAAAATTGATGAGTAGTTCACAGAGGTCCAATGAAATTGTACGATAAATCAAGCGCACTTTCACAATTAAATTATTGTAAATCAGTCATTTGTACTCACCCTCATCAACATGGAAAACACTCGAAGAAAAGCATTGTGCTGCCTTTATGGCAGTTATTTAGTTTATAATATTTTCGCTTAGTAATTCATTTGTTAGTATTTTCTAGTTAAAGTTAGAAGTGTTTTAAGTACCCGGTATATTTGTTTTCTGTACTACATCCTGGGATGCTATGACGTCACATCCGGTTTCACCGCGTCTTGTGGGAAATACCGGTTTGCGATAAACGGGAAGGTGGGGGGCGAGCGGCATTAGACCCGAGCGAAAACGCTGCTTTTAAGTTAAAGGCGATCAATAACTTTTCCTGGTAGGCTGCAGTATATATATTTTTTACCAGTCGTTAGGAGATATTGGAATGTTGTTCGTGCACTGTTCAGTAAAAAAGTATACGCAACGTAATTTGTGTGTTACCGATACGTATGTATATTTAAAAGTAGCCACGTTACAGGCACGGTTCGAAAAAAAGCATTTGCAATATGTATTTGTTTATGTTACCATATGGATTTAATTAAAAGTTAAAAAATCCTCACGTGTAATATCTTTCTGTGTAAATATCTCATATTACAACGTGGGACACCTGCGGCCTAAAATCCGGTGCGGCTTGTACAAGTACAAAATTGATTTTCTTTCTAAAATTAGAGCCAGCGGCTTTTAATCAGGTGCGCTCTGTAGTGCGAAATCTACGGTAGTTGGACAGTGCTGAACGTTCTTAAGCAATAAATTAGTTATGAAAACAAATGAAAACAAAAACTGTTGGTACTATGATATTTAAATACATGATTGTTTCTTTGTAATAGTTTCCTACCTTCATCGATTTTAATCCTTGTTGCTTATTAGAAACCAGATGAGTCTTTCAGAAGATTGCAGAAACTGAAAGTTCTAAGTAAATTTATTATCAACAGTGTGTATATGTCACCATATATAACACTGAGATTCCTTTTCTTGCAGGCAATCACAGTAAGTACAAGAAACACAATAGAATCAATGATAGTATGAAGCGAGTAGAGCAGGGGACCTAGCACACGGCCTTGTCCTGCACCTACATTGAGGGAGATTCTGGAGGAGATGTTGCCAGTCCGACCCAACTAGTGTCTGCAAGTGAAGAAGAGATCGATTATCTAGTTACACCAGGAGGTATTGAGGCCTAGGACTTGAAGGGATAATAGTAATGAATGAAGAGCATCCTGATGTATGCATCTTCTCTGTCTAGATGTTCCAGGATTGAGTGCAGTCAATGAAATACTATCTGCTGTTGGCCTGTTTTGATAGTAGGCAAATTGGAGTGGATCTAATTTGCTTCTCAGGCAGGTGTTGATACGGTTCATCACCAACCTCTCAAAAGCACTTCATCACAGTGGATGTAAGTGCTTTCGGATGATAGTCATTGGGGTAGGCTACCATGTTCTTCTTAGGCATCGGTATAATTAAAGCCTGCTTGAAGCAGGTGGGTACTTCAGACTGCCAAAGCAAGAGGTTAAAGCTATTGGTGAGCATTCTGTTGTGATGTGAACAAAGACACCAGAGAAGCACTGGAGCTAGTGAATATAGAAATGTTTTAATCAACAAAGATGAGCAGTAGGCAACATATTGTAACACTCTTAGAGGAAGAGTCCTCCCGACCCAAAATTACATGACATTTTTATATGCTAAAGATCAAAGGTAACAACAAGACAATTCTATAGTTACAATGCATCAACAATGCTTCCTTTGAATAACATACAGTCTTCACACACCTCCTTTGCACCCACACTCCAGACACCCAAAATGAATTTTAATCAGTATTGTCCGGTTTGTAATCAACTCCCGTCTACAGCCTCGATAAACTAATGTTCAGAGCTTCACTTTAAATTCAATCTACAATCCACATTCATGTCTGAAAGTTGGTTGTTGATTGGCTGCCTCAGGCTCAAGGGCCCATTCATCAATGTACAGGAGGAGTTGGGGTGGTTTCTATTTGAATGACTGCACGGACCTCATCCCAGTGGCACCCCCTTCTGCTTTGTCCATACAATCACTGGCCCAATCACTGAAAGGCCCAGCTCAATTGTATTCACTCCTTATTCGGGGTGGGGTGACTACCTTCAGATGCTGTATGTATTTTACGTTCTTACTCGGTTTGCCCCACCATCAAAGTTGTGAAACCTGACATCTCTGCTGTAACTCAGGTCCCTTCCCATCTACTTGCCTCAATATTGTATCTATTCTGTGCTAATCATCTACATTCAGCAACCATCCTTCATTACAGAGTACAGTTACCATTGTACCTTAACATACTGTTCATGGCTTGCTGTCACACCCTTTCAGTGTCTTCTGCACTTGTGTTTGTTGTGGGTCTGCTTCCATCAGGTGTGGTCAAACCTGGTGCCGCTGGCTGGTGTTCATCACTTAGGTTCTCTGCAAAGACACTGTTATGGGGCACACTCAGTCTCTCTCTCTGTCTGTGAGGCTGACAAGGAGGTAGATCATACAGTTTAACCTGAGGCCAGTGTTTCCAGGCTACCTTTCTGGGACTGTACATCAACACAGGTGTCATCCGTCCGGACCACCACCTGTGTCTCTATCTCACTGGAAGCGAAACATGTCTTTTCAGGCAGTTTCCATAAAATGATTTGGTCACTTGACCGCGGGAGGACTATCTTCTATCCCTCTGGCTCTCTCTGATCTGTGATATGTTGCTGCTGCTGCTTTGCTCGATCCTTCAATGTGTTACCCTGGTTACAGTGGTCCTTCACATCTTACTAAATTGGCACTTGTAGTATCCTCTTCTACACTTGTAATTTCTGTTGCTTCTTGTTCTTCCGCTGTCCTCCTCACGCTGATGTCTGCCCACTCATTCCCTTTCTGCTCCTTACTATCCCCTTTCTGGTGAGCCTTTACTTTATTCACTGCTACCTCCTCGGGCAGCTGCACTGCTTCTAACAGCTCCTCACTGTGCTTGGCCCCTCCCTTCGGGACCTCCTGACATGATTTCCACACATCGCCCTGTCTCTCCCCCCTGCTTTCTCTCTGTGGGCTATGTTAGCTGCTTTGCAGGTCACACATGTTTGCTGTCCTGTCTTGTTCATGTTATTTCACCTTTTTCTGAGTCTCTGATAGCACCTGCCTTACTCAGTGTGTCCATACCCAGTATAGTACCTTCATTATTTGGGCACACCCAACATTTAAAGGCAGCTTCACTCCTTCAACCTCAAGCACCTGGTTTTGACTTCTCTCCTCCATCATTGTTTCACCTCCTACACTGGTAATGTGAATCATCTCTCCAGTCATGGACAAGGATAGGTCATTTATTGATATTGACAACCCTGTGTCCACTAACATGTTGTTGGCCCACTCATAAATCTCTTGTGTACACCCATGGATGGCCACCACCGGCAATAGAGGAGGCCATCAGCCATTTGTTTAACCTCACCAGCTCTATAATCTGGTCAGCAATCAAATCGGAAAGACAGCTGTGCATTCTGGCCTGCTTTGGTGACTGATTCTTACACATTGCTCTCTTTTCAGGACACTGCTTCCAACCATGGCCTGAGAAGCCCCAGCTATAATGAATTAACACACAAAATGCTGGAGGAACTCAGCAAGCCAGACAGCATCTATGGGAAGGAGTACAGTTGATGTTTCAGGCCAAGACCCTTCAGCAGGACTGGAGATAAAAAGATGGAACCCAGCTCTTTACTTCACCCCTCCCCCTCCTAGTTTCACCTATAACCTTGTGTTTCTCCCTCCCCTCCCCCCCATCTACTCCTCATCTTTTTTCCTCCAGTCCTGCTAAAGGGTCTCGGCCAAAATGTTGTCGGTACTCTTTTCCATTGATGCTGCCTGGCCTGTCGAGTTCCTTCAGCATTTTGTGTGTGTTGCTTGGATTTCCAGCATCAGCAGATTTTCTCTTGCTGCAACAAATTATCTCCTTTACCCTCCCATGTCTATTTTGGCAGTTCCTTGATCTGTGCCCTGGCTGCTGGCATGTAAAAGAAGCTCTTTGTGACATCATAGCAGCTACATTCACTATACTCTTTCCCCTCCTCAGGTTTATCTCACTAGCCATAATACTATCGCAGAGTAGGTCAATCCCACCTCTATACAACAAGCTAAATCCTCCTGGTAGGCTGACCTCAGTCCTTCCTTCAGAATTTTCAGGAAGACTGGGTTACCCCTTCCTTGATTATCCAACCCAGAATACTCCTCATGCACTCGATATTTACATTCTGCATAATCCATGACAGGCTCTGCAGCTCTCTGAACCGCTATCATTATTGTTCCACAGTTACTCTCACCTTATGTTCCCTTAAAGAAGTGAGATCTCTCTTCATTGCTGGCCTTCCCAGTAGTTGCCCATGTACCATCATGCACCCCTTGGAAAACACTATACTCCATAGGCAACTGTATTTCTATGTTATATTGACTGTCCTGCTGTACATACTATTGATTATAAATTACTATGAATTGCACACTGCACATTTAGACAGAGACATAATGTAAAGATTTTTATTCCTCATGTATATGGAGGGTGTAAGCAATTCAATTCAATACATGTATATCTTTAGGGTGCATCTGGTGAATTTCAATCATTTCCTCAAGCTTGCGCCAGAATTCTGCATTTCCACAAGCGACCTTAAGTGACAGCAGCTCTGACAAAATGCTTTGCTTCTCCTGTGGTGAAGGGCTTATGGATGGTCATAATCAATGTTACAGGCTGGCTTGGATCATCCAGTTTCTTGACCTGACGTTACCTGACCTCAATCAGTGCCATCTCAACAGATATATTTTTTATAACCCCCCCTCAAATATTTCCACAATAATTCCCATGTTATGCAAAATATAAATATTAGATATAAATTAGAAAGTAATATTTAAAACCACAGAGTAAACCATTCAACAATTTGCCATCTGAACTCGTAATGCCTGTTGTATCCCTTTGCTTTTAAAACTGTTACACCAAGGTTACAGACTTATTTTTAAAACGCACAAACACACTTGTAAATGTGTCTGCTACTATAGAGCTACCCAGATGAGTATACACACACTCCACTGGTGTCACGTACGGCCAGTAACCTCCATGCACAGCTGATTGCCCTGTCTCACCAAATTGACACAAAAATGTCTTATCTCTTACATGTAAGTACACATGCACACACACACACCCCACACTACTTTTATATCCACCAGTTTAGCTCTCCACCATATTTATGATACTTAGTGATCCTGTGGTCATATCCCTGAACAGAGCCAAGTGTGAGTGCTAATTTTAAAAATGCTCAACCACTTAGACTGCTGAGATTGCTGGCCACATGACAGTTCATGAATGTATCCCGGTCGAGCCCCCAAAAGTTGTGATGTGAAGAAAGTCACCAGAGAGACACTGAACCTTGTTGATATAGAAGTGTTTTATTCAAAAGAAATGAGCAGCAAGCATTATATTGAGACACTTTTAGAGAAACAGGCTTCCTGACCCAATATTACATTACGTTTTTATATACTGAAGATCAAAGTTAACTGCAGAACAATTCTATAGATACAATGTATCTACAATACTTTCTCTGAATTACATATAGTTTTCATACACCTGCTTCTTTGCACCCACACTCCAGACACCCAAAAAAAATGTTAATCAGCATCGTCTGGTTCGCAATCAACTCCATTCTACTGCTCCAGGAAAACAAGTGTTCAGAGCTGCATTTTAAATTCAATCTACAATCCATGATTATGTTAGAAGATTGGATGCTGGTGAAATTAATATTTGCTATATACCCTAACTCCAGAATATGCCCCAACATGCTCCAACCAATTGATCAGCACAGGTGATTAGTACTTGGCCATGTACCCTATATAGACCAGATGCTTTCTGTGTGTTTACCCTGCTGATGGATGCACTCACATTGGCCTCAGACACTGAAGTCATAGGGTTATTGGAGACTGTGAGGGTTCATGAAGGTGCCTACATGTTTTAATGGTTAAACCGAGAATAAAAGGCATTGAGCATATCTGGGAGCGATGACTCATTGTCACTTACAGTTCACTTTGTAGGGGGTGATAACATTCATCCCCTGCCACAACCGTCAAGCATCCTTCAGTGATTCAAGTTTGGTTTGGAATTGCCGCTTTGCATATGAGTTGGCTTTCCAGACGTCATACCTAGGACTCTGTATTTAACTTGGTCACCAGACTTGGATGCTATTGATTTGGCCCTCAGCAGATTGTGGATCTCATGGTTTATCCAGGCTTCTGAATAGGGAAGTCTCTGACCGATTTTATGGGGACACACTTGTCTAGGACTGTTTTTATAAAATCCATGACAACCATGGTGTATTTGTTCAGATCCTCTGATAAGTTCTTGAACAAGGCCCAGTCCAACAACATGAAGCCATCCCATAGCCACTCTTCTGCCTCCTCTTTGTTGTCCTTACCTATGGAGCTTTGCTCTTTAGCCTCTGCCAGTGGGTGGAAGACAGCTAAGTGATTAGGTTTCCTGTAATAAAGTGTAGGAACCGAATGGTAGGCACTCCTAATTGTAGTGTAACATTGGTCATGTGTGTAGGGGTCCCTGGTGCAGCAGATGATAGCCTGATCAAAGTCCCTGACAATGATTTGAAAGGCATCAGAGTAGGATGTTTCTTGTTTGCTGATTGTGCATTCAATACAGTGAGTATGTAAATTCCAGTCAGAATTATGGATGTGTACTCTCTTGGTAAGTGGAACAGTTGGCATTTATCATCAGATATTCCAGGCTGGGGGAAAAAGAATTGGACAAGACTGCTGTGTCTGAGCACCACAAAAAGTTTATCATGAAACACAGACCCCCACCTTTTCTTTTCTCTAATCTGCAGTCCAGTCCATCTAGCATTTTGGGAAGCCTTCAAGTCTTACCTATGTATCTGGTGTGTCCAGAGTAAGTCACGTCTCCATGAAACACAGAACACAGCAATTCCTCATTTCCTGCCAATACGGTATTCTTGCCCTTAAGTCCTCAATCTTGTTCTCCAGTAACTGTAAATTTGCTAACAAGATACTGGGTAGAGGGAGTTTCATTCCTCTGTGTTTCAGACCGGCTTGGAATCCTCCGCTCCTCCCTCTCTTCTAGCCATGGTGATGTATCTTCATTTGCTTAAAGGTGCCGTACCTGCATTCTTGAGAGTTAAGTCCACCCAGTCCTTCAGAGATTGTAAAATCACTACTTCTTTAAGATGTTTCTAAAGTGTGTTGCTTAAAGGGAAATTACAGGCTGCAGGTTGAAGTGACTAATTCAGAAGAGGTATATTAGAAGTTTTGAAAGGAGCTTGCAACACATCACTGTGATTCACCAGCACCACCTTGGGTCGAATGCTTCAGAATCCATTAGTTTCCAAGAAATTATAATTTTAGTCTATCCTTTTGATGAGGTTAGGGTAACTATCCCATTCTTTCCCGACAGCAACAATAAGGGAGAGCAGTAAAAAGCTCCTGGAGGGGGAACATTGCTTCCAGACTCTATATGGAACTTTGTGTCTCTGTCCTTTAGGGATTTCCTCTCATTACTCAGGCACAAGTGCTACCATGTTTCCAACCGCATACTTAACTGCTTAGGAGTTTTCCTTGGGTGCCCAGCTGTCTAAGATTCTTCTGCCCACTGTCAGTTCATACTTCCAATTAGATTAGATGTAAGACTGAATGTGTGAATGCAGATAAAGCCTCTCAGTGAAAGTCTCCGAGGTCTCGAATTGCTCTTTGTCAACTGGCCTCAGCAACATAATGAATGCCAGCAAGTTAATTTTGGAGCCGATGTAACTAGTTTGTGCATAGTTGATAGTGGCAGGTGATGTGAAGGCTTAAAAAAATGAAAATCTCATTACTGCTGGTTTTATTCTGTTGAACAGCAAGCTTTCTGCAAAAATATAAAACCAAATAACATGAGATCCATTTGAAATTGTGAATGTTGAAACCTCAACTGCAGTAGATTTTGGTATGGATGCTCAGTACAGGGAAAAAAATGTGGATGAGACCCAATATACAAGTGAAGGGTCCAAGGGCATTTCTCCTATTCTGGAGAACTGAGAATGATTGAAAATGGTTTTGTGTGACAATGCTTTAATCATGTTACCAAAGGAAATGTTAAGCTGTATTTAAATTTCACAGCCTGACCATAAGAATAATCAATTCAAGAAGACTGAACAGACTTAAATTGCTTCCTAGACTGATAAATGCAGTAAATTCACATAAGGCTAATGTTAGTGATTGATGCAAATTTCCTTCCAATTTCAAAAGGTAACAAAAAGCATCCACTGTTTAATAAACTCTTAGTATTATCTGTCTCATATCACTCCACATAATATACTGACAGCAGCCTGGTTAATGGTACTATGGTCAGCTCTGGGGCTTAGTAGGGAAGGTGAAGTCAAGCAGATCAATAGTGATAGTAGACATAGTATTTAGGAGTACAGAAATGAGATTCTCTGGCCATGAAAGAGATGCTGGCATGGTGTGGTGCTTCCTGGGTGCTAGGGTCAGGATGCCTCAGAGAGACTGCAAAACTTTCTCAAGGGGGGGAGGGAGAGCAGCCATTAAGAAAGTGGGAAGAAGCCCACACAGCAAGTATAGGGAATTAGGAAAGAGGCTGAAAAGCTGAACCTCAATGGTAGTAATCCCTGGATTTCTTCCAGTCTGATGTTGTAGCCAGAGCAGGAATAGACACTGAATAGTCTGTATGGTTCATGATCCCATGAACACCAGCTTATTATTTGTCTTTTTCCCTACTTATTTATTTTGTGATTTAGAGTAACCTTTATGTCTTCCACTGTACTGCTGCTGCAAAACAACAAGTTCACGACATTTGTCACTGATGATAAATCAGGTTCTGATGATTCTAAAGAAGATAAAACATATAGATGAGTGCCTGTTTTTCCAATTGATGTGCACCAGTTCACTAATGATCTCGCAGCTGTTCAAGCACATAACCCTTCCCTCCAATTCTGTGCTCTTGTACTTCGTCAATTTCCTTCACCCTTTGTGATTCTTTATTCAGGTGGCAAAGCTCTAAGCTCTGTAATTCCCCTCACGAGCTTCTGCACCTCTCCATTTTCTGCCTTCTACTAAATCTCCAAGCTCTGTAAATCCTGATAACCTTCTTCACTGTAAGTGAAACTACCTGTTTTAATGTCATCTGCAAACCTACTAACCGAGCCTTGTATATTCCTATGAATCATCATTGATACAGATGGCAATTAATAATGGACCTTGCACTGAACCCTGGGTAAAATCAGTAATCATGGGCTTCCAGTCCAAACAATGACCTTCCACCACCACACTCTACATCCTTCCATCACGCCAATTTGATTCACTGATGCAGGTTGTAAATGGATGAGACCCAAACTCTGACTCTTGACATACTACTAATTACACCCTTCCCTCTCAAAAATCATCCCTTAGATCCTACATTCCGTTTCATGTTAAGCATGCACAGTCCACACTAAAATATGATAACTATTCATCATCTTTGCCAATAAGCTCTTGTATAGTGCTTTTCTGAACAATTTCTGCAAAAGGTCATATTATATTTGCTATCAAATCATTCATTGATGAGTGAACACTGCATGAATACTCACATATACAGTATGTGTATTTAGGAACAGTTCCATAGTTCAGCATCACCTTGGCATGAAATTTATCCAAGTTATTGCAAATGTTAAGTCAATAATTTACCATTTGCATTTTATAGCACAGTGTGGAATTAATTAAACCTTAACTAATGCAGTATGACACATTAAGAACCAGTACTAATGGTTCTTAAGAACACTAACGTTTGTGCATTATCTGTAATGGACTGAATTTCATTACACTGTGTTTCTAAATTGTTGTAAAGTGAAACTGAAATATAGTTTGCCACATTGTGGGACAATTAACAGTTTTGTTTTCAATACTCATATTTTAGCCCACTCATCTAAACGCAGTACAAAGAGCAAAGGATAGAGACCCTTAGGAAACGCATTATCTTGGAAAACTTAAAACAGTGGAAGATAATAATTTTGTATCTGAATGTTAATATACAATATTGGAATTTTCTTACCAAGAACAAAAGAAATTAAGAGCAGAAGTAGGCCTGTTAGCCTTTCAAACCTGCCCTAGCATCCCGTATGATCATGGTTAATAGACCTCAGGTCTTAAGTTCTACATGAAATATCTACATCTACATGAAACGTTGCCATATGAAAGAGCATCCATTATCAAATATCCTCACTACCCAGGCCATGCTCCTTTCTTGCTGCTGCCACCAGGTAGAGGGCACAAGTAGAACTCACATCACTTGGTTCAGGAACAGTTACCACCCCTCGGCCATCTTGAACAAAAAGGGATAACTACACTCACCTAACGCTCTTTTATCTTGTTATTTCATGCTGATTATTTATTGTTATATATTTATATCTGCATTTTCACAGTATGTTGTTTTTTGATCCTACTTACAGTAACTGTTCTACAGATTTGCTAAGTATGCATGCAGAAAGAGAATCTCAGGGTTGTAGTGGTGCCATGTATGGACTCTGATCATAAATTTTCCTTTGAACTTTGAGCTTCTCTTCTGCTCTTTCACAAATGTATCACCTTCTTCTTTAACTATCCCAATTGATCCAGCCTCTACGATCTCCTGAAGTACAGAATTCCAGATAGTTATCACCTTTTTGAAAGAAATTGTTCCTAAGTACCTCAGTTGCCCCATAATCGTTACTATGCCCCCTATTCAAAATTCTACCACCAGTAGAAAACTCTCAGCATCTACCATCACATGCTTCCTCAGAATTTCATTAAGATCTCATCTTATTCATCTAAAATCCAAAGAATATAGATCTATTTTCTATATCCAGACTTGTCAAAGTCATTGAAACTTAAACCCCAGCCATCCATCAGTGACTCATGGGACCTAGGCTCTCAGAATCCAGTGGCAACTTGACTTCATAGACTTTGTGGAGTCAGTATCAGGCTTCACTGCATCACTAAGCAGATACTCCTACACGTTGTAATGTGCCAGTTGGCCACATTTGGTTGTAGATGTCTCTTTGCTTTGGAAGATCAATAAATTTTAATCAGATCAAAGTTAATCTTTTACTGGCTTGGTAATCTTCCAGCAACAGTTGATATTTGTCTTGCTATATGTCCCTACAAGAAAAACTGTAGATCAGAGTGATATGATACCTGTTTTTTTTAATGTAAAACTTGACAAAGACCACTTCATTCTTTGCTGATCTTGGCAAATAAAAACTCTACAAACAGGCGGACAATCAATCCACCTGCATGGCAGCCTCTCAAGGGCAATATGAGTGAGCCTCCATCGGTGCCAGAAGGATGTGATCAGAAAGGATCTTCTCACCACCGGCAAGGTGAACTCTAGATGCTGTTTGAGAAGTTGGATGGTAAGTCATCAAGCCAAATGACTCCAGGAACCACTCATGAAGATCTGCTATACCTTTCTCTCCCTGGGCTTCCAGGACATTCCATGCAGATCACTGCCTATGTACTTGTGGTCAAAGATGTTTTTCTGCAGAAACTTCTCTGTGAGTGATAAGTGGTGTGATACTATCCAACTGAATGGACTATCCCTTGCTGAAGAGAATAGTCCCTTCCTTTGTGACACTTGCAGCAAGCTGAACCTCAGCAACTGGCTACATATTTGCCTCCCTTTACTTTTTGCACAGTTTGTGCAACCACACTGAAAGGTGGCCATGAGGATTAGGACAACATAGGGTACATTTCTTCCTCTCTCTCCTGAAGAAATGGAAGATGACGTGGGTGATGCTCACAGCAAGTAGTGGGGAAAAGGCTACACTTGTGGTCTGTATTCTGGGAGCACCTTACAGCTAATGACTAGGTTCTTTCCTGCTATTGAGAAGGAATGCTGTTCCCACTTTCCCAACTTCATCTTCTCTATTGGTATAAGTCAATCCCAATACCCCAGCTCTTTTAAACACTTGCTCAGCAATCTGCTAATCAGACCCTGTGTTGAATCATATATTCATTTTGGACTCATTACCAAAGAACAAAACTGTATGATGATTTTTCACCCATTGCCAAAGAATAAAGGCTCAGTTTTCCTTTGGTTGCTTCTGGCCCCCAAAGATGTAACAACAAAGTCTGTAGGGAATTTTGGTATCAAAAAAGGAGGTTGTGGATTTCCATATTTAACTAAACAAGTGCCTATTTCAGAAGTTGTTGTAGGAATTCCGATGTTATACTGAAATGTGCAGATACCCACACCCTTTTGTTCACTACTTCATCACTGCATATTCAATCATGGCAATGATATAAAAAATGGAAATAAAATAGAAGGGTGTGTGTGTGTGTGTGTGTGTGCGTGTGTGCGTGTGCGTGTGTGTGTGTGCGTGCATGTGTGCGTGCGCGTGTGTGTGTGTGTGTGTTTCCCCTCATAGGTGAAAAAGAAGTAGAGAGAAAGACTTAATTTTGAAAACAGCAGAGTTTCCTGATTGGCATCCAAGAAAATATATGTTCAGATGTTCAGTTTTCACACCTGAATATTAAATTTGTGGTCATGGAAATAGTTGACCATTGTATAGAGAAGAATACAGCAATCACATATTAAATCAAAATGAATCCATGGTTTATAGATATATGGAAGTGTAATTCCAGATTATATGATGAAATTATATTTGTTCACTGCATAAGAAATAAGAACATAAACCAGAAAGTAGTGTTTACTGAGATGATTTTTAATATATTTTATGGGATAATATTTGCACAAAAATTTCATGTTTTTTTAAACTAAATCAGAATGTCTAGATGAGAAGGAATATCTGCATGCAAGTTAAATCCATACTGCATTGAAAATTAGGTTTCCTGTTGTATATAAAATTTCATTGTACGTGCATTTCAAGTATAAATCAAGATAACAAAGTCATGTTGGAAAGCAGCCTGCATATTATTTGACAGTTCTCTGAATCCCTGCCACAGTGCGTTGTGCAAAGTGAAAAGGCATAACATCTTGTGTTGTTCCAGCTGTCATGGAGAATTTCTACAGTATTCAATTGTTTAAATTTTGACCTTAAGCTCAACATATTTCATCAGAACATTGATGTTGCTGGTCTTATCAAAGCCTCTTGTAATGCAGGTGCTTTATTTTTGTCTTGCTTTGTTCTGTTTCCAAACTGTGTCCAAATATCATCGGTTCCTCTGTTACCCAAAATCATCCACAATCATTTATCATCAAGATTATTGCACTTTTGTTTTCCTCAATGTCACTTCTGAGATCCAGTCTTCAAGTGTAAGTGACAGAACTAAGGAACCAATTGCAGGTTCACAGAGTTCAGAGTTCAAAGTAAATTTCATTATCAGAGTACATATGTGTCACCACATCCAATGCTGAGATTCATTCTTCTGCAGACGTACTCAGCAAATCTATTGAATAATACTATAACAAGATCAACCACAAGATGACAAACTGTCCAAATGCAAATATAAATAAATAGCAATAAAAAGGAAGAACATGAAGTAACAAGATAAATAGTCTCTGCCAGTTAGCTCTGTAACAACCGTTTGTTTGCCCAGTTAGAGAATTAAGCACTTTTAGTTCAGGATATCATGCAGACATGTGTATTCAGAGCAGAAATGACATTCTCTGAAGTATAGAGGGGACAAACCAAGTTATTAACCTGTTCACAATAGTGATATGAAGCCAGTGCTGCTGTCACAATGATGCATTAATTCACACAGAGCGACAAGAAGGACGCTTTCCAACATGCATCCAAATCTCTTCCCTGCGGTTTCTGCCACACAAAGTGATTATTTATTAATTGCAGGTTAGCTGCAGATTAATTTGCACACAGTCATCTTTTTGGCATTGCCAGGCCGTTACTCTCTAAGGTATGTCCTGGCATTAGCAAAGACTGCAGTCAGTGCAGGACCACAGGTGGAAAGCAACAAAGCGTTTTGTCTGTGGCAGAAAGAATCACTGACAGGAGGAAGAGGAGGGAAGTGAAAAGGATTGACCACAGTGATGTCTTGATTTGTTCAAAATAAAATCCTATGTTCTGCTCCAGTACCCAGGAATCCTTATCCCTTTTCCTTTAACTTTCTGTTAAATAACTCCTCAACCAAACTTTATACTTTGCACATCTGGCCATTGTCTCCTGACCACACCACATGAGGGTGAGTTGGCACTTGGGAATTAATGGTGAGCAAGACATGAAATTGGTACTGACCAATGAATCTTATGTGTTAGAAGGAAACATTATAAGAAAAATATGAATGTTTAATAGATTAATGTTTCATGGCATTAATATTTTAGACCATAAGACATGGGAGCAGAATTAGAGCATTCAATCATGCCTGGCTTATTTTCCCTCTCAACCCCATTCTCCTGGCTTCTCTCCACAACTTTTGTTGCCCTTAATGATCAGGAATTTATCAGCCTCTTCATTAAATATAGCCAATGACTTAGCCTCCATGGCTATCTGTGGCCATGAATTCCACAGATTAAGCACCCAATGGCTAAAGAAATTCCTCCTCTTCTCTGTTCTAAAGGGACATCCTTGTATTCTGCAGCTATGCCCTCTGCTCCGAGATTCCCCCACTATTGTAAACATTTTCTCCATGTCATTCTGTCTGGGCCTTTCAATATTTGGTAGGTTTCAGTTAGATGCCCTTATTTTACTAAACTCCAATGAGTACAGGCCCAGAACCATCAAATACTCCTCATACCTTAACCCTTTAATTTCAGGGATCATTCTCGTAAACTTCCTTTGGACCTTCTCCAATGCCAGCACAACTTTTCTTAGATATGGGACTCAAAACTGCTCACGATACTCCAAATGTCATCTGACCAATGCCTTATAAAGCCTCAGCATTACATCTTCATTTGTATATTCTAGTCCTCTCAAAGTGAATGCTAACATTGCAATTTCCTTCCTTACAACCAATTCAACCTGCCAGTTAATCTTCAGGGAATCCTGCACTAAGATCCCCAAGTTCCTATACACCTCTTTCTCCCCATTAAGAAAACAGTCTATGCTTGTATTCCTTCTACTAAAGTGCATATCCCTGCACTGTATTCGAAATGGCACTTCTTTGCCCATTCACCTAATTTGTCCAAGTCCTTTGCAGGCTCCCTGTTTCCTTAAGACTGTCTGTCCCTCCACCTATCTTTGTATTGTAAGCAGCCTTGGCTACAAAGCCATCAATACTATCAAAGATGTGGGCTAAACACCGAACCTTGCAGAACAGCACCAGTCAAGAGTTTTAAGGTATATAATGATCTTTCATCATATACCTTTGGCAAATTAGTATATTGAATTTAAAATTCTGTTCTTATCTAATGTCATGTACTGTAGTTTGAACAAGGATTGAGTGAAGCAGCTCAGGTTACTGTCCTATCAGGTAAGCTAGTGTGAAGTAATGATTCAAGACATTTTGAGTACTGGACATATCAAAGAAAGGCAGATCTGGTGGCATTGGTTCAGGGGCAATTTCTACTGCAGGAGAGTGAGGCAAATGTTGGCATCAGTCTTTGGCGCTCAGAGCCTATAGAACCGAAAAGAAAATGCATAATGCTAATTTCAAAGGGACTGGAAAAACAATAGAAGTTTTTCAACCATCCTCAAAGAACATCAGCAGTATGGCGGTGGATGAATTTTCACAAATGAATAATGACTCCTCCTAAACCTACAAACTTTGCCAACAATGTCTTTATCACAATGAAAGACAAGAACAACAGAAACATGGGATTGTCACGAACTGTAGGATTAAACATTTGGCTGATTTGTAAATTATTTTATCAGACTTGTGTTGTTTCTGAGTCCAAGTTCAAAAGATCCCTATCCTGCAAGATCGTGCGGGTACTTTCATCAGGGACTGCAGCAGTTCAAGGCAGTCCCTTACTGCCACCATCCCAAGGGCAGCTATGGATAAAATAGGTTTGCCTTTTCAGTGACACCCACTTCTCAAAACAAAACACACAACACCATGGGCTGAAGGGCTTGTACTGTGCTGTAATGTTCTATGTTCTTAAAAGTTTCCACTACTTAAAACTCAGTGTACTTATCTTATACTGAATGACAGTGAAGAAAGGAATTAAGGTAATCACCCCTCATGCAAATTGGACTTCCATGACTTTTTGTGCAGTTTAAAAAAAAATCACTATTTGAGAAGCACCATACATCTTGAGGTAATCAATCCTCAATCATCCCAATCATGTTAGTAGGGGGCAGATTTTGTTCTTGGTGATAAATAAATTAGCTTAATCTCAAAACCTTCAAATAATACTTGCAAAACAGGATGCAATTTTAGGTGTAATCTGTGTTTGTGTTGTTTTCTGGACTGGATCTAATTTTGATAACTACACAGGTGTTGTGTTTTAGACATTTAACCATCTTTCTTGCAGGGTTACACAAACAGACGCAGATTGATAAAATTGGCTTTTCTGCTCGCTGCAGTCTTTTTAATTTAGAGTTCGTTCGAATAATATCATGATTCATCAGACCTTTGAATTTTATAGATTTGTTCTTCTTCCTTCACACAAAATCCATCCTTGCACTTCATGAAAGTAGGCAGTGGAGATTGAGATTGAACGACAGAAAACACACTTTATTTCATATCTTTGAAACAAGGCGTGATATTCAACTGCCTCAGTGCGCTGTTTAGAAGGTGCATGAATGCCTACTCTGGATTTACATAGAAGACTTCATCTAAGATGCAGTGCAGATATTCTGTCATGTAGTTTCTTGCTGTTGTAATCCCTCATCACCCAGGATGACCTTTTTAATGCAAAAAGTAAGTCCTTCTACACTGTCTGTGAATATACCAGAAATTATGATTGGCAGAAAGAATTCAAACAAAACCTAACATTTAACTTATGGTAATGACTTCCAACTGCCACGAACAATTTGGTTCATGGTGAACAGTTCATGTTTTCAGAAAGATGGTTAATTGTCTGAAACACATCAGATGCCACAGAACAATCAACATCAAGTTTGGGCCAGTCAACTCACAGTCTATGAGGCACTCTGGATAATGAGGAATGTCTTGAATTAACACGCGTTGCAGTTGGCATTCCAGGCACAGAATGCATTCAAAATCACATTTAACTTCCAAAGTTTCTTTTAATTTAAGTTTGATATTTTTAAATCATTCATTTCAAATGTAATTCATCTGCATAGACAATGGTGCTTCCATGCATATGAGGATGTCATGAAAATTTGCATATGCTGGAAATCTAAAGATAAAAGTGAAAACATTTTTGGATTGAAGGAAAGAGTAGGGGAGATATCAGAGATAAAATTTTACACAGAGAGTGATGGGTGCATGGAATGCCTGGTCAGGGGTGATAGTAGAGGCAGATATATCAAGAGCAGTTAAGAAACTGTTAGATAAGCACATGGATGGTAAAGAAATGGAGAGAAGGGTTACTTCTCCTACTACTTAACCTTAGCCTACTAACCTTAGAGTTCAGTAGGTTAAAAGGTTAGCACAACATTGTGGGCCTATACTGTGCTGTAATGTTCTAAGTTCTGTTATATAAACTTAGTGAGTTAAGCAGTTGACATCTGATCATTAATGCTGCCCTCACCCGTATCTCTTCATGCCATCTTCCCACTGCCTTAACAGGGATAGAGTTCCTCATATCCTCGCCAACCACGCCATGAGCCTTGGCATCCAGCACAACATTCTCCACGAATTCCACCACCTCCAATGCAACCCTACCACCAGCCATATCTTTACACCTCTCCCCAATCTCCACTTTCCACAGAATTCACTACCTTCATGATCCCTTGTCCATTCATCCCTTCCCACTAATCTCCCTCCTGGCACTTAGGCCTGCAAGTGGAAAAAGTGAGACACCTGCCCATTCACCTCCATTCAAAGCCCCAAACATTGCTTTCAGGTGAGGCAACACTTCACCTGAGAACCTGTTGGTGTTGTCTACTTTATCCAGTGCTCCTGAAACAACCTCCTCTATGTTGGTGAGACTCAACATAGATTTGGGGACTGCTTTATCGAGTGCCTTCACTCCACCCACAAAAAGCAGGAACTCCCGATGGTTAATCATTTCAATTCCAATCCCATTCCAATTCCCATTCCGACATGTCACTCCATGGCCTCCTCTACTGCAATAATGAGGCCACTCTCAGGTTGGAGGGGCAACATCTCAAATTCTATCTGGGTAGCCTCCAGCCTGATGACATGAACATCGACTTCTCTAACCTCCTGTAATTTCACCCCCCCCCCTTCCATTTTCTTCAATTCCCCACTCGGGTCTCTTACTTCTTCTCCTCACCTCCCTATCATCACCCCCTGGTGCCCCTCTTCCTTCCCTTTCTCCTATGATCCACTCTCCTCTCCTATCAGGTTTCTCCTTCTGCAGCCCTTTACCTTTTCCACCTATCACCTCCCAGCTTCTTACTTCACCAACTTCTCCACCCACCTGGCTTCACCTATCACCATCTAACTTGTCTCCTCCTTCCCTTCCCCTCACCTTCTTATTCTGGCATCTTCCCTCTTCCTTTCCAGTCCTGGTGAAGGGCCTCAGTCCAAAACATCCACTGTTTACTCATTTCCATAGATGCTGCCTAATGCTGCTGAATTCCCTTGGTATTTTGTGTGTGTTGCTCAAAATAGTGTACAACCAGGGGCGGCAGGGACTAACTGGAAGGGGCAGACATGGCTTTATGTTCTTAACTTAATGGAAGTGACACCACCAAGGATTAAGCATGGGTGATGAACAGTGCTGTAACCAATAGCAAATGCCATTAAAGTAGAGGGAAAGGGATATGTATTAAACCTTTGTTTATACCTTATCTTGCAATTTCTTTTGGCTGAAGAGCTGTTGAAGTTTTGTGTTGTAAATGTTTCCCTCCTTTCACAACAATTTTAAGCTAATCCTTTTCCTTTAGTACTCAAGAACTGGGACCTAACTAGTGGTAACCAAAATCCTCCTCCCCTTCTTCCATTCATCACTCTGGCCCCTCTCTTACCTCTTCTCTTCTCCTCACCTGTCTATCACATTCCCCTGGTGATTCTCCTTTTTCCCTTTCTCCCATGGTTCACTCTCATCTCCTATCAGATTCCTCCTTCTTCAGCCCTTTACCTTACCACCAATCACCTCCCAGCTTCTCAATTCACCCCTCCCCCACCCACCTGGCTTCACCTATCACCTTCTAGCAATCATAAAAAGAAGCTGAAATGGATCTCCCACTTTGTGAATGGGAGTGTGTTGTGAAGTTAACGACACAACTAAAAGTACGAGTCATATTTATGGACTGAATGCAAAGTAGTCGCCCAGCTTGAACTTGGTTTTTCCAATGTGGAAGACATCACAGGATGATAAGTGAGTATAGTATATTCAAATAACAATAAACTCAACTTTAAGTTTGAGCTTTGAGGGAATGGTGGTATGGTTTCAAACCATATGTAGCAAATTGAAATGATTGAGGACTGATTCTGTTACTTTATGTTGTAAGTTAAAGGTGAAATATTTTCAAGGAAACATTTAGGTGTTCAAGCAACAGACATTGGTTACAGAGATGCTATTCAATGGATTTATAAGCGGCAATATCTTGTGAGAATTTATGGTTGAGAACCTGCTATTCAAAGGATTCAAAATACATTTATTATCAAAGTATGTATGCAGTATACAACACTGAGATTCATCTTCCCACAGACAGCCATGAAACAAAGAAGAACCATGGAACCCTTTCAAAGGAAAAAAACTTCAAACCCCTTCCCCCCACCCACAAAAAAAAACAAATCACACAGAAGGCAACAAAAAAAGAGTGAAAACACAGGATATAAAACATAAAATCAAAAGGGATATTTCAGGTCAGCTCAGTGTTCTGCAGCCGCCCAAAATTCAAAATCACCCAAAATAGTAACAAGAAAAGGAGTGACCAGAAAAACTAGAAACACATTGTACATGAACTAGAGTCCAATCCTGAAACCCTGTCGATTAAACCTTGCTCTGGCGTCATCCTTTGACATAATCGAAGGAGAGAGAGAGAGAGATCATTCAAATGCAAGAACCTTCCCTCAGGAGCAGCGAGCGAAAAGGAGTGAGAGGCCATCACACACAGAAACATTCTTCTTGCAGCAGCGAGCAAGAGGCTGGTAGACAGCATTTGACTCTTGCTTACCTCTGCACCCTCCTCGATATCGAGTCTTCCTTGGCACTTTCATCAGCGAGATCGGCAAGAGATGGTCAATCATGGGTTCACAACCCGTCCCTAGGCTGCCTGAACTCTATGCTACACACTTTGCTCACTATCCTGTAGTGCCCTCTTGTCTCAAAGTACCAGATCACCAGACCCAAAAGCACACCACCAGAATGCAGGAAACAGGCTCCAACAACAGCAGCAGAACCACATCTGCAATAAAACAGAAGGCCTAAAGGAAATTGCTTCTTGACCCACCTTGTGGCTGTTGCCCTTGGTAGCATTGTTCACTGGCACCATGCTCTTGAGCGAACACCTCAACAGGGTAAATGGAAAACTATAAAAATATTACTGATGATGAAAATCTGAAATAAAAGCAGAAAATGTTGAAAACGCTCCACAGGTCATGCAGCAACTATAGAAAAAGGGGACAATGTTTCAATTCTGAAGAAGTGTCTCAGATCTGAAATGTTAATTGTTTCTCTTTCCACAAATGCTGCCTGACCAGTTGAGAATTTGCAGCATTTTCTATTTTAACCCTAGTTAGGTAAATCTCCTTTCAATTCCTTATTCTAACTTTTCCTGGTCCAGAAGTATGGTCATTGACCTGACATATTAATTCTGTTTCTCTTTGTCTCACCTGATTTGCATGTCCTACATTTTCTGCTTTTCATTTCAGATTTCCAGTTTCTGCAACCATTTCCTTTATTCTTCTGCATAAATTATATATTTTTTCCATTCTTCACAAGAGGTACCTTCGCTCTCTGAATACCACAGTGCTGAGCTCCCAGGCACTTAAAAATGTAACTGTGAATGTACAAATATACATCAGCCACTCATAAAAATGATAGACAGACATCTCCTAATTCTCTTCCAAAATAATTATCTTTAATATTTTCAGCATTACTCATGGTGAACGATTCATAACACATTGCAATTATTTGAATAACAGTCAAAAAAGCATAGCACCAAATCTGAAATTCAGAGCTGCAAAGCTCTTCATAGTGTGGAATCTCATGCATCCGTATGCTATGCTGAGTCTGCATTGTAGGTCACATTCTACAATAGGTCTAGCTTGAACTGTACTGGTGTCATGCATACGTGTGCCACTCTAAAGGGTCAAAAATTAAATTCATTTAGAATTTGATTTCTGAAAAGAAATCACATTCCATGTCTGGAAATTTCCATTGCCCAAGCAACTATTGCCTCTTTTATGTGAAACAGGGCAAATGGAGGTCAGATGTAAAGGTGTGGTGACAAGTAGAGAGATTTTAGGGATGGTTTGAGATGGCCACAGTGAGGGGTAGCAAATTATCAAAGTCATAGCTGTATCATGGATACTCAAAGTACCAGAACTGGAGGATATTTCTGAAGACTGGAAGCAGGTGTAATCATTAGAAGTGCTAAAATAATGACAGGATTTGGAAAACAGTAGAAGCATTTAAAAAATGACAAGGCTCAACATTTTTGCAAAGGTTTGAAATACTCTGACATTATGAAAAGGTGAAAGCTAGACAATGTTAGACATAAAATTGAACTCGTGCAACTATTTTCAACTAGTGCTGTACAGTACTCAAGTGATGTTCTTGGTGTTGTTAGCGTGATTTGGTTTACTTTGTGCATGGGCATTAATGTTTTTCCTTTAACTACTTCCATGGTTTTCTTTGGTTTCTTGACTGTCTGAAGAAGATGAATCTCAGTGTTGCATAGCGCATACATACTTTGATAATAAATGTATCTTGTGCCTTGAAATTTGAACCTTAAACCAATTATTCTTACCAAATATGGTGCAAACTACGATTTTATAAGGCATTGATCAGACACATTGTGAGCAGTTTTGGGCTTCATATCTAAGAAGGGATACACCGACATTGGAAAGGGTCCAGAGGAGGTTTACAAGAATGATCCCAGGGATGAAAGAGCGTTTGATTGCTCTGAGCCTGTGCTCACTGGGGTTTAGAAGAATGAGGGGGTGTTTCATCGAACCCCATTGAATATCGAAAGGCCTAGACAGAGTGGATGTGGAGAAGATGTTTCTAATAATGGGAGAATCTAGCAGCAGAGGGGACAGACTCAGCATAGAAGGATGTCCCTGTATAACTGAGAAGGAATTTCATTAGCCAAGAGGTGGTGGATCTGTGCATTTCATTGCCACAGATGGCTGTGGAGGCTAAATCATATATTTAAAGCTGAGGTTCATTGTTTTTTCATTAGTAACGGCGTCAAAGGTTATGAGGAGAAGGCAGAAGAATGAGGTTGTGAGGGAAAACAAATCAGTCATGATCGAATAGTGGAGCAGACTCAGCCATGTGGCCAAATTCTGCTCCTGTGTCTTCTGATCTATGGTTTTATATGAATAGGATAATTGGATAATATCAAAATAAATTATCTGAAATTTTAACCAAAAAATTATTGACCTAAATTTGTATGTGCTAGCATCCAATCTTTCAACCTATTCCTAAAAATCTAGCCCCGCTACAGTATGAATACTCTGCAGTGGGAAACCCAAGCTTACGGAGATTATTAGATACTCAAACAGAGAGGGTGAAATTCTGCACCTGCCTGTTAAAGGTGCTAACAATATATTCTGACTAACTTGGTGTAAAGTTATTGACCTGTAGAAATGGCGAAAACCACATAAGCTACAGAGATTGGATGTGATTTTGTGGACAAAATGAAAAATTGACTCCTGCACCTCATGAGAGGAGGGCTGAGAATGGGTGATAGATACGTAAGTTTATTTCCCAACGATTGGTTTTCCTCTGTGAAACACATCCTTACCTTCACAATACGGGGACACCTCTCATTCTCGTCTCTCAGCTCTGAACTCTGTAGAAATCTTTGTTTAAAGCTGATAAGGTAACATAGCTCTACAGTCAAGGAGATAATGAAATAAAGTTCAAGTTTATAATACATTACAAACATAAATTACACATAACTTATACAGCAAAATAAAAAAAAATAGGCTCAATGACTGATGCACCATCAATAACTCTCGGAGACGTGAGTTAAGGTCGGCTTTTATTGGCTGGAAGAAAGCACAAGCAGCAAGCGACCACCACACAACATCCTGGAGACTGAGGGCAGGGCTCAGGCCCCAATCGCCTTTATACAGGGGTCTGTGGGAGGAGCCACGGTCTGTGGGAGGAGCCACAGGAGCAGTCAGCCGGGGGGGGGGGGGGGGGGGGGGGTGTCCAGACAGGTATATGTAGTTCACCACAATGACTTTTGTACAAGTTAAGGAAAACACAATCCAATGTGGGGAAGAAGCTGTTGTTCAACAGCTGTTTGAGGTGTAGGTCTTCAGTCTCCTGTACCTCCTGTCTGATAGCAGCCATGAGAAGAAGGAATGGTCCTTAATAATGGAAATATCCTTTTCCTTAATAATGGAGAAGGATATTCACAAGAGGATATTCACCTCTTGTGATTATCCTTGCCAGTGGGAAGACCTGTACCCATAGTGAAACTGCCTGAGTCTCTGTAGTGTCTTGTCCTCTGTGCATTGGACTTCCTTCCCATATCAGGCCATGAACCAGCTAGTCAGAGTGCTGGCCTCTGTAAATCTGTGGAAGGTTGTCAGAGTAAAAGCTTGTGAAGTAATGTGAAACTGTAATATCTATACAACAGCCAATTTGCAAGCAATTAACATCAATAGTTTTCAGCAAGATAATGAATATTTCTAAGGGATAAATATTGGTTTGGGCACGGGGAATAACCTCTGATTTATTTTAAATCTATCACATGGATTCTTGAAATAAACCTGTGAGAGGATAGATGGAGCCTCAGTTTAACCTCCAACAATGCAGTACTCATTCAGTACTGCACACGAGTGTCAACCTGGATTCTATATTCTGGTGTCAGATTTAAACAGTTACCTTTAAATTTAGAAGGAATAGTGCTGTCAACTCATTTACATCTGACACAAGTTTACCTGTCATGTGCTGTCACAGCCAATCGTATACTTTCATCTCGCTGAATATTATACTGAAAGCACAGGGGAAAATACAATCAAAAGGAAAATGGAATCTCTTTGAAAAAGATTCAGTAACCAAGAAGACATAGTTTACTCTAAATTGACATTGTTTCCTGAAGCTTATTTTTGAATTATCTGAAGGCTAATGTACAAATTAATATAGGGACTGATTCTCAATGTGAAATGCTCACAAAGGAAGACTGCAAGATTTAAGGATTGATCATTCAGGATCTACCAGCAATTTCTCAACCGTTTCTCCCTGAAGTACCCATCAGGCTCTCTGATTAACACAATAGGGCATTGTTTTTTTAATAATGTAGTATAAACTAAACATAGTGGCCTAACTGACATTGTGTTAATGAGATGAATATGGTGAAACTCCATAAAAACAGATAAACAGTTTTGCTTTCTGCTTTTGATTGACATGAATTTAGTGACATACCATATAGTGTTAAATGCTGAGGCATTCTGAGCATGGGCTTTTTCAGAGCGGAATTTAATAATGCAGTTATTTTGTATGAATAGAACAATTAGATGGGGGATTTATCATGAAATCCAATTGTGGACGTGACCCCTTTTCCGCAAAAGATGGACACATAAAAGCATTGGTCCATGTCCACCATGCATTTAGAATAATGCAAGAGGAAATTAGGCCATGTTGATCCAATATGAATTGGTCACTTAATAGTCATAACAGAACCAGGTAATTATGATGCAGTATAGTGTGCTGCAGGACAATTTAAAAGACTGATCCCACATATAGCAGAAACAGACCCTGGAAGAATCATAGAGATGTCCGGGAAATCCAAGGATAATATTCTGGAAGGGCTCATTTCTGCAGAGCCTACTCTGCCAGATTCAAAAGACATTCATATTCTCATTGTAACTTTAAGGGTAAGATGAATTCTTGACCTCACAATCGTTATGACCTTGCACTTTATTATCTACCTGCACTTCGCTGGAGCTTTTACACTTTATTCTGCCTTCTGTTATTTTTGTTATATTTTGCACTAACCTCAATGCACAGTGTAATAATTTGATCTGTAAGAACAATATGCATGACAAGGTTCTCACTGTATCTTGATACATGTGACAATGATAAATCAATTCCAGGTCCATAGCCTCCAGAAGTTAACATTTTCAAAATCAATGGGGATAAATGTCTGAAACTTCAGCAGACACAGCTCTAGACACAGGAGTATGCTTGGGATGTTCTGCCAGTTCAGCACAGAGTTACTATCAGGTATAAAGAACTCAAAAAACAAAATTGTAAATGTATGCAGTTCCTTGTTATCTTCCAATATTTTCATTCTTTGAGGGACTAGTAGTATATGGAGATTAATCACAAAGCTTAGCAACTATGAACGGATGCAGATGTTTTGGGTTGAGACCCTTTATCTAATCCAGATGCTACCTAATACACTGAGTTCCAACAACACTTTCTTTATGCTTCAGATTCTTGCATCTCTTTGTCTCTTACCAAAACCTATCATCCTTACACTACAAGTTATATTTATAGTTCAAAGTTCATGTAAGTGTATTACCAAAGTATATATATGTCACCATATACAAACTTGAGATTCATTCTCTTGTGGGCAACTCAATAGAGGAATAACCTTAACAGAATCAATGAAAAACTGCACCAACTTGGATGTCCAACCAATGTGCAAATAGAGAAATAAAATAATAATAATAATAATTAATAACTAAGCAATAAACATGAGCTGAAGAGCCCATAGGTTGTGGGAACATTTCATTAATGAAGCAAATGAAGTTGAATGAAGTTATCGCTTTTGGTTCAAGAGCCTGATGGTTGAGGGGTAATAATTGTACCTGAACCTGGTGATGTGAGCTCTGATGTTCCTGTATCTTCTTCCTGATGAGAGCAGCAAGAAGAGAGCATGTCCTGGGTGTTGGGGTTCTGATGATGGATGCTGCTTTTCCTACAACAGTGTCCTATGTGGATGTTCTCAGTGGAGAGGAGGGGTTTTACCTCTGATGGACTGGGCTATATCCAATACTTCTTGTAGATTTTTTTTCCATTGAAGGGCATTGGAGTTTCCATACCAGGTTGTGATGCAGTCAGTCAATATACTCAACACTACACCTTCATAGAAGTTTGTCAAAGTTTTAGATGTTATGCGGAATCTTCTCAAACTCCTAAAGATGTAAGAGCGCTCTCAAGCTTTCTTTGTAATTGCACTGATGAGCTGGGCCTAGGGCAGGTCCTCCAAAATATTAACACTGAGGAATTTGAAGTTGCTGACCCTCTCCATTTCTGATCCTCCAATGAATGCTGAGATGATGTTGATAAAGAGCATCCTGACATAAGCATCTTTGCAATCCAGGTATTTTCCTCTCCTGAAGTCAAGAATCAGCTCTTGGTTTTGCTGACATTGAGTAAGAAGCTGTCGTTATGGCACCACTCAGCCCGATTTTTAATCTCCCTCCTCTATACAGATTCATCACCACCTTTGATACTGCCTATGATAGTGATGTCATCAGCAATCTTGAATATGGCACTGGAGCTGTGCTTAGCCACACAGTTGTATGTGTAATGCAAGTAGAGCTGGGGGCTAAGCACATAGCCTTGTAGTGCACCTGTGCTGATGGAGATCATGGAAGAGATGTTGTTCAAATCCAAACTGACTGAAGTCTGCAAGTGAGGAAATTGAGGATCCAATTGCACAAGGTGATATTGTGGCCAAGGTCTTGGAGCATATTGATTAGTTTTGAGGGAATGATGGTATTGAATGCTGAGATATTGTTGCTAAAGAACATTCTGATGTATGCATCTTCGCTGCCAGATGTTCCAGGGTTGAGTGAAGAGCCGGTGGGATGACATTTGCTGTGGGCCTGTTGCTCTGATAGGCAAATTGGATCACATCCAAGATGCTTTTCAGATAGAAGTTGATATGTTTCATCATCAATCTCTCAAAACATTCATCACTTTGGATGTAAGTGCAGCAGGACAATAGTCATCAAAGTGGCTCATCACTTTCTTCTTAGGCACCAGTATAATTGAAGTCTGTTTGAAGACTGCTGAAGCAAGAAGTTAAAAATCTTAGTGAACACTCTGCCCAGTTGATCTACACAGGGCTTTAGTACTTGGCCAGGTACCCCATCCAAATCAGATGCTTTTCGTGGGTTCACCGTCTTGAATGCATGTCGGCCTCAAAGACTGAAACCACAGGATTATCAGGAGCTGTGAGAGTTCATGGAAGTTTTCAATGTTTTTTTCAGTCAAAGTGAGCATTTGGCTCATCTGGAAATGAAGCTCCGCAGTCGCTTGAATTAACATTATAAGATATGATAGTATTCAACTGTCATAACTGTTGATCATCCTTCGTTGATTCAAATTTAGTCTGAAATTGTCACTTTACTCTTGAGATGACTTTCTGGAGATCATAGCTTGTAACTTACTTGGTCACCAGACTTGAATGCTTCTGATCTGGCCCTCAGCAGATTACAGATCTCATGGTACATCCAGGGCTTCTGATTGGGGAAGACTGAATGATTTTGTGGGGACACACTCATCTAAAACTGTTTTAATAAAGAGCATGACAACTACAGTGTATTCATTCAGATCCACAGATGAGTCCTTGAACATGGCCCAGTCCACTAAATCAAAGCAGTCCCCTTGCCACTCCTCTTCCTCCCGCAGCCACCTCTTTGTTATCCTAACAGCCTTGCTGTCCTTCTCCTACCTGCATACTTGCCTGTATATGGGTAGGGGAAGGACAGCCAAGTGATCCAGTTTACTGAAAAATGGTCTTGGCATGGAATGATAGGCATTTCTTAACTTAGTATAACATCTCACCTCAGTTATGGATCACCTTAGCAAATCAATAGCATTATTTTAATGATTGTTTATATCCATTAAATATACTTAAGTATTTCAGTCAAAGTTTTCAATAAAGACTTTAGAACAACCTGCAATGCTAGATATGTAAGGACTTGCAATTTTTATAGCACTGCAATTACCAATAGATTAATGAGAAATCTTTCCAGCAAGGCTTGAATTACAGCAGTTCCTTACATCTAGTTGAGCAAAGTCTGCATTGAAATACAGTTAGTGAGGCGGAGTTACCTGATTGAATAATAAGCTAATAAGCTTATTGAGCAAAATGTTTTGTAAGACTAAAGTAGATTTTGCATTAATGGCATCACTTGGGAACTGATGCAAAGCGACTGACTGCAACTTCAGCCAGAGAAAATATGAACAAGACATGTCTATGTTCATCAAGATCTCTTGAAAAGACTTACACCTCTTTGTAAAGGGGTAAAGAGTGTGTGTGTGTGTGTGTGTGTGTGTGTGTGTGTGTGTGTGTGTGTGTGTGTGTGTGTGTGTGTGTGTGTGTGTGTGTGTGTGTGTGTGTGTGTGTGTGTGTGTGTGTGTGTGTGTGTGGGTGCAAATGATTATCTGTGTTCTTCTGTTTTTGAATGTATACGTAAATGATTTGTTGTCTCGAGGGTTTGAGTGCATGAGCTTGAAATGTGGGAGTTCTAACCTTGCTTTTGTTGTGGCAATCCTCCAAGTTTAGAAGTATTTCACTCCTCATGGTGACTAAGACTTCCATCTTCTGCACAGTAAGGCCTCTAGCTCAAGGCAATTCCATTATGGCGTGCGGCTCATCCACCAGGATCTCAAGAACCTTGCCATTAAAACAGGGACATGCTGTCTCTCCTCTCCTGTCTTTCTCTTTTGCACCAAGCTCCCCAGCTGTGGCTTCATGGTGAATGTCCCTTTAAGGATTGTGTGTATTTATTGTGAAGCTAAGTGCCATAAATTAGGCTGAAACAGCACTGTGACTGTATGAACTGGCTTAGATGATCCATGTGGTGCAGTCACAAAGCAGATAAATTCCTGGCTGAAAGTTCTTGCATTTTGTATTATATGATTTTTGTTGCTGCTAATCTTTGGATTCAGTTTCAACATTCCATGGCAAAAAGCACCACACATTTCTGAAGTGCTTAATAACTAAATGATAAATAATAGCTAAAAGTTTTTTAGATACTGGCTGAGAATGCCATGTGAGAGCTACTGGCCTAGAACTCACTCTATTATCTTTAAATAGCATTAAGTCAAAACTCGGAGGTGTGGTGGGACTGGATAGTCTAAGTGGAGGATAACGTGCTGGTTGAGATGGTGGTAAGGAAGACAAATGCAAAGTTAGCATTCATTTTGAGAGGGCAAGTAAAAGAAAGCATGTAATGCTGAGGCTTTATAAGGCAATCATCAGATCACATCTGGAAGACCGTGAGTGGGTTTTGTGTCCCATAATCTAAGAAACCAGAGCATCCAAGGAAATCCACGGGATCACAGGGAGAATGTGCAAACTCCATACAGACAGAACCGGACATAGAACATAAACATTTCAGCACATTTCAGGCCATTTGGACCATGATGTTATGCCAACCTTTTAACCTAATCCTTCTGTCACACTTAGCCCTCCATTTTTCTATCAATCTAAGAATCTGTTAAATGTCCCTAATGTAGCTGTCTCTACCACCACCCCAGCAGCACATTCCATACACCTACTACTCTCTGGAAAAAAAAAAACTATCTTTGACATCCTGCCTATACTTTCCACCAATAACCTTAAAATTATGTCGTCTTGCATTAGCCATTTCTATGCTGGGCAAAAGGTAATGGCTGTCCATTCCATTTATGCCTCTTATCATCGATTAAATGCCTATCAAGTCACCTATCGTCCTTCTTCGTTTCATAGAGAAAAGCCATGGCTTGCTCAACCTTTCCTCATAAGGCATGCTCTCGCATCCAGAAAGCATCCTCATAAATCTCCTCTGCACTCTCGAAAGCTTCCACATCCTTCAATTGACTTTATTTTCCATGAGGAACTTAGTTTGTGCAGTGGAAAGGACAACATCACAGAACCTAAGATATACAACACCACACTACATATCCTCACAATAGATAATAAATACAAAAAAATGCATGTAATATAAAATACAAATACACAAAATAAAACTAACTGTTTTTACTGTCAAAGGTGCTATGCATACTATATATTCAAAATTGGGTGTTGAGGAGATTAATGGAGGAAGGTACAAAACTGGATAAGGCTCTTCTGGTGCTGATGGGCAGGGACCTGTAGCAGCATCCAGATGGCATGAGAGTGTAGTACGTGTGAAGTGTATGTGTAATGTCCTCTGCTATTTGTTGAGCGTTCTTTATTGTCCATCTTTTATGGATGCTGCCGAGTGATTCTTGTTCCTGGCCAATGATCTTACTACTTATTCTGACAATTCTGTGAGTGGGCTGAGGTTGATAGTGCTCATTGCTCTGAACCATGCCATGATGTTGTTAGTTAATATTGATTCAGTGAAGCACTTATAAAATGTCTGAAGAATCGATGGCTGGACCTTAAGTTTCCAAATCTTCCTAAGAAAAAATAACCAGTGTTGGCACTTGGAGAGTATCAACCACCAGTTGTCTTGAAGGTGATTTTGTTATCTGTAGTCATGCTGAGGTACTTGTAATCTCCAACACGCTCTATCGATTGGCCACTCATTTCCAGGGTTGGGACAGAGTACTGTTGTTTTCTAAGTTCCACTATCACTTCCTTTGTTTTACTGGGGTTCAGGTCAAGATAGCTGTTTGTGCACCATCCAGCAAATTCATTGATTTCCTCATTGATGCAGTCATCAGAGTTGGTAGTGTTGAAGATGACTGTGTTATCTGAGTACTTGATGTACTGCATGCCTGGGAGTGAGCTTCTGCAGTCGTCTGTGTACAGTGTGAACAAGACTGGTGAGATAACCGAGCTCTGTGATATTGCCTGCTAGTGCTCATTTAACCATTGTATCTCAGGGGGACGTCACGTGATGACGTAGGATCTAGATGTGGAAATCCAACTCTCCCGTAAAAAACCAGTAAAATAACGTTTAAGTGAAGAAAAGTTAGTAAATAATTTTTTTAAACTACTTATAAACTATTCAGGATTGTCTTAAGATATGCCTCCTAAACAGAAGCAGAAGAAAACTACTACTTTGAAGACAACACAAGTTGGAAAAGAATCAAGGCCGGTCGCTATGAAAGAGCCTTGGGCTCAACTGCATTTTACCTCTGGCGATACAGAACAGGAAACTGCGGCAACATCAACCGTTTCCAAAAAAAAGAGCAACAGGAATTGCGCATGCGTGAAGGAACGGGCATGCGCAAACACGAGCAACCCAAACTACAAATCCCAGCTACGATCGGAACTGAAAGTGAAAGTGAAGATGAGGTGGAATCAGATTCTCTGGATAAATCAGATGAAGATGAAGAGACAAACAAAGAAGAGCAACAGGAAGAGGTTGGAGGTGATGGAGACATAAGAAAAACTTTGGTGCAAATAATGCATGAATTAAAAGCATTAAAAAGTAATAAAAAATATATTAAAAATATGAAGATTATGTTTGATAAAATGATGAAAAGACAGGACAAAATAGACAAGAAAATTAAAAACTTGGAAGAAACAATGGGGACACCATTGATAGAGTGAATAAAATGGAAGTTAATACTTCGGCCTGGACATCAGAAAGAAAACAATTGTTGGAAAAAGTGGATGTGCTTGAAAATTTTAGCAGACAAAACAATATTAAGATTGTTGGACTTAAAGAAGGTATAGAGGGAGAGAATCCAATAATTTTTTTTCAAAAATGGATCCCGAAAATTTTGGAAATGGAAGAAGGAACCCAGTTAATTGAAATTGAAAGGGCTCACAGAGCCTTAAGACCAAGACCTCAAGTTGATCAAAACGCATGATCAATCTTGATAAAATGCTTAAGATATCAAGATAAAGAAAAGATCCTGAAGGCGGCTGCCCAACGTGCCAGAAAGAGAAATGGGCCATTGATGATAGAAGGGAAAACAGTTCTTTTCTATCCTGATATACGTTATGACCTTTTGAAGAGAAAGAAGGAATTTAACCCAGCGAAAAAGGCTATAAATTTATATTGCACCACCCAGCAACCCTGATAATTTTTTTGGATGACGGAAAAAGAAGATTTTTTACTGATTATTGGGATGCAGAAGAATTCGCACAAGAACTCCCAAATATTCACTAATTACAGTCAAAGGTTTAAAAGTGAAACGGATTAAAGATGAAGATAGGGACAGTGAATGGAGCTGATGGATGTTTAAGGACAGAAGAATATTTAAATATGTTCTTAATTATATGATATAGGGGGAGAAAGGTTAAAATTTGAGAAATATTAATCGAGAGTAGTGATATTATGTTTTTTTCTTCTCTTATATATACTTTTTTATGTTACGGGGAGCTGGGGAACTTCGGATCGATTGCTACAGGATTCACGTGTGTAATCATGGTGATTGCCATGACCCATACAACGGAGGGGGGTAATGTTGTGTTTTTTTTTCATTCACAACATTAGTAGGGGGGTATTTTGTTATTTTTTCTTTATAATCTATTTTTCTTTTATCTTTCTTTCTTTGCCTAGACAATCGGGGGGGAGGGGGGGGGCGGGGGGAGACACATAGCAACATGAAGAATTTTAAAAAGATTCCCCAAGATACTACGAAAGTTGAAAGATTAGGTATTATCATAGATTGGAGTAACCCTGTTAAAAATAATGACTAATTTACTGAATTTTTAAAGTTTTAATGTTAATGGGCTTAATGGACCGGTGAAAAGAAAAAGAATTTTAACATATATTAAGAAAATGAAAATAGATATAGCTTTTTTACAAGAAACACACTTAACAGAGATAGAACATCAGAAATTAAAGAGAGATTGGGTTGGAAATGTTATTGCAGCTTCATTTAACTCAAAGGCGAGAGGAGTTGCAATTTTGGTTAATAAAACTTTACCAATTAAAATACAAAATGTATTAATTGATTCTGCAGGGAGATATGTAACTATACATTGTCAGATGTTTTCAGAACTATGGACTCTTACGAATATTTATGCACCAAATGAAAATGATGTAAAATTTATACAAGAGGCCTTTTTGAATTTGGCTGATGCATATGACAAAATATTAATAGGTGGAGATTTTAATTTTTGTTTAGACCCAGTTTTAGATAGATCAACAAAGGTTGTTACAAAATCAAAAGTAGCAAAATTAACATTATCATTGATGAAAGATTTAAATTTGATTGATATATGGAGAAGAATTAATCCAAAAGAAAGAGATTATTCATCTTATTCAAATAGACGTAAAACTTATTCAAGGATAGATTTTTTCTATTATCAACGAATATTCAAGACAGTGAAAAATATGGAATATAAAGCAAGAATATTGTTGGATCATTCCCCCTTGATAATGACAATGATAATGATGGATAAAGAGGAATCGATTTACAGATGGAGATTTAAATCAATATTATTAAAACATCAAGATTTTTGTGATTTTATGAAAAAGCAGATTCAGTTGTTTTTAGATACAAATTTACATTCAGTTGATGATAAATTTATAGTATGGGAAGCAATGAAGGCATATTTGAGAGGTCAGATAATAAGTTATACTTCTAAAATTAAGAAGGAATATATGGTAGAAACAGATCAATTGGCGGAAGAGATTACAAAATTATAAAAAGAATCTCAAAGATATATGACAGAAGAAAAAAGAAGACAACTTGTTAACAAGAAGTTACAATATAATACTTTAGATATACCGAACAGAAAAAGCAATTATGAGAACTAAACAGAGATATTACGAACTAGGTGAAAGATCACACAAGATTCTTGCTTGGCAGTTAAAAACAGACCAGACTTCCAAAACGATAAATGCAATTAGAACAAGTGTAAATAAAATTACTTATAAACCTTTAGAAATTAATGAAACTTTTAAGAATTTTTATTCTGAACTGTATCAATCAGAATCACAAAATGATAATGTTGAGATAGAAAGGTTTTTATCACAAATAACTCTTCCAAAATTGAATTTGGAAGAACAGAAGGGATTAGATATGCCTTTTACATCAAAAGAGGTCGAAGAAGCTCTAGGATCACTTCAGAGTAATAAATCCCCAGGAGAAGATGGTTTTCCACCTGAATTTTACAAAAAGTTTAAAGATTTACGAATTCCTTCTTTTATGGAGTTAATACACCAAGCAGAAAGAACGCATAAACTTCCAGAATCTTTTTCAACAGCTATTTTAATAGTATTGCCAAAAAAAGATAGAGATCTTTTAAAGCCAAAATCATATAGACCTATTTCTTTATTGAACACTGACTATAAAATAATAGCAAAAATTTTATCTAATAGATTATCTAAATTCTTACCAAAATTAATACATATGGATCAAACAGGATTTATCAAAAATAGACAATCAGCAGATAATGTAACTCGGTTACTTAGTATAATTCATCTGGCACAAAAGAGGGAGGAAATGAGTGTGGCAGTTGCTTTAGATGCAGAAAAAGCATTTGATAGATTGGAATGGGATTTTTATTTAAGGTATTGGAAAAGTATGGGTTAGGAAAATCTTTTATAAAATGGATTAAAACCTTAAATACTAATCCCAAAGCTAAAGTAATGACAAATGGTCAAATTTCAACATCATTTCAGTTAACAAGGTCAACTAGACAAGGTTGTCCATTATCACCTGCTTTATTTGTGTTGGCGATAGAACCATTAGCTGAATTAATTAGAACAGACCCTGATATTATGGGTTTCAGAGTTAACGAGGAGCAATATAAGATTAATTTATTTGCTGACGATGTTTTGCTTTATTTAACAAACCCATTTTTTTTGCTGCGTAATTTATCTTCTAGATTGGAAGAATATGGGAAAATATCAGGCTACAAAATAAATTGGGATAAAAGTGAAATTCTACCCCTTTCTAAAGGAGATTATAGTCAATGTCAATTAATAACTCAATTTAGATGGCTGATAAATGGTATAAAATATTTAGGTATAAGAGATGATAATGATATAAAGAACATATAAATTAAATTATTTACCATTATTGAAAAAAATTCAAGAAGATCTTGATAAATGGATGATGTTACCAATAACATTAGTAGGCAGAGTAAACGCTGTAAAAATGAATGTATTCCCTAGATTACAATATTTATTCCAAACACTACCAATACAATTACCGCAGAAGTTTTTTCAAGAGTTAAATAAATGTGTGAGGAAGTTCCTTTGGAAAGGTAAGATGTCAAGAGTATCGTTGGAAAAATTGACATGGAAATTTGACCTAGGAGGGTTACAACTTCCAAACTTTAAAAATTATTATAAAGCAAATCAACTTAGATTTATTGCATCTTTTTTGATGAAGATAAACCGGCATGGATTAGAATAGAACTAGATAAAACAGGAGAAAATATACCAGAAGATTTGATATATAAGTGGGAATCTAAATGGATACGGGAAAAGAAAGAATCTCCTATATTAAAACATTTGATTGATTTATGGAGTAAGATAAGTTTTGATGATGAGATAAAGAAATCTTTATTAGCAAAGAGACCTTTAATTCAAAATAAACTTATTTCTTTTACAATGGATAACTAACTTTTATACAACTGGTTTCAAAAAGGGATTAGATATATAGGAGATTGTTTTGAAGGAGGTATATTAATGTCATTTGATCAATTAAAGAATAAATATAAAATATCAAACAACACTCTTTTTTGTTATTTCCAATTAAGGGCTTATTTAAGAGATAAATTGGGTCAAACAATGTTATTGCCGAAACCTAATGAAATAGAAATTTTAATTCAAAAAGGAAAAATTTTAAAAAATTCTTGTATGTATAGTTTGATTCAAAAGCAGGCAATTAAACAAGGCATTCATAAGTCAAGACAAAAATGGGAAACTGATTTGAATATTAAAATTGAAGAAACAAATTGGTCAAGACTATGTCTTGACAGTATGACAAATACAACAAATGTCCAGCTAAGACTAGTGCAATATAATTTTTTACATCAATTATACATTACACCACAAAAAATAAATAAATTAAACCCAAATTTATCTGATCAATGCTTCTGATGTAGTCAAGAAATTGGTACTTTTTTACACTCTACTTGGACTTGTTTTAAAATTCAACCTTTTTGGACAGATTTAAGAGTTTTACTCTTCCACATATTCCAACATTATTTTTACTAGGCGATAGTGAAGGGATAAAATCAAAATCCAAATTGAATAAATATCAGAAAGAATTCATAAAAATTGCATTGGCAGTAGCCAAAAAGGCTATTGCAGTTACTTGGAAATCAGATTCATACTTAAGTATAGATCGTTGGAAGAATGAAATTTTTAGCTGCATTCCACTTGAAAAAATTACTTATAATTTAAGAGATAAATATGAAATATTTCTGAAAATTTGGTGCCCTTATTTACAAAAGATAGGATTAAATATATAGGTGCTCCAAAGATAAAATTATTGGTTATCTGGGGAAATAAATAAATATACATATTAAAGCTATTATGAACTCCATGGAGCATGTGGGTATCTTCTGATATCCAGGCATTCTTTCTTTCTTTCTTTTTCTTTCTTTCTTTCTTTTTTCTTCTCTTTTGTTTCTATAGAGATATGTTAGGAGGGAGGGAAGAAATTTTTTTTTCTTTCTGTAACCTATTTGAAAATTCAATAAAAAAAATTTATATTAAAAAAAATACCATTGTATCTCACTTTCTGATGTCTGGCTGAGAAGGGAGAGGATGAGGAGTATGAGGTGGGGCCTTACATTCAGTTGCTGTAGTTTGTGTCCCTGTAGTGAGACAAACGGAACTGAACATCATACTCCCAGTGTGCCTTATTGTTGTTGTTTTTGTTCCTTTTCACATCTTGTGGCAGATTGGATGATTTTTCTTTCCCTTTCCATAGCATTTGACTTTTTAAAAATGAGGCTAAGTTGCTAGCTCAATGCTCAACGTAGCACAGATGGAAAGCATGTAAGGAGCTGGCCAGATTCAAACTCGGGATTATTCAGCTCAATGTCCGGTGCTGATGCCACTACGCCACAGGTCGGCTAAGTGTGGCCTTACCAGAACTTTATAGTGCTGCAACGTTATCTCGCAGCTCTTGAACTCAAACCCCTGACTAATGAAGGCCAACACACCATGCAATGAGCAGAATGGGCAAAGAAATGGCAGATGGAATAGAGTATGGAAATATTGGCCATGCACTTTGGTAGATGGAATAAAGGCACAGGCTATTTTCTAAATGGGGAGTAAATTCAGATATGAGAGGTGCAAAGACACTTGGGAGTCCTCATGCAGGATTCCCGAAAGGTTAACTTGCAGGTTGAATCAGTGGTAAGGAAGGGAAATGTGATATTAGCATTCATTTCGAGAGGATTACAATATAAAGGCAAGGGTGTAGTACTGAGGCTTTATATGGCATTGGTCAGACCACACTTGGTGTATTGTGAGTAGTTTTGGGCCCCATGTCCAGGAAAGGATGTGTTGGCATTGGAGAGGATTGAAAGGATGAACTCAGAAAAGGAAGGGTTAACATATGAGGAGTGTTTGATGGCTCTGTGCCTACACCCATTAGAGTTTAGCAGAATGAAGGGCGATCTCATTGTTTGTGCACCATCCACCGAAGGAGCTTAAGAATGAAATTAAGAGAGCCAGAAGGGGCCATGTGAAGAACTTGTCAAACAGGGTTAAGAAAAACCCAAGGCATTCTCCAAATATGTGAAGAACAAGAGGATGAGCTGTGTGAGAATAGAACCAATTAGATGGATAGTGGAATGTGGGCATGGAGTCAGAGGAAGTAGCAGGGATACTTAATGAATTCTTTACTTCAGTATTCACCAGGGAAAATGTCCTTGGCAATTGTGGGGATGACTTACAGCAGACTGAAATGCTAGAGCATATAGACATTAAGAAAGAGAAGGTGTTGGAACTTTGAAAAACATTAAGTTAGATAAGTTACCGGGACTAGACAAGATATACCCCAGGCTACTCAGCGAAGCAAGGGAGGAGATTACTAAGGCTCTGGCGATGATCTTTGCATCATCAATAGGGATGGGAGATGTACTGGAGGATTGGAGGGTTGCAAATGTTGTTCCCTTGTTCAAGAAAGGGAGTAGAGATAACCCAGGAAATTATAGACCATTGAGTCTTACTTCAGTGCTGGGCAAGTTGTTGGAGAAGATCTTGAGAGACAGGATTTATGAGCATTTGGAGAGACATAATCTGATAAGGAGTAGTCAGCATGGCTTTGTCAAGGGCAGGTCATGCCTTACTAGCCTGACTGAATTCTCTGAGGATGTAACAAAACACATTGATGAAGGTAGAGCAATGGATATAGTGTATATGGATTTCAGTAAGCTATTTGATGAGGTTCCCCATGCAAGGCTTATTCAAAAAGTAAGGAGGCATGAGATCCAAGGAGACCTTGCTTTGCAGATCCAGAATTGGCTTGCCCACAGAAGGCAAAGGGTGATTGTAGATGATTTGTATTCTGCAAGGAGGTCAGTGACCAGTGGTGTTCCACAGGCATCTGTTATTGGACTGCTCCTTTTTGTGATTTTTTTAATAAATGACCTAGATGAGGAAGTAGAAGGGTGTGTTAATAAGTTTGCTGATGACACAATGGGTGGGGTGTTGTGGATAGTCTGGAGGGGTATCAGAGGTTACAGCAGGACATCAATAGGATGCAGAACAACAGCTGGAGTTCAACCTAGATAAGTGTGAAGTGGTTCATTTTGGTAGGTCAGATTTGAAGACAGAATATAATATTAATGGTAAGACTCTTGACAGTGTGGAGGATCAGAGAGATCTTGGGGTTCATATCCATAGGACACTCAAAGCTGCTATGTAGGTTGACAGTGTTATTAAGAAGGTGTGTGGTGTGTTGGCATTCATTAACCATAGGATTGAGTTCAAGAGCAGTGAGGTAATTTACAGCTATACAAGACCCTGGTCAGACCCCACTTGGAGTACTGTGTTCAGTTTTGGTCACTTCATTACAGAAAGGATGTGGATACTATAGAGAGAGTGCAGAGGAGATTTACAAGGATGTTTTCTGGATTAGAGAGTATGCCTTTTGAGAATAGGTTGAATGAACTTGGCCTTTTCTCCTTGGAGCGATGGAGGATGAGAGGAAACCTGATAGAGATGTATAAGATGTTGAAGAGCATTGATTGTGTGGATAGCCAGAGGCTTTTTCCCGTGGTTGAAATGGCTAACGGGGGGGGGGGGCATAGTTTTAACGTGCTTGGAAGTAGGTACAGAGGGGATGTCAAGAGTAAGCTTTTCACACAGAGTGTTGGGTGCGTGGAATGCACTGCCGGCGATGGTGGGAGAGTTGGATGCAATAAGGTCTTTTAAAAGACTCTTAGGTAGGTACATGGAGCTTAGGAAAACAGAGGACTATGCAGTAGGGTAATTCTAGGCAGTTTCTGGGGTAGGTTACATGGTTGGCACGTGGGCCAAAGGCCTGTAATGTGCTGTAGATTTTTATGTTCTATTTCTATGATCTCATTGAAACCTACTGAATATTGAAAAGTATAGATAGAGTGGGAGGGAACATTTCCAATAATGGGGAGTATAGCAGAAGAGAATCCAGCCTCAGAATAGGAGAATATCCCTTAGAACAGAGAAGAGGAAGAATTTCTTTAGTCACTGGGTGATGAATCTGTAGAATTCATTGCTGGAGACAGCTATGGAAGCCAAGTTTTGGGTACAGAGCATTTACGGTAGTTGATAAATTCTTGATTTGTAAGGGTGTCAAAGTTTATGAGGACAAGGCTGAAGAATGGGGTTGAGAATAGTCTAAAGCAACCTAACACTGTTACCATATTCTGTTTCACAATCCTGCAACCTTGCACTTTAGTAGTGCCGGCCTGGCAGATTGTCAAGGCAATTGAGATTGATCTTATTAGTGTACTTCTATTTCACTGTTAGATGATATCCATCCAATAAACCTGGAGAGTTTAAAAGGGATGCGGGAAAACAGAGCCCCAATGTGTTCAAACAACGCACGAGAAATGGGGCTCCTTTTTAAGAAAGCACTGTATAGAGGCCTCTGTAGGTTTAAAGGGAGCATGGGGACTGGGGTCACAGTGAGCCAAACTATCGGCATTTTCAAACCATTAGATAGCAGACATTGCAGTATTAATATCATAAACTTATATAAATATCAGGATCTTCAGTTGCAAGAACAGTGCTTTTGGAGATCCCTGTACTGTATAATGTTGCATCTATTTCCAATATATAAATCTCACTATTACGTTCTCGGCCGTCAAATCTTAAAGTGAAACTAGGCAACATTCTTCTAACTACCGGAAAGTGTTGTGCTTAATAAGTGGATGATGCAGTGATGGAAGGCGAGATTTGGGAAGTTCTTCCAAGAGGTCAGGAAAAGCCAGTGTAGAACATAATCACAAGAGATCCTGCAGAGACGGGAAATCTTGAGGAACACATGCAACATGCAGGAGGAACTCATCATGGTCAGGCAGCATATATAGAGAGAAATAAGCAGTCAATGTTTCAGCCTAAGACCCTTTATCAGGAATGGAGAGGAAGGGGTAAAAGCCAGAATAGGAAGGTGGGGGTGGGGGTGGGAGGGGGCAGAAGTGCAGAACATGCTATCTCTATAAGGAGTGGACAAAAGTAATACAGGGCTACAACCAAACACTCCTGCATGGTGATTGCCACGGAGGTCCTGGTCAGAGTTACAAATGCCCACCCTTTCCGAAGTTTGTTCCTGTGTCTGCTCCTGTCAGTGAGATCTTTTCTCCTCAAGCACAGAGTTTGGGTGACCTCCTTATTGTAGTTATGATTAACAAACTATGAAATATGGCATTGATCAGCCTGATTGACCCCATATCAAGCATGACCATGATCTTGATCCCTTTAAGCACCGGACTTCAGGCATTAGTGTGCGTGTCCTCTGAAGAAACAGTGGAACATAAATGTCAGTGATCAGAGAATGAAGTTTGATTGTTAGCCCTTTTATTGGTGCAGTGTCAGTAGGAATAGTGTTAGTAAATGTGATTATTATGTGGGTAAATAACGCTTATTTATTTTCCAGACCAATGAGGTTGAAAATCATGCCGGACACAAATTTCACGTTGTACTACTGTTAATATCATTTGGGGAAATCTTACATTGGAGAAAAGTAGTAACTCAGGAAGGATTAGACTCTTCTTTGGCTCAAATTGTTCTATGTTGTAAATAAAGTGGCAAGAGACAGATATAGATCAGAAGGCCATCAACAACAGGCTGTTACTAGAGCAAATATCCTGTTGCTATCAGAACATCCAGCAAATGTGGCATGACTTGTGTTTTGAGTTCCATGAATGAATTGATATGCTTTATGCATGGCTTGGCATTGCTGACTTAGAAGAGTACATGACTCCAGATTCAAAAGTTCTCCTCCCGATTCACCCATTTGGATGAAAACTAGATCTGTGCACTGCCTTTATCCCTATCAATTGTTAAAGCACTGGGTTTTGCTTCCTCTAGAGGAAATTGTTTTGCTATATCGAGGCCAGGAACAATGCTGGAAAGCTATACCTTCATCTGAATTTGTCAGACGTGGGACACTTCCACAGGCAAGCCACTGAGATTTTGGAGTCCACAGCCAGCATTGATTAATAGTTTAATCATTGAACTATTTGAGTATTTGTTCACTCACTCGATATGTGCACATCCAAACCAATTTCCCATCATCCAGATAGTTGGGAGGCATTCATTCTCAAAGTTCAAAATTCAAAGTAAACTTGTTCTCTAAGTACCATGTAATATCTTGGAGATTCATTTTCTTGCAGGCATTTACTGTAGAACAAAAAATATAACACAATCAAAGAGACACTACACAAACAACTATCATGCAAAAGAAGACAAACTGTACAAATAAATAAATAAATAAATAGATACATACATAGGTTGATAGATAGGTAATGCTGAGAACATGTGTTGTAGAATTCTATATATGTTCCTATTATTGTGTTGTATAATCGCATCCCCTTTGTGAAAGAATGTCAACTATGGCTCTGTGGGTTTTTCTTCAGTGATCTGGTTTAATTTCACATTCCAGAGATGTGCATTTAATAGTTTAGTTGATGACTGTAAATTACCACTATTGTCAGGTTACAGGAGAATCAAAGAGGCAGTGATGGCTAAGTGAGAGAGAATTCTTGCAGGTTGAGCTTTCACTGTCCAAGTGTTTGCCAAGAGCAATCAAGTTACCCGAATCACAGAATGTAGCATGCTTTATTTAGTAAAAATATCACCATATTTGATGAAGGGCCATTCACATGAAGAATTTAAGGAGAAGGCTTAAGGTTCTGGACATTGCTAAAGGGCTTATTTCAAAGTGTGATTTTGGAAGACCAAAACCCTTTGTAAGAACATTCTGGAACTGCTTATTTAGATTCCTGGAGTACTCCGTATCAAATTCTGATAATCTGATTGATTCTGTGTCTAAACAAAACAAACTGCATGAGGCAAGTAATGTCATGGAAGATTTTATTTTGTTATAGCTGGAATCTGAAGAACACCAAGTGTTATTTCTAGTGGCATATACAAATGTACTATAACCATTTCATTGTGCAATATTCCACAGTGAATGGAATCATTCCAGCTACAGCAGCAATGGGCGGATAGGTTAGATAGGGTAAGCATGTGTGCACAACTCCAGCAGTGGCAGGGTGACATCACAGTGATGAATTGCAGAATTGCTATGCATTTAAATTTAGTATTCTGCATTCTGCCAAATTAATGTCTTTTGTGAGGAGATTGTGCTCCTGCAATGTGAGGAGAGATAGAACATTTACAAGTTAGCTGTCAGGAGGTACCAATCATGTGAAAACATTAATTCCAATAAAAATGTCAGTGGAGCATAATTCTTGGATAGAGAAGCTGTAACACCTTAGAAAGCTCCTGCATTTAATGCTGAAATACGAGAAGCACTCTCAGCTGGAGGCAGGGATAATTTTGCTTCCCTGAAGGTGTTAAGAGGGGATATGGTGCAGGATGTTAATGAGGCCACCGAGAAGCCTTCACGTTTGCTCGTGCTGCGTCCCTGTTTGGGGCTGGCAGCAACATCTTAGTCTGTACCTGTGGCTCCATTTGCTGTCAGTGTAAGTGCTTGTGAAATTCCTAAAACATCACTCTCTCTGCAGCACAGTACACTGCAGCCATCGCACCAACTAGTAGCTTTACCAGTGTAAAATGTACAACCTAATAAAGCTGCCTGGACTGAAGAATTTATTGCACCCAACAAAATTCAATATCATGATACATTCTCAGACCATTAAGGGGCATTATAGCAATTCTCAGAATCAAATGGCCCAGTCCTGCTCTTATTTCCCAAGTTCTTAGAATGATGATGTTTAAAAGCTCATTTTGCAGAAGACAGAAAATTAAAGAGCAGCTGTGTAGCTTCCAACTGATGCCTTTCCTCACAAACTATATGTCCTTCTATAAATGGAAAATATACACAAACAATTCTCCTCTATCTCTGAGGGTTTTAGACTCCCTGCCCTTCCAACAAAAACATAACCGAGATATCGGCAGATATTATGTTCTGAATAAATATGAAAAAGTCGTGCCCTTTTGCTTACAATAGTAAATTGAAACATTAATGCATCCTTTGAGAGCAAAATTTGGCACATCTGTTCTGTTACTTCCCCACTGAATGATAACAATCCAGTGCACAGCTATTATGCTGAGGAAGATCATAGAATGCTCTGAATTTTTGAAAAGGTAATATTTTGTCTGACTTCCTTGTGCTTCTTTAAACTCACATTTCTCCTTCAGGTATAATGATCACAGTGGTAACTTGAACCATCTTTGTTTCTATGCTTGAGAAAGATTGCTTGAACTCTGCATCTGACAGTGTGTTCTGTTCCCTTAACAATAGATTTAAATTTTTTCGTTCCACTTATGAAGCCTTAACCCCTGCCATTTTATTAATGGCCCCTCCATAGACATCACAATCTATGGCAGTCATCAGAAAATATTCAGAATTTTCTTTCTAAAATGCCATTGCAATCAGACATCATGGAAACAGACCTTTTATCCCATTACGTCTGAGCTGACTATCAAGAACATGTCTATACTAATCCAATCTTTATTCTTCCCTCATTTCCATTCACTCACTAACACTTTCCATATGACTTTAGGATGGGAGAGGAAACCAGAGCATCTAGAAGAAACCCATAGTCTCAGGGACAATATGTGAACTCCACAAAGAGAACACTTGAGAGAAGGATTGAATGCAGGTTGCTAAATGAGTGAGGCAGCAGCTCTACTGGCTGCAAACAGACCTCCCAAAAATCTCTGAACTTCAAACAGTCTCCAGAAAATTGATGTTGCTTTGGCTTTGGTCCTCCACTGTAAATCCAGCTGCTTGTCAATATTTGTAATGAAGTGCATTCAGGGGTTTTACTATGCTAAAATTGTACATGAGTGCATGTTCCAAATACAATAATAACTCCCCTTTGTTAAAATTGTCTGTTGGTTTCAAAATCCTGAAATAAATTATGCCATTTGGTTATATAACTTTTAACATAGCAGAAATATTAATGGATAGAAGTGCTGATAAATATAATTTCAAGGCATATGACCAAAAGTTTACTGAGATGCTGAGTTAAGTAGATTTTAAGCAATATTGCAAAGGAGGAGTAAAGAGATAGAAATGTTTAAGGAAAGATATGAAATCTAGGCAGACAGAAGTTTAGAAAATACTATACTGAAGAAATGATAGCTTTGATTGTGTATATCATTGTGCCATCCAGAATACACCAGATCTTTCTAGTATCATATACATGTTCCTTTGCAACATTGCATATTATTTTATCAAAAAGAGGAACTTGTAAAGAACATCTATACTACATTATTATCTGATCTTTACCATATTGTTGCATATACGAACATCCCATGTACAAATGACTGTTCTTATATGCTTTAAGAGATCTTTGTTGGCTTCTGGCTGTACAGGACATTCACATAAGACATAGGAGCAGGATTAGGCCATCTGGCCCATCGAGTCTGCTCCACCATTCAATCATGGCTAATCCCTCTTTTATCCCCTCCTCAACATCAATTCCCAGCCTTCTGCCCATAACCTTTGATGCCATGTCCAATCAAGAACCTATCTGCCTTAAGTTCACCCAATGACCTGGCCTCCACAGCTGCACGTGGCCACAAATTCAACAAATTCACCACCCTTTGGGGAAAGAAATTTCTCCACATCTCTGTTTTGAAATGTTGCCCCTCTATCCTGAGGCTGTGCCCTTTTCTCCTAGACTCTCCTACCATGGGAAACATCCTTTCTACATCTAGTCTGTCTAGGTCTCTCAACATTCAAAAGGTTTCAATGAGATCCCCCCCATCCTTCTGAATTCCAGCAAGAACAGACCCAGAGCCATCAGCGTCTTCCTCTGCACCCTCTCCAATGCTAGTACATCTATTCTCAGATAAGGAGCCCAAAACTGTTCACAATACTCAAGGTGATGCCTCTCCAGTGCCTTATAAAGCCTCAGTATCACATTCTGGCTCTTGTATTCTAGACCACTTGAAATGAATGCTAACATTGCATTTGTCTTCCTCACCACCGACTCAACCTACAAGTTAACCTTTAGTGTGTTCTGCACAAGGACTCCCAAGTCCCTTTGCATCTCAGATTTTTAGATTTTCTCCCCATTTAGAAAAACTGTCTGCACATTTATATCTACTTACCAAAGTGCATGACCATGCATTTTCCAACATTGTATTTCATTTGCCACTTTCTTGCCCATTCTTCTAATCTGTCTAAGTCCTTGTGCATCCTACCTGTTTCCTCAACACTACCTGCCCCTCCACCAATCTTCATATCATAGAAACATAGAAAACCTTCAACACAATACAGGCCCTTCCACCCACAATGCTGTGTCGAATATGTACTTATTTATATAATCTGCAAACAGAGCCATCTATTCCATCATGTAAATCATTTATATACAGCATAAAAAGAAATGGTCCCCACACTGGTCCCTGAGGAGCACCACTAGTCACTGCAGCCAACCAGAAGAAGATCCTTTTATTCCCACTTGCTACTTCCTACCAATCATCTAATGCTCTAACCACATAAGTAACTTTCCTGTAATACCATGGGCTCTTAACTTGGTAAGCAGCCTCATGTCTGGCACCTTTTCAAATGACCCTATGCCACAAAGGACCATATAATTTTTCAAAATTTACGATTGTATAAAATAAGTTTTCTGCCTTGTTATTTGATGTTATAATTTTTGTCATGCCGATGAGTTGCAAGGTTTCATAGTTGCTAAGCTTTCTTCTGTTTACTGTATATGGTAAAATTGCAAAGAATTTGTCTAAAAGTAAGAAAAAGAAAAAAAAACCTCCTTCAAGGCAATACATTGCCATTGGTTTAATCAGAAACAACACTATAGGTCAGGCAAATAAATTTTATACAATTGTTAATGAATTTCCAATATTCAGCATGTTGTATTGTTTTGGTGAGAAGCAAAAGTAAGATCATTATACCTTTATTTAGCAACAAATAAGAACTCTGGCAACCTTGAGTGAAGTAATTTTAAAACTACAATAAAACTTAAAGTGTATCCATCGGTGCATATTGATGTATTATTGCTATTCATTTGGAAATACAAACTGACAAATTGATAAGTGGCAATCACCAGATGTAATAAAAGGCCACATAATAAAAGTTCATATTCTTGTGCTAATTTCTAATTTTCTGCCACTGAGGTAGTCAATATATTTCTTTCAGCAAGTCAGAAAGCATTACTGTTGGGAGAAACAAATAAGGAAGAATATGGCTTTATAGTTAAGTAATCTATAATTACATTTTAAATAATGTATTACTCAGCTCTCTTCAATTCCTTACCTTTGTCTTGAAAACACAATATGTGCAAAAGTGTTCGGAGGCCAGTTAAGATATTTGGTTCGATCTTAGTGGCAGGCACCCTACGTAGCTGGTAACAGAGCTAACCCGTTGTGGGGAGCTAACAGATGGCAAGAGCCTCCATTGAGAAGAGAAGGATGAGTAGCGAAAGATGATCAGTCTATTCTTATCAACTCCTAAATTCAAGATCTGTTTTGTTTTGGCAGATGGTTGGTAGCAAATAAATCAACTTCTGAGACACAGCAGTGAATGTGGAAGGGAAAATTAAAATTACTTTTTGAATGCAAAGTAGATTTAAAAGCAGTTGTGTAAATATCAAATACCATATTAATTACATGATCTGAATACATGTTGCAAAATGCTAAACTACAATTGCAAGACTTAATATAGAACTCAGAGTTACATGTACAATTTCACAATTCCCTGATGTTCACAGGAGAATTCTGGGCTAAAAATGCAGTTGTCCTATAATTTAAAGAATGTAACTCCTGAGTTTTATTTTATTGCTTAATGCAACCACAGTTCCTTATGTGATTTGTAAGAACATGTTCTATATTCTTTTTTTTTACTGAGATTGTGTAGTAGACCATGTGTCTATTTCATGGTAAGTGTTCACCTTTAGCACTGTCAGCACAAAGCTTCATCGCAACATATCATACCATTATATCAAACAGCATTAATTCAACTACAGAAATTCTATTCTGACAGCCTTTCATAAAGTCGCTGATATTTTATTTGATGCGTCATTCCCATTTATTTCTAGGTGCTTCCAACACTTTGCCATTTCCTTAAAATATCACCTCAATATTTCTCTTCCCTTCGCAGTATACTTTTGATCAGTTAAAATGTGTTCAAGGAGCAAAGTACTACATTAACATCATGTAATGTGCAGAGACTGAAACTATTCCAACACCATTGCTAGAAAGGGTGGCACGGTAGCGTAGAGATTAGCACAATGCTACACAGGTTCAATTCATGCCGCTTCTTGTAAACAATTTATACGTTCTCCCCGTGACTGCATGGGTTTCCTCCAGGTGTTCCGGTTTCCTCCCACAGTCCAAAGACAAACCAGTTAGTAAGTTAATTGGTTGTTGTAAATTGTCCTGTGATTAGGCTCGGATTAAATTGGGGAATTACTCTGTGGCATGGCTCAAAGGACTGGAAGGGCCTACTCCGTGCTCAATAAACAAATAATGTATAAACAGCAATATTTATTATAAGATTGTGTGAAGTTTATTATTTAATTCAGATTAGATTAGTTTATTGCCATATTAACTAGAGTGCATTGAAATTGTTTGCTTTCATGAAGCTCACAGACTTAACAGTATACATGGCAATATTAATTACATCCATAAGTACAATAATGAATGCAAAAGAGTATAATGGTGTGAAGATTGTTGTGGAAATTTAAGTGGGACAAAAAGAGATGCAAGCATAGTAGTAGGGAGGAAGCTGTTCTTTCTTTGAACATCCAGGCTTCAAGCTCTTGTATATTTTCCCAGAAGACAGAAAACAGGAAAATGAATGATCAGGGTGGCAGGTGTCCATGGTTATACAATTAGCCTTCCTAATGCAGTGAGCCATAAAGATAGACTGGATAGACAGAAGTGACAAGCTGGACTGTAATCAACACTTTTCACAGGTCCCACTGCTCCAAAGCAGAATAGTTGCCGTACCTGACTGAGAGGCCACCTACCAGGGTACTTTCTAGAGAGTCCGTAGAAGTTCAAGAGAATGCTTATGGACGTCAACTCTTCTCAGTTGCCTAAGAAAGTAAATATGTTGAAGTCAATTCTTGATCACTGCACCAGTGTGAAGGGACCAGGGGAGATCGATGGTAATATGGACACCAAGGAGGTCGAAACTGTCAAACATCTTTACAGCAGCTCCATTTTTGAGGACACAGCCATGTTCAACAACCAACTCTTTCATCTTGTCAGATTGTTGTTTTGATATCATGATGCAAAGTTAGCAATCTCCAATCAACAACACTGGCAACTCTGGTGACTTAAAGATCAAGTTGGCCCTATCAAGAATTGCAAAGCCTAAACAATACCAGAGGATATCCTCATTATTTAGTTCTGATGCAATTTCACAAACCACGAAATTAATATGTCTAATGTATGATCATCTAAATTAAATCAAAAGGATCCAAAGGTCCTTTAGATCAACAGACTGCTTTACAAATAGCCCATGTATTGATAATAGGTTACAATTCTATTATTATGATGATTTGAGGTTTAGTGATTTCTCTCCTTTCTGCCTATTATCTATCAAAGTACATTTATTATCAAAGTATGCATAAATTATGCAACCCTGAGATTTGTCGGCTTACAGGCTGCCACAAAACAAGAGCCCAATTTTAAAACAAAGACCCAAAACCCAATTTGGGGGGGGGGGGCGGGGTGGGGGGAAAGGAGAGGGAGAGGAAGAAAACTACACATTGGTGCAAGCAATAAAAATAAGCAATATCGTTCAGAACAAAACTGAGTCCATAGACACAAAGCCTGAAGCAGGTGGAGCAGGCCCATAGCCTCAATTTCTGTACCTATCTGTCTGTCAACCATTCATCTCTCTCTCTATTTATCTAATGTTCCATCGTGAGCATCACCTGGCCAGCTATACTAGTAGATAACTGGTATATTAAATTGTACTAACAATGCTGAATTACCTCAAATAAAAAGGCATTTCTCTGAAGTCTGAATTTTTAACGTTGTGTTCAAAAAGCATGAACAATGTTTGGGTCAATTTCATCTTACAAAATATCTGAACAGATAAAACAAAGCTAACATTTATTTAAAATTTTGCCTGAAATTGCTGAACTTGGATGTAATATTGATGAGTTGGTTTTATGAAAATTGCATTGATAATTTGAGGTAATATCAAGCAGTATGATTTATAATGTGCTTAATTTTACTAATGAAAGACAAAAGTTATTTTTCAGTACATAATCATCCTAGTGCAAGCTATCATTTTTCTCCACAGAAAAGGAATACCTACTTACTGCATGATGTACTGCCTGACTTATAGACTTGGAAGTTTGATGGCACCTTGCCAGCTTTTGGGTGTTAAATAGGATCTTAAGTTGCTAATGTGTCGAGCAGGAACTGCATGCTCATTACAATTTGGAATTGTGCAACCTGCTATATCGGTATCAGGGAAATCATCATCATAAATCCTTAGCATGTTATTTTTTGAGCAGATTATGCCGTCAAATTAAAATATATTGTATTACATGATTTGTGTGATGCCTGCGGTGAAGGGTATAACCTTTAACATTTACTTACAGATGTTTATAAGTACTTTTCATGCACTTTTATGCATTTTTGAGCACATGCTGAAAATTGCTGGTGCCATTTCTATTTCATTATTAAAGACAAAATATAAATAACATATACAATATATATCTTACATTGTGTGTTCAGAATCTCATCTGTTTCTTTGGCAAAAAGAAAATCCTTGTCAAAATAATATTTCTGTAGACATTGTGCATCTAGATTAATTTGGATTTAATATGCCAGTAGCCCAGCAAAAATATCTAAGTAACCTTAACTCAAAAGGAAACAGGCACAGGTAAAAACAGGACAAGGGAAATGGCTGGTAATTCATCCTCAGATGTGGTAGAAGTCAAGCCCCACCTTCTTGATATAGTTGAAAAGTTCACGTAAATTGATGCATTCGTTTCAATTTAGGAAGAAATGTGTTTACTAATATAGCATACATAAATATCAATGTCAATGTTCAGAATTCATAACAAATATTTTTGGGTTTTGTGATGCTTGAATGCATTTGATGACTTAAAAATATCAGCAAAGCTATGCATAGTTAATGAAAATAAAAACTGATGGTTCAATCTAAACTTGTACCATTAAATAGAAAAGGCAGAGAACATATGACCTATCTATGTAGAATCCGGCTAGATAAGACGATCAATAAAATTTGTAATAACAGGTGTGTAGCAAATGCGGGGAAACCTTCAAAAGTAACGTTTCCTCACATCTGCCAATCTTCTTAAAATAATTAATGCTAAGACTGATGAATTAGCAAGATGAACAACTAAATTATTGTAATTTACCTTTCAAGTGCAGTGTTGGTACAATTATTTACTTGTATTTTGATTGGTTAGTGACTTTAATTAAAGTTTCCTGAACATCTTTTCACTGAATGAGACCTGTGTCCCCATGTTGTTAATATTAGAACCCATGATACACAGTAGCTGTTGTCCTAGTTCCTAATTTATGCAATTACAATTCAAGCATAGGATTTTTTTATAATGTTAAAAAATATTATTTTGTCAAATTGACAATTGTTTAATTTTGAACATATATCTAATATTGTGTGTTTCATATGATCAATAAATCAAATTTTATAGAATGGATGTAGTACAAAACCTAACATAAACAACATAATCTATTACTGAACTGAAAATAAATCACACTAAAGGTTTAACTCAGAGCAAATCTATTACTTGTTACTATGGCAGCGTAATTTTTCTTCTAAAGTGACATTGAGAAAGGAGCATATAAATAACGCATCAATCATTATTTATCTCTGCTGAATGAACTTAGATTCATCTTAACTTCAACGATACATGTAGGTGCTTTTCATCATTTTAGATGAACACAAATCTGAAAATATAGTGACTACTAAAGTGAAACTGGTCACAGATCTTGTAAAACTACAGATCATGATTCATAAATAGTGCAACGTAATAATTAATCACCATCACTAAAATTGAACGACATGGAAATATACAATGTGGTTGGAATCCAACTCTGCAGTATTAACAAATTTATTTAGGCATTTAAAAATTTCCAGAGTAGAAATTCATGATCATCAGAATTATATCTAAAACATTGTTGATGCTTATGAGTTATGGGTAATTTTTAAAAATCTGTGTATTCATTTACTGTTATGGGTTGTCCTTTAATCTATCCATTGTGAATGATTTATTTTCCTGAGAGCTATTCCTTTTCTGCCGTTTTATGCTGAATTTTGAATAATTTTGTAGGTCAGGCTGACAGCTATCAGGACCTGGATTGAACTTAACCAAATGTATTTATATAATATCAGGCACAGAGATTTTTTAGCACTTGTTTTCAGTAACTGAGGAATAATAATAATAATGATGGAAGACTATCATGTAACACCATTTATAATACTCAAAACATCGTGAATGGAGAAAACACCACAGTGAGGAGTGGGCATTGCAGAGAGATGGTGAGAGGCAGATTGCATGGAGTATGGGGTGTATAGTATTGGGTGTCAGAGGTGATCAGTGCAGAGAAGACCAGGAAGAGAGGGGGAAGGTTAGAGAAAGGGTGGGGAGATGATCATGGTAAAAATAAGGAGCATAGAGAAAACTTGGGCTATAGCAGAGAGGCAAGTAAGCGGCCTTGAAGGATGACTGTATTTGAGAAGGCAAACCATTTGTCGAGCTCTTCAGTCAGACTTGTTTAAATAAATCTTTCTCCAATTATTATCAGCATATCACCTGCAGCACCAGGGGTCCCAACACATTCAACCACTGCTACATTACCATAAAGAATGCTTACTTTTCAATCCCTAGATCACATTTTGGGATAATGGGCTCTGTCGTGGGCAAAGTACTGGAGAGTTTAACATCGGTAGCTGAGCGAAGGGCGCTGAGTAGGCTACGGTCAATTATGGATAACTCTGAACATCCTCTACATAGCACCATCCAGAGACAGAGAAGCAGTTTCAGCGACAGGTTATTATCGATGCAATGCTCCTCAGACAGGATGAAGAGGTCAATACTCCCCAATGCCATTAGGCTTTACAATTCTACCGCCAGGACTTAAGAACTTATTAAAAGCTATTATTAATGCTTTTTGAGATAGTGATTTAGATGCATATCATATTTTTTTACTGAGTTAAGTATTGTATGTAATTAGTTTTGCTACAACAAGTGTATGGGACATTGGAAAAAAGTTGAATTTCCCCATGGGGATGAATAAAATATCTATCTATCTATCTATCTATCTATCTATCTATCTATCTATCTATCTATTTGGCTGTTCTCCTACTTGCACTTAGGCAGAAGCTAAAGAAAAAGTGTCCAAAATTAAGGAAAATGTTATCACACAAGGCAGAGGAGCAACTACAAGGTTGCTTCGAGTCAGTGGACTGGACCATTTTTAAGGACTCAGAGGATCTGAGCAAATACACCACAGTTATCACAGACTTCATAAAAACATTCATAGATGAGTATGTTCCTGGAAAATCAATCCGAGTCTTCCCCAACCGGATAAACCATGCAATCTGCTGTCTGCTGAGGGCCAGACCAGTGGCATTCAGGTTTGGCCACCGATCTCTGGAAAACCATCTCAAGGGTGAAGTGGCAATTCTGGACCAAACTTGAATCACTGAAGGATGCTCGACAACTATGGCAGGGCTTGAACTCTATCACCTTCTTCAAAGTGAAACCAAGCGATAACAAGTTTTCACTCATAGATGAGCTCAATACCTTTTATACAGGCTTTGATCATCTGGACTAGGAGGCACCTTCACAAACTCCCATAGGCTCCAATGACCCTCTGATTTCAGTCTCTGAGGCCACTGTGAGAGCATCCTTTAGGAGGGGGAACACATGGAAAGCAGCCTAGCTGGAGTATTCACCAATATCTTAAACCTCTTGCTTCTGCAGTCTGATGTACCCAATCTGCTTCAAGCAGGCTTCAATTATACCAGTGTCTAAGAAGAATGTTGTAAGCTGCCTCAATGAATATCGTCCAGTAGCACTTACATCCCCTGTAATGAATGCTTTGAGAGGTGGTGATGAAACATATCAACTCCTGCTGAGAAGTGTCTTTCAACCACTCCAGTTTGCCTACCCTCACAACAGGTCCACAGCAGATGCTATTTCATTGGCTCTTCATTCAATCCTAGAACATCTGGACAGTAAAGATACTCATCAAGATGTTCTTCATTGACTGCAGCTCGGCGTTCAATTCTATCATGTCCTTAATACTTATCAATAAGCTTCAAGATCTAGGCCTCAATGCCTCATTGTGTAACTGGATCATCGATTTTCTCACTTGAAGATCCCAGAAAGTTTGGATTGGCAATGGCACCTCCTCCACAATCACCATCAGCACAGTGCACTCCATGGCTCTGTGCTTAGCCCTTGCTCTAATCACTTCATATTTATGACCGTGAGCCTAAACGTAACTCTAATGCCATATTTAATTTTGCCGATGCCCTCACTGTCACTGGCCAAATCAAAGGTGATGATGAATCAAGATATCAAAGGAAGACTGGAAATCTGGCTGAGTGGTGCCACAACAACAACCTTGCCCTCAATGTCAGCAACATCAAGCAGCTGATTATTGACTTCAGGAGGAGGTAACCAAATGTCCATTTGCCTGTCCTCATTGGAGCATTAGAGGTGGAGAAAGTCAGCAACTTTCAATTTCTCAGTATTATCATTTCAGAAAATATATCCTTGGTCTATCACGTAAATGCCAATACGAAGAAAGCATGGCAGTGCCTTTACTTTCTTAGAAGTTCGCAAAGATATAAGGATGTCTTAAACTTCAATAGATGTCCGATGGAGAGTATTGTCGGGCTGCATCACAGCCTGGTATGGAACCACCAATGCCCTCGAGTGGAAAAGCCTACGAAAAGTAATGCATACAGTTGAGCCTATCACATGTAAAGCCCTCCCCACCACAGAGCATATTTACACGGAGCAATGTCACAGGAAAGCAGCACCCATCATCAAGGAGCCCCACTATCCAGGCCATGTTCTCTTTTTGCTACTGCCATCAGGAAGGAGGTGAAGGAGCCTCAGGACCCACACCACCAGGTTCAGGAACAAATATTACTCCTCAACCATTAGACTCTGGAACCAGAGGGGATAACTTCACTCAACTTCACTCACCCCATCACTGAACTGTTCCCATAACTTATGCCCCCACTTTTAAATACTCCATCTCTTGTTCTCAATAATTATTGATTATTATTATTATTATTATTATTATTATTATTAGTAGTAGTAGTAGTAGTAGTAGCAGCAGACTTAGTACTTTTTTTCTTTCTTTCTTTTTGTATTTGCACAGTTTGTTGCCTTTTGCACATTGGTTGTTTGTCCATCCTGTGGGTGCTGTCTTTCTTTGATTTTGTTGTGGTTTTTGTAGTTACTATGAATGACCACAAGAAAATGAGTCTCGGGGTTGTACATGGTGACACGATATATAAATTTACTTTGACTTTGAGATCAAGGGATTGAATAAACAGCTGAGTGTACTGAAGAGAAGACTGTATAATTTAGGGGAAGGAAGGATGATCACACCAGATACAAAGATTAAATAGGATCAGACACCTTGTGCATAGAGACACAATTCGTGTATTATTTCTCACTTATCATATTTCTTCACTGCCTAGAAGATGGCCATTCAACCCATCAACTCAATTCCATTCCATCAAGTCCACTCCTCCACTTACCTGTTCATCCACACTCTTCTGATTCTACTAGTCACTTGATATAGATACTATCTGTCTCTGTGTCTGGCACCACAACATTGATCCATCACCTAAGCCCAGAAAAGGAATCAGTTGCTCCTGTATACCATTTGATATTACTGCATTTACCAAAAAACAATGCATACACCATAAATGGAGGGCTAAGATAGAAATTTGAATTGGTATAGTGGTACAGCAGTTTGCTCCAGGGATCAGGTTCAATTCTGACCTCAGAGTTTGTATGGAGGCCATAAGTTCTCCTTGTGACTGTGTGCATTTTTGAAGGGTCTCCCTTCCACATCCCAATGATGTGATGGTTGATGAATTATCTGTCATAAATCATCCCTTGTGTCCGTGAGTGCTAGAATGATGGAACTGACTTGATGCACCAACCTACCTTCTCCTGTGTCATTTGCAAATATGAGAAATAGTATATGAAATAGGCCTTTCAAGCACAAAATCATTGAGCAATAAGTTTTCATTTAACGTTCTGCTGTGTAACAAATATAAACTTTGCAGAAGTACCAACAGAGAGCAAAGTGAAAAATTTTTCATTTTGTCATTATGAAATACCTCATGTAATGGAAACATAGAAAATAGGTGCAGGAGTAGGCCATTCGGCCCTTCGAGCCTGCACCGCCATTCAGTATGATCATGGCTGATCATCCAACTCAGAACCCTGTACCTGCTTTCTCTCCATACCCCCTGATCCCTTTAGCCACAAGGGCCATATCTAACTTACTCTTAAATATAGCCAATGAACCGGCCTCAACTGTTTCCTGTGGCAGAGAATTCCACAGATTCACCACTCTCTGTGTGAAGAAGTTTTTCCTCATCTCGGTCCTAAAAGGCTTCTCCTTTATCCTTAAACTGTGACCCCTTGTTCTGGACTTCCCCAACATCAGAAACAATCTTTCTGCATCTAGTCTGTCCAATCCCTTTAGAATTTTATACGTTTCAATAAGATCCCCCCTCAATCTTCTAAATTCTAGTGAGTATAAGCCTAGTCGATCCAGTCTTTCTTCGTATGAAAGTCCTCCCATCCCAGGAATCAATCTGGTGTACCTTCTTTGTACTCCCTCTATGGCAAGAATGTCTTTCCTCAGATTAGGGGACCAAAACTGCACACAATACTCTAGGTGCAGTCTCACCAAGGCCTTGTACAACTGCAGTAGAACCTCCCTGCTCCTGTACTCAAATCCTTTTGCTATGAATGCCAACATACCATTTGCCTTTTTCACCGCCTGCTGTACCTGCATGCCCACCTTCAATGACTGGTGTACAATGACACCCAGGTCTCGTTGCACCTCCCCTTTTCCTAATTGGCCACCATTCAGATAATAATCTGTTCTCCTGTTCTTGCAACCAAAGTGGATAACCTCACATTTATCCACATTAAATTGCATCTGCCATGAATTTGCCCACTCACCTAACCTATCCAAGTCACACTGCATCCTCTTAGCATCCTCCTCACAGCTAACACCGCTGCCCAGCTTCATGTCATCTGCAAACTTGGAGATGCTGCATTTAATTCCCTCGTCTAAATCATTAATATATATTGTAAACAACTGGGGTCCCAGCACTGAGCCTTGTGGTACCCCACTAGTCACTACCTGCCATTCTGAAAAGATCCCGTTTACTCCCACTCTTTGCTTCCTGTCTGCCAACCAATTCTCTATCCACATCAATACCATACCCCAATACCGTGTGCTTTAAGTTTGCACACTAATCTCCTGTGTGGGACCTTGTCAAAAGCCTTTTGAAAATCTAAATATACCACATCCACTGGCTCCCCCCTATCCACTCTACTAGCTACATCTTCAAAAAATTCTATAAGATTCATTAGTCCCCATTCCACATGACATAAACCTTAAGCTATATTGAATTGAATCTAAAATTCTCTGCTGATATTTATATTACTTGCATATATGCATGGCTATTAGGTAAAGACCTTGTAAATTACAAACAGCTACAGTAAATATGTTAAAATGTGCAATTATTAATTTATTAGAAAGAAAAAGTAAATACTGATAAATATATGATTGGCTACAACATGCATTGTAACCTATAACTGTACCAGAACTTTAAACAAGGAAATAATTAAATAGAGAAATGATGTAAAGGATATTGACAGTGAGGTGAACTGTACTGAACAACAAGATAAGTAACAGAATAAATTAAATTTATATACAACTATTTACAAAACATGTCTAAATTAGTAAAACATATGAACTCAACTCTTTTAAAGGTACCCTGGTTATTTTAACTTGGCTTAGAAGAAAATAACTTGTATTCACAGTTGTGGATTTTGATATTTTAATGTAATACCATTTCTTTTTATTCACAGATAAAGAAAGAGGATCTTGCCAGCAATCAGGTACCAGGGCTTCCAATGCAATTTCAGGAGGGAAAAATGAATCTAATATGAATTCAGAAGAGGTTTGTTTTAGTTCACTTTTAATCTCTACATTAATATTAATAAAAATTTAAAATTATTTTGAATAAGCAAAATAGTTGCAATTTAATTGGTAGACCAAGAAGGAACAAACTTGGAATTGTATACAACAGCTTTGACAACAACCAAAACAAGAGTAGCTTGTATGTAAATAGCACCTCTAATATAACATCTGACAATACATATTCACATGGCATTATTAGAGATGGTATGGCAAATAAGCAAAACTTGGTTTCGAAGCACCATAAAGGAGAAAGGTTGTAGAGAGTTAATGAGATTTAGGGAGGAACCTCATGAGTTAAGAATCTCAACAGATGAAGGATTGACCACTGATTTAGGGATAATAAGGTCACCTAATGAGAGGGAATGCTGACATCTCTGGGCTATTAGGGGTTTTAATTTTATGGAGATGGGGAAAAGGGAATAAAGACAACAGAATAAGGGGGAATTTTAAAGCTGAGGCATTGTTTAAACTGAAACCTGTTTGGATCATCCTGCACACTGGGCAGAGGGTGCCCAATGAAAAGTGTAAGGTAAGACACAGGCATGAGAATTTTGCATAACTTCTATTTCATGGAGCGTAAAATGAAAAAGGGTTATCAAGAGTGAATTTGAATAGATAAGCCATGAAAGAGAAAAAAAAGACACCTTTGAGCAGCAAAAGAATCACGACAATTGAGGAGTCAGACAGCATTTGGAGGGAGAAATATATGGTCCAAAGCTCTTCACCTAATCAGATATGGCAGCGAAGCAGAGTGGCTGTGTTCAATTTCAGACAGGTGCCTGAAAGTGGGAATTTGCAATAGGCACTGAAACCAATAGCTGTGATTTACTGTTCATCTGGAGGAAATTTCTGCTTCATTCAGTAGCAGGCAATAGTCTGACAATCTATAACAATTTGGACAAAGGAGGTGTGGTAAGGTAGTGCTGGTAACCTCGGTATATACAGTATATTGAAAAAATGTATGCTTCCATGTGAGGTTCATGAGTGGCAGTAAGAGGATTAGAAATAGAATGGGATCTTAGAAAGATATTTAGGGGACATCAGAGGTAATAGTGTCCATGTTGAAAAAGAAGCATGTCCCTGATGAAAATTTGACAGATAAGAATGGAAACCAAGAGAATAGTTCCGCCCTCCTGGACAACAGTAGAGATGAAAGAATAGAAGAATGTGATCAACCATATCAAAGGTAGTAGTTGAACTAAGAAGGATAGATTGAGTTCTGCAAGAGCTATTTTACTGGTTTCAGGACAGAAACCTGATCAGAGAGATATGGACAAGAAAATGATAGGTGAAAATTGGTCTCCAAAGACTATGAAGAGGAAGGAAAGTTTTAATTGGTTCTTTGAAGAGATGGTTGACTAAAGCACATTTTAGAAAGGGGTGATGTTGTTGAGGAGATAGAACCACTCATAACTTGTGCAAACTTCAGGACCAGGAAGGGAAAGGAAGTACCCCATACCTTGGCAAAATTACTTAAATCTATTTACAGTATAGTAGCTAGAAAGTAGTTACTTTCCAGTAATCAGCACTTTCTTTTAACCATAATCAAAGATAATGATTTATTGACTGCTTGTTTAAATGAGTACATGTCACGAGATTGAAGCATTCCGTTAATTGTGGTGGAAAGAGTGATGCGGTAGTTAGACTCAGCTGGATGTGCAAGCGAAGATAAATCAATGAAGGTACTATTGTGCTAATCTCCCTTCCTAACGATCGCCCTTAACCCTAAATTTCATTAAAGTTTATAACATCTGCCAAACACAGGATACTATTCTATCTTCTTTTATTCTTCCCTGCACTGTGAAAATTAGTGAATTCATGTATACAGGGCTTCACCTGACAACTTTGGTGTACACCTGTTTCACCTCATGCTGACCTAACCTATAACACTGTCCTTCAGATACTCATGAATTAACACATTTGGACTGTTGTTTACAGACAGACTTACAGGTACATATGAACAATCAGCTGTCTTTTAAAGATAAATGTTGCAGACAGCTAGCCAGAGTACAGAGTGGTCAGATGAAAAGAAAATCCTGTCACCATTGTTCTATTCAAGGATTACTCTTGTCTTTCTTCCCCAAAAATATCTTTGCTTATTTTTAACCTTCAAGCCAGTTATAATAAATTAATTCTTGCATCACATAATTTCCATGTTCAATCCTTAACAGGTCATTTACACAAAACTGCACCTAGAACATTTGAGTTAATGCTGATTTTGAAAGATTTGACAAAAATCAGTTGTATTTTACTGACAACTCATTTTTTATATTAAGAATGATATTAAAAAAGCCATTGATGAGAAAGAAACAGTACGTCACCAAACCAAGCCTGTGGCATCAACTCCTGTACCAGGATCTCCTTGGTAAGTCAAAAATTTGACAATACAATAGCCAATTTTTGTCATTTTTCAATGAACACCATTCATACATTGAAATCAAAAATGCTTGCTTGGTTCTACACAGGGTCTAACCACATAGTTCAAATTTTCTTGTTTATTAGTCAGTTATTTTAGTGCATATTTTTATATTTCTTGATCAATATTTGATGTGATTTGTCTGTATTTCATTGCTGGCATTGAGTTGTTATTCTGAAGAAGCGTGAAGTACGTGCATTAACTTTATAGTTATTGAACAAGTGGTGCTGAATCTAAAATCAGAAATCAGAAACAATGGTTTCAATCTAATTAACTTTGAAGTTGGCCCTGTCAGTCGTCATACCTTTCATGGAAGTTGAAATTCCTCTGCATCACTATCAAAAATCAATTGGTAAACAGGTAGAAAGCAGTCTCATCAAATGTTATTGATGGCTTTTTGGAGCTTACAGCTCAGGAGTGTGTCACGTGATAAACTGTATTTAATGGAGAATAACAGATTTAGCTAGATTCCCTCCAACAATATTGTGTCCTGTGCACTTGCAAATTACCTCATCCACGTCTTTCATTCCTGATTCCTGAGATGCTATTCCTGATACTCTGTGTCATAATAGACAAGCCAATTAAGTAGGTCTTTGAATAATAACTGGATTGGCTGCCTCCTCACTGGTCAGAGATTGTTGGTTGTTCTTTTAATCTTGGTAATGTATGTCCCCTCTTCTTCTATCTGGAAGCAGATGAACCAGTTGACAGTTAATGAATCCTGGCAACTGAGTTTCTCCTGAGTCAATAACTGACAAATCCCCTATGCTGTAGAAAATAAAACTGTTGCAAACAGCGTTTTATTTTCCCTTGACCTTTCAACGATTTTGTCTATTTCAAATTATAATAAAAGCACTTTATTTTCAGGCCCTCCCTTCTTATTATTTTTGCATCATCATTTCTCAAAGTAGTAAATATCAAATTCACTTATAGAAAAACAGATAATGCAATGCTTCATTACATAAATGAGTTTGACAATGATCATCAAGCATAAATGTATGTGTTTTAACCAGTGTGGCCAATGGAAGGTTTATCATGAGTACAGAATTAAATTTTACTAAAATAGGTAAATTAAAGAAATGTAGCCTTAAATACACATGCCAAAGATCAGAAACAGTATTAATGTGCTTTCGTTCATTGAATATCACAAACCAACGTTAGTGTATCCTTTTTACCTAAGACTCAGACTTTGTGCACTGTCTAAAGTAGTGATGAAAACCACAAATCAAAGGCTGGTTGCTTGAAAGGTCATTGGTCATAGAAACCTACATAAGTTCCAATTATTGATCTGCAACATTTCCCATAAAAAATGCGATTCCTTAGGTGCCACAATTTGGGTATTAATTTATCAAAGTGAAGTATTTCATAAATATACTTTGACACTGTACAGGGTATGGTAACATTCAGACACTAATAAATGCTGAATGCAATAGGTAGTAGTCAATTTATATTGAATCCTGCTTCCAAAATTCAGTACTATTGAAGTCAATGGAATAAAACGAGAGAAGCAGAGTTCAGAGCAAATATGTTGCTACAGCAGATGACAAATTCCTATCTCTGTCAATCGCCAAAAGACTTGTTGAGACCAACTGATAAAGTGATAGAAGACTGATGCACCAAAACTCTATTGCTTGTAAGATTAACCAACATTCTTTCAGAGATTGTAGAATCAATTTGGGAAATAGTTGTTAATGATAAATACATCTGGTGCTTTTGTTCCCATTCATTTTTGGGTCTATCTTAAGACAATGGCTGTGAACACTTCCTTAAACCCTTTGCTTACACAGTACCTTTGCAAACAGAGTTGCATAAGTTCTAGATATTGCTCTACATAACATGCAATGATATTTGAAGAATGCTGGAATGATTATCCTCTGGTATTCAGCACAATCTACTTTTATGCAAGCTGTAATGCCAGCCACTTAAGTGTTTTGCTTTGATTGACCATTTAGTGTAATTTTACTAGAATGCCTTGATAGCTCGCTTTGTCAAATACTGTGTTGATAGCAAGGTCAATGACTCTTGCCTCACCTCTTAAAATTTAGCTTTTTAGTCAATGATTTGACAAAAGCTGTGTTGAGTTCTGATGCCAAGTAGTCCTGGCAAACCCTAGCTGGGCATTGTTAAGTAAGTTATTACTTGGTAGCACTGTCATTGGCAGCTTTTGTCACCTTATTGATGATTGGAAGAATTGCATGGTACTTAGCCCAGATGGATTTCTCCAGTGTCTGTCATACAATATATAGGCAATTTTCCACATTGTTGGGTAGATGTCAGTATTGTAAATGTACTAGAGAATTCGGCCGTAGGTTCGGATAGTACTGGAGTGCAGACCATCAGTGCTACAATTGCAGTGTTGTCTGGTCCCATAACTTTTGCAGCATCCTGAGCTCTCAGCCATTTTTGATATCACACGGAGTGATTTATATTGACTGGAGACTGATACTGGTGATGATGATGTAGATCTCAGTAGAAAGCTGAGATGGATGAACATATTTAACACCTCCATCTTAAAATGTTTGCGAATTATTCAGCCTGATGAACAGGGATGATCTTCCAGTCAGATCTTTATGTTAGCTGTTAAATTGTCTACCAATGTACACAAATAGACATGGTAGGACCAGAGAATTTTACAACTGCTCTTCCACCACTTGTAGTCATCTATCCTATGGAAATTAACTGCACTTTGAACATAAACTCCAGCAACAGCTATTACGCTAACTCATCCATTAGAATTACAACTGAAGATTCATTCCCAAATCTTCTCTCTTCTGAAAAGTATATTCAATGAGAATATGATTCTCATTAGCTAACTCAGTGATACCTTATTACATTTAAAATATCCAAAATAATTTCCTGTCAGTCACCTTATGTACAGCTGCTCCTGTACTTAGTGTCACTTTAAGCACATACAGTCTATGTATATAACCTAATAATATTTCTTGTGCTTCTTATTCTGTTTTTAATGCCATGTATTTTTATATGCTGCAACAGAACTTGATTAACAATCACTTTGATTAACAATCCTTTAGAATTGTGTAATAAGAAATTACAATAAACAATCTCGATTCTTAATAGAAGCTTATGTAATTCAAAATACACTCAGTGGCCACTTTATTAGGTATGGGTGATACCTAATAAAGTGGCCATTGAGTGCATTTCTGTATGCCCATGGTCTTCTGATGCTATAGCCCATTCACTTCAAGGTCTGTTGTGTAGTGCATTCAGAGATATTCTTCAGCACGTCGCTGTTGTAACATGTGGTTATATGAGTTGCTCTCACCTTCCTGTCAGCTTGAACCAGTCTGGCCATTCTCCTCTGACCTCTCTCATTAACAAGCTATTTTTGCCCACAGAACTGCTGCTCACTGGATTTTTCTTTGTTTTTCACCATTCTCTGCAAACTCTGGAGACTGTTGTGCATGAAAGTCCCAGGAGATCAGCTTCTGAGATACTCAAACCATCCCATCTGATATCAACAATCATTCACTGGTCAAAGTCACTCATTTTGTCACCTGAGTAAAATTACACATGCAGGACAACAAGTACTTTTTCGGGTCTTTAATTCCTTCATCTGTTTTAGATGGTTCAATGCAGAAAGACGGTTTCAAAATAAAAACAAAATGAATTTTTAAAAAAGCAGTTCCTGCTGCTGCAATCTCAGTTTATTTCGGACCACACCCTTGTTACATATGCAGTATGAAAATAACTAAAACAAAATATACCAACCAATATGGTAGTGGCAATTCTAAAAAGAAACAATACAAACAACATTAGAATCCCACCAACCCTGTACCGTACACACATCAAAAATATGAATAAATACATCTCATCTTAACTTAGAGATGTATCCACATTGGCATACACGTGCTTAACTTCCAAACACATATAGACTAGACCCTGAAATGCGTTCTCCTTGCTTATGCTATGCAAACAGTGATTAACACGTTTACATTATTCTGTTGCATTCACATTCGGTCATGAAACAATAAAGAAAGACAATAATAGAACTTTCACAATATATTGCCTTGGAGTTTAAATTACAAAAGACTAACCTACTAGGCCGATAAGGAACTTCATACAACCACACAATCCAGCACTGATCAACTTACTCGCAAAAATTTAAGGCATCCACATGTGAAACATGTCAAATTACTGATATTCTAGATTTACAAACAAGTATAAATAAATTTACATGGATATTCACCTTTCCTCACCAAACCTGGGAAAAGTATACGTCATTCTCTTTAGAACATGGTAACTCTTCGTTCTACTCCACCTGTACAAAATGACGTTACTGTTTTCTCTTAAAGGCACAGACAGCTGTTTTAGCATTACTAGGGTGAATACGTAAGTGCACTTTAACACGATAATCTGATTATACTGAGATCACATTTCTTCTCCATTTTGATGTTTGGTCTGAATAACAATAAACCTCTTGACTAAGTCTGCTTGTTTTTATGCATTAAGTTGCTACCACATGATTGGCTGAAGAGATATTTGCATTAATAAGCAGGTGTACAGCTGTACCTAATTAAGTGACCACGGAGTGTAGTTTAATAATATAAAATTCCGAATGCTGCTAAATAAACTTGGATAGCCACTTCTGAGGACCTGAGGTGTTACTGTTTCTCTTTCTATAGGTGCTGCCTGATTCTCAACATTTTTGTTTTTGTTTCAGATTTTCTTTCAACAATAAACACATTATGTATTTAACTAAGACATTGCTGATTGTAGGGTCTAGCAGTGCCTTAATTAGCTAGTTCATTTCCTGTATAACAACTGTGAATATATTTGAAAAGCAGCTTTACTGGTTACAAAATGCTATGAGATGTCCATTAAATGCAAGTTTTTCCTTTTTCGTCCATCATATTCCCCGGAGCTTTTACCTTTACAACAAATGAATAAACCATTTAGGTAATTACTTCTCTTGACACTTATATTTCAGATCTTTATCCAATAGAGTAAAAGAATAAAAAATTAAAATATTTATTTTATTTAGATGAAATTATAAAGAGTAAATTAAATGGAAGAATAACTATATTGAGAACCAGCTGCAATTCCAGATTCCAGAGTACAAAGATATCTAAAAGTTATAAATTTCTAAATATATTAGCAGAAGCAATTATGAACTAATGTATTGAAATTTGTCGCTAGCCAGTAGCACTAAGTATACTATAAATTAATGTCAGAATTTTCTACTCTGCTTTTAAATTCCATTGACTTCAATGGGATTAATATCAGAGGCAGAGTATAATGCATTGGCCTGGTTAACCCTATCAGCTGATGATAAGTTTCTAGGCTTTTATAGTTTGTGGATATTTTTCAGCTTAGTAGATTTGTATGGACATCTAAAGTGCTACTACTTTATACAAAGCTTATTTTGGGTTCTCTTTCATGTCAATACTGTAAAACAGGTATTTCACAGCATTTGGGCATTCATAGAGTCAGAACAGAAACAGTCTCTTTGGCCCATCTAGGCCGTGGCAATTGGGAACAGGCTGTTTGATCTGAGATAATGTTAAGCTTCAAAAGTGTTACTGTAGCAGCACTTATCCGGGCATTAGTGAGTATTAAATAACGCTACTGAATTATGTTTCTGTGAAAGGTTATGATGTATCAGAAGTGCTATCATCCCAATATGAAGAGAGTTATAGTTGGACATAGAGTCATAGAAAAATACAGCACAGAAATCGGGTCTTTAGCCAGCTCGTCCATGCCAAAACTATTTAAGCTGCTTACTCCCATTGACCTTCACCAGGACCATAGTTCTCCATGCTTTACCATCCATGTACCAAACCTATTCAATGAATAAACAAAATCTTGTCTCAATTAAAATCACAAAAAATTGTTCAGTTCCGAAACTTAAATCAGCATTTCCATCTGTTCAATAGTGGTTGCATTTCTATAACCCTCATTTTAAAGATAGTAATCATTAGTGGCATGTAAATAATTAATGTTTAATATTTCTGTTATCTATAGAGGATTCTCCCAAAATATAAAAAAAATCTAAACTTCTTCCCTTGAACTATAATTAATAATCTCTATTATTTTGCCAGTCTTTGTTAGTGGAAATGTCAGCAGATGAAGCAGTTTTATCTCAAGGCTAATATGTGATTGTGCTAAGAAAATAAGTTTTTGTGGAACTTTCTCTTCTTTCTAGCAAGGACACTAGGAATAAAAAAAGTGGCAGATGGAGAAGGTTAAGGCTGCTAAATGCAAATTTCCATTTCATTCACTGGGGGCTAGATTTAGAAAGACATCTGTGATCATTGTTTTCATCGTAAATGCTCATTTCATTAATTTTCACATTATTTGGATTTAAATGAGTGCAGCAGTGCAAACGGGATATTTTAATTGAAGATCTCCAGGCAATTATGGGATATTATTCAAAAGTTATTTCTGTATTTGCACACATTATCCAGTTTTGCACCAGCTTAGTAATCATGATGTTACAATTTTATGGTTTCTTACAAAAAGATCTGTTTGCTCATCATTTATGTATATGTTGGATATAAACTTAAATGAAAATTCATTGGAAGTTTTCTTTTAGGAAATGGTTTCTTTTTCTTCCCTTTATTGTTTATTCATATATCTTAATTCAAAGGATAAATGCTAAAAGTTTCCCCTCTTAATGAAAAGGAAAATTGAATAAATCATGTAAGCCTTTTGTCATTCTGGAAGAAAAGTTTTTGGTAATGTGAAATTATGCATGTGTGTCCATTCTGTTAAAGGTCAGTGAATTCACCCTTGACCCACCATTATCATTGCCCTCTGCCCTTGCAATTACCAGCAAGGCATTGTTTTTAAAATTCTTAGCAAGTTCTCAAATCTTTTGCTTTGTGCCCCTGTTGCTCTCCAGCTGAAGATTACCCCATCCCTATAGACCTCCATGCTATTTCTGATTATGCAAGTTTCTGACTATACTTATTTGTAACAGCTCTGCTATTGATAATTGTGTCATCAGCTAATAAAGCTCGTGGCTCTGGCATTTCCTCCCACTGCTTCTCTATTTCTGTTTCTCTCTTCCTTTAGGGCACTACCTACAGTGCCTATAAAAAGTATTTACCCCCCTTGGAAGTTTTCATGTTTTATTGTTTTACAACATTGAATCACAATGGATTTAATTTGGCTTTTTTGACACTGATCAATGGAAAAAGAATCTTTTGTATTGAACGAAAACAGATCTCTACAAAATGATCTAAATTAATCACTATTATTAAACACAAAATAATTGATTGCATAAGTATTCACCCCCTTCAAGTCAGTATTTAATTAATTAATCTTTTTGCTCCAGTCCTGCTGAAAGGTCTCAGCCCAAAACGTCGACTGTACTTTTTTTTTCCATAAATGCTGCCCGGCCTGCTGAGTTACTCCAGCATTTTGAGTGTGTTGCCTCAATATTCAATAGATGCACCTTTGGCAGTAATTACAGCCCCGAGTCTGTGTGGATAGGTCTTTATCAGCTTTGCACATCTGGACCCTGCAATTTTTCCTCATTCTTCTTTGCAAAACTACTCAAGCTCTGTCAGGTTGCATGGAGATCATGAGTGAACAGCCTTTTCAAGTGCAGCCACATATTCTCAATTGGATTGAGGTCTGGACTCTGACTTAGCCACTCCAGGAAATTAACTTTGTTGTTTTTAAGCCATTCGTATATGGCTTTGGCTTTATGCTTGGGGTCATTGTCATGCTGGAAAACAAATCTTTCCTAAGTCACAGATCTCTAGCAGAATGCACCAGGTTTTCCTCCAGGATTTCCCTGTATTTTACTGCATTAATTTTACCCTCTACCTTCACAAGCCTTCCAGGGCCTGCTGCAGTGAAGCATCCCCACAGCATGATGCAGCCGCCACCATGCTTCACGGTAGGGATAGTGTACTTTTGATGATGTACAGTGTTTGGCTTATGACAATCATAGCATTTAGTCTGATGGCCAAAAAGCTTAATTTTTTTTGAGCTTCTTCCATAGAATCTTCTTCCAGCTGACTTCAGAGTCTCCCACATGCCTTCTGGCAACCTCTAGCTGAGATTTCATGTGAGATTTTTTTTCAACAGTGGCTTTCTTTTTGACACAGTCCCATAAAGCTGTGACTGGTGAAGCACCTGGGCAACAGTTGTATGTGCAGTCTCTCCCATCTCAGCCACTGAAGCTTATAACTCCTCCAGATTTGTCATAGCTCTCTTGGTAGCCTCCCTCACTAGTCCCCTTCTTGCATGGTCACTCCGTTTTTGAGAATGGCCTGCTCTCGGCAGATTTACAGCTGTGCCATATTTTTTCCATTTCTTGATGATTGACTTAACTGTACTCCAAGAGATATTCAGTGACTTGGAAATTTTCTTGTATCCATTTCCTGACTTGTGCTTTTCAATAACCTTTTTGCGGAATTGCTTGGAATGTACATTTGTCTTTGTGGTGTAGTCTTTGGCAGGATGCTGACTCACCAGCAGTTGGACCTTCCAGATAGAGTTGTATTTTTACTACAATCAATTGAAACACCTTGACTGCACACAGTTGATCTCCATTTAACTTATTATGTGACTTCTGGAACCAATTGTTGATGATTTGGTGTGTCATATTTAAGGGGCTGAATACTTATGCAATCAATGATTTTGTGTTTTACATATGTTTTCATTTTGACTCAAAAGAGTCTTTTTCTGTTGATCAGCGTCAAAAAGCCAAATTAAATCCACTGTGATTCAATATTGTAAAACAATAAAACATGGAAACTTCCAAGGGAGTGAATACTTTTTATAAGCACTATATAGTCAAATTCTTTGACCAAGCCTTTTGTCTCATATACTAACACAGTACTTTCTTATGTTTCCCATTAAAAAATTTTCTAGTTTAAATACACCATTCAATTGAAGACATCGTGAATCTTAACTAGTCACAAAGAGGGCTCAGTAGCCAGTTAAGGTTGTATAGAGCTTGGGAGTAGCTTTTAACTATATTTGACTATTTAAGGTATATTTCCCCAATGTCTGCAGCAATAATCCTATTAGAAGTTACAATTGTGTCATGTGAATCCCATGAGAGAATCACATGGGTTCAAAGAACACTGGCATCTACATTGCACCATTACCTTTCTACAACCCAGAGAGTGGAATAATTCGGCTTTTTAAAATAAATTTCCTTTCTATAGAGTCACAGATTAATAGATATACTGCTAAGAAAAAGGCCCTTTGGCCCGTAAAGTCTATTCCAGCCATCAAATTTCCTACAATGATCTTACATGAATTCCGTTTTATATGTTCCCTTCTTTGTCATCAATGCCTAGATGCAACCACACAGCTATAAACACTCAGCAATTTGCAGCAGTTACTTAACTAGCAACCACCATGACTTTTGCAGAAACCAGAGGACCTTTTGGAAACCTACATGGCACAGGGAGAATGTGCAGACTCCACATGGAAAGCACTTAAAGTCAAGACTGAGCCTACTCGCTGTGCCACTAATAATAAACACAAGAGATTCTGCAGATGCTGAAAATCCAGAGCAACACACAAAATGCTGGAGAAACTCAGCAAATCAGTCAGTGTGGAAGTGAATGGACAGTTGACATTTTGGGCCCAGACTCTTCCTTGGGACTGAAAGGGAAGGGGGAAGACATCAAAATAAAAGGGTCGGGGTGGGGGGAGGAGAAGGAGAACCAACTAGAAGGTGATATGTGAAGCCAGGTGGATGGGTAACTTAAAGGATTGGAGAAGAGGAGGAGAGTGGACCATGGAAGAAAGGGAAGAAGGAGGAGCACAAGCAGAAGGTAATAGGCAGGTGAGGAGAAGAGGTAAGAGCCCAGAGTAGAGAATAGAAGAGAAATAAAATTACCAGAAGGAGAAATTGACATTCATGCCATTGGTTTGGAGGCTACCTAGATGGAAGATGAGGTGTTGCTGTTCCAGCCTGTAAGTGGTCTCATTGTGGCAAAACAGAAGATTATAGACCGACATGTGGAACAGGAATGGGGATAGGAAATAAAATGGTTGTGCAATTCCACTTTTGGTAGATGGAGTGGAAATGCTCAACAATGCTGTCCCTCAATTTACATTATTGGAGTATAAAAATATAAATTTTGCTGTGTAACCAAAACTATGTAGTCAGTTTTGAAACTTGCTATTTGCTATGCATGTACCCAATTTAGTAGGAGAATGAAATCTTAAGAATGTAGAAGACAATGGTGTGTTAATGAGAGGTAGCTAAGAGATGTAGATTAGAACATGATTAAGTCAATGGGTAGAAACAATAGTGGCAGGATGTACGTGTGATACGCAACTATAGACCGATTGCATATGCTAATGCAACTGGACCAGGAGATTGCTATAAAGAATGCTGTGTCCGGGGATCGGTGGGCAATCAGCGACTAGCTCAATGACTGTCTCAGCTTTGATTTGCAAATTAAAGTTTAATACTTCTTGAAGAATCTTCTGCGTCTCCTGGTCATTTGTGGGGCATGAGAAACCACGACAACATCAGGTCTCACCAATGTAGAGGAGGCCACATTGCAAGCACTGGATACAACGGAAAATCCCAACAGATTAACCTGGAGGGACTGTTTGGGGCCCTGAATGAAGGTGGGGGAGGAGGTGAATGGGCATATCTTGCATTCCTGTTGCTTGCAGGGATGTGTACCAGGAGAGCCACCCAAAATATTTTACGTTTCATTTTGTCAAAGTTCAATTTATGTCCACTTGAACTTGTCTGGAAGTTGAAAATATTCTGGTCTTTTTCATCCAAAGAACGTGAAGGAGGACAGTTCAAGAAATGAGAGTTATAGAGCATGGAATCCTTAATCGCATTGCCTATTGTGATAGAAACTAAAAAGAAAAATGTTAGTAAAATACACTGAGGAACATGGTCACACATTTTTGTTCTGTAATTTCTCTAAAATTAAAACAATGAAAACTATTACAGTGAATCTGTGAATTATTTTTTGAATCACCTCCTACCCAGTATCTTCCTTACTTTATGAACTTGAGCTTAGCCAAAACCATGTCAAACCCTGTTCACCTCTCACTCTCAAACCTGTTCCATCTTTTGCTTCACACCCTGAACTCCCTGGCTGTGAAAACGACAGTGTGTTAAGTGAACGTTGCAGTTGGTCAAAAAGTAATGATTAGGTCCATAGTTTTATTTAACTACTCTGCGCAATTTTTACTATCAGTGAGAGAGTTAAATTGCGGCTTGAAATTGTTAAATTGTTAATTCCTCATGTATCAATGAGACTTCAAAGACAATTGAGTTACCTCAGTTTAGGTAAACTATTTAAAATGTTCAATGCTCTGTTTATCCACTTGTTATACACTGCTGATAACATTTGTCCATGACCTTTCAATCAGGCCTCAGGATAAATCACTTCATGCTCTTCAAGAGAATTTCTTTGTTACACCAATAGAACCCTGTCAACCACATTAAACCAGAAAATAAAAGATTACTTTAGAATTTGTCTTGCATAATGAGATAAGATAATTTAGTAATTTAGTAGTAACTGATCATCTGGTGGTAAGTGATAATGATTTCAAAACTAAGAAACTAGACACTTCAGCATGGGAGGTGAATTTGCCTGAGTAACCTGAGACATTTAATTTATAATGGAGATTACTGATAAACAATGTTAAACACTTAAAGGCCGATCACTAATCACGGATACATGAGATAAATAACCCCTGCAAAATATATTGAATTCTTAACTCATTAATCATGCAAAATAGCCAGAAAACATTTGAACAGGTGTTCTAAAAATATACTTTTTGGAGTCACAGGCAGCCAGGGGCTTGTTTCTGTATTCCTTCCACCACCTCTTCAATCTCCAGCACCAAAACATAATCTCAGAATACAGAGTGTCGCCTTCCACAAGCGAGAAGTAAAATTCCCATTTAAAAAGTAATCAGTCTGTGGCTACTGAGAAAGGATTACACATATTTGGATAACAGAAGTTACAAACAACATATAAAATGTAAGGAACCAACTGAGAGAAACAAAGAGGAATTGTACTAGGGAAAGTAAAGTGATTAAGAATGTAATGAATTCTCTAGAGCTGGCAGCAAATATCCAAGAGTTCTGAAAAAGTCAACACTCTAATGGTATGCTGGCATCTCTTTCCAGAGGATTGAAATACAAGGAGCAGAAATTGCACTGCAACAGTGCTTCAAATACTGTGAGCGTTTTCGGTGTCATACCTTATAAAGGACACATTACCTTTGGATAGACTGAAACTACTGATGCAAAATAAATATCACCGGCATAACACTGCACTGAATAATCACTGAAATCTCTACATGGTTCACCACATGACTGCCAGTTTAGGAAGACCGGGATGCTGGAGCAATGCCTAATACTGCATTTGATACCTAATTAGCTTCTGGCGTGGGGTGATCATCACACTCAGTGATTCAGGAACAGCTTCTTCCCCTCTGCCTGCTAATTTCTAAATGGACATTGAACCCATGAACAGTACCCCACTAACTTTTTCCTGTTATTTTTCACTTATATATACTTAATGTAACTCAGTTTTTCTCTTAATATTTATTTATCATGTATTTCATTGTACTGCTGCAGTAAAGTTACAAAGTTTCACGACATATGCCAGTGATATTAAATCTGTTTCTGATTAAATCTGATTCTGAAATACGTGGGAGAATTTTGCCTCTTGTTGTGCCCAACTTCTGCATTTTTAGCTCCACAAACTACAGTGGAGTTGTGTCAGCAACACTTTTTCACCAATTCAGTGTTAACAATAGTCTATAATTAAATTAGTAGCATCTAGGTTATAACTTAAAAGAAAATGAATATTGTTTACCAGCTGCATCTTAAAAGCTAAAGGTTTCATTGTTCAATCTGCAGCCTTCAATCTTAGGTCATTTTCCTTACAAAAATTGCATTTTGATTCAAAGGGAGTTTGAATTTGGTCTTAGAAACACACCTTTGCTTTGTTCATCAAAAGGTGTACATTGAGTGTTCTTGAATTGTAATAGATTGCTTTTCTGATGGAGGGCATTCTTCAATTCTCTTACTTGAACCACAAAAAATCACGGAATAAACAAGATATCTGTGGTTCTTCTATTAATTCCCCAGCCTCTCCACCCTACAGTCACATCAAGGTTTTGCATATATATCCTTACTACTTATAGTTTTCATGTTATCATTAAGGGATTAATAGGTCATTGTGCCTGCAGTTTTTTTTCCTCTCTATTTGGCCACTCAGCCAGTTTGATGAGTTGTACCTCAAAAATAGAGTTCAGCGTAATTTTCTATCTCAAAATTCAAAGTACAAAGTAAATTTATTATCGAAGTACATATATGTCACCACATACAACCCTGAGATTTTCTTGTGGGCATTCACAGTAAATACAAATAATAATAGTAATAAATAAGCAATAAATATCTTTCCCCCTCTTAAACAAAATTAGGTTTGTTTTAAATGTGATTCATGCCAAACAACATCTCAGAGGCTTGCACAGAATTGAGGCTTATACCAATAAAAGGCTGTGAAAGCATTCTGTAGGTGGGACCTCAGGTGGACATTCGTTGAAGTCTATTAGTCATTGAAATCCCTACGTGGTTCACCACATGACTGCCAGTTTATGAAGACCAGGATGCGGGAGCAATACCTAATACTGAATCAATACCTAATTAGCATCGAGCGTGGGGTGATCATTGGAGGGGGAGTCTAAATAGGATGATGTCAAAATAAGCCTGACTCACCACATTCCCTCATGAAATAAATTTGGTCCAATGTCTACATGCTCTACAAGGAAATATTATGAGATTTCCAGCCTCACTTGAAAAAAAAATCAATTAAAATCTTATCAACACACACAAAATGCTGGAGGAACTCAGCAGGTCAGACAGCATTAATGGAAAAAAGTGCAGTTGATATTTCGGGCCGAGACTCTTTGGCAGGACTGGAGAAAAGAAAGATGGGGAGTGGGGGTGGGGGGGAGAGAGAGAAACACAAGGTGTTAGGGGAAACCAGGAGGGGGAGGGATGAAATAAAGAGCTGGGAAGTTGATTGGTGAAAGAGATACAAGGCTGGAGAAGGGGGAGTCTGATAGGAGAGAACAGAAGGCCATGGAAGAAAGAAGGGTCTCAGCCTGAAATGTTGACTGTTCGTTTTCACGGATGCTGCCCGACCTGCTGAGTTCCTCCAGCGTGTTGTGCGTGTGCCTTTGACCCCAGCATCTGCAGAGTATTTTGTGTTTAGGGCAAGCAAGGAGTTGAGGTGAGAGAGGGAAAAGGGGATGGGGAATAGTGAAGTGGGGGGGAGGGGGCGGGGAAGCATTACCAGAAATTTAAGAAATCGATGTTCATGCCATCAGGTTGGAGGCCTGAACCAGGGGGATAAAACAGAGTCAAGGTATAAGTTGAAAATTAAAATCTTATACTAATTAATTATATAAATCTAACTCTGTGTCAATACCTAATTAGCATATAGCATGGAGAGATCACTGGAGGAGTCTAAATAGGACAGTGTCAAAATAAACATGACTCACCACCTTCACTCATTAAATAAATTTGGTCCAAAGCCCAAATCTTACAAGATATATTATGAGATTTCCAGCTTCACTAGTAAAATTCAATTAAAATTTACACATTTTTCAGGCAAAAATTAACAATATAATTGACAAGTGCCAAAGAACACAAGCATGAAAATAATGTGACTGACTAAATTGGAGCTTCTGACTCCATCAGTTTTCTTTCACTGCTTTTGTTTTTCAAGTTCTGTTTACACAGTTGTGAATAGGACAAGAGTTGTCTCCTTAATTGGAAGGTTTCGACAGAGGAACATAAGGAAATAGGAACAGGAATAGGCCACTCAGCCTTCAAGCCTGTACTTACCATTCAATATGATCATGGTTGATATATTGTATGTTGGACTTATCTGCTCTTCTCTGCAGTTTTCCATAGCTCTCAATACCTCAATCTTTCCATTACTTATCCATCTTCACCTTAAATGTGTCGAATGATCTGGCCTCCACCATCTTTGGGAGCAGAAAATTCCAAATTCGCTACTGCCTCGGAGAAGAGAGAAGATTCTATGCAACATGACCTTCAATAATCAAGGAAAGACATCTGTCTAGACGTTTAAGTAATCAGATGCAGAGCATCAAGGGAAAAAGAAAATGTTAGGAATACCCAATTATTTGATAATTATATGATAGTAATCAGACCAACCAGTGAACATACGGTTGTTATGGTGTATCTTTCAGGATAGATTTGTTGTTCTCTCTTTGTCTCCATGTCTTTTCACATTCTCTTCCCTTTGGACAAGAGAATGAGCAACGCAAAAGTGTCACAGACATTCACTCAAAGTATCAATAGCTTTTATGTGCTGCCTTGCAAATAGATCATTATCTCTTTGATTCTATTTTCATTGTGCCTCAATGCATTTGTGAAAACATTACAAGTTGTTGATGCAGATGAAATACTGATAGCCTTTGAAAAACGGAAGTGCTGGACAAGCTCATCCAGTCTGTGCAGCATCTGTGGGAAGTGATACCAGTTTACGTCAAGGACACTTCATCAGAAGTGAAACAGTGAGAAAGAAAATTGGTTTAAGTGCTGGAGAAGGTGGAACAAAAGGAATGTCTGTCAGGGTGTGAAATGTTGTGGCCATTGAATGGACTGTTGAGCTCTTTTGCTGTGTCTTGTGCTGCCAACATTGTGTTCTCAGGGTAATGTTGAATAGTATGCTGTAGAGGGATAGCTGAATAATCAAATTAAAGAAAAGTAAGTGAGAAGAATGGCAAGTTAATGGCCAGTCCTGACACAAAGAGAAAGAAAGAACAAATTATCCAAAATTGGCTCTCATTTGGCAGGGTGTAGGTGAGTTTGAAACAAGAAAGTAATTTTTCATCATTGAGTCATGGGAATGGATAATGGCTACCTTAAATGCTTATTCTGGAGTCTGTGCAAGTATGACTGAGCAGAAGAACAGTTCCGTTCATATTTCAATAGCATGGGTCTGTTCTTTAAATGGAACTCCCTGCAGGTAGAAAGAGAAGATAAAATTGTAATACCAGCAATTCCAGATGAATGTTGTCCAAGATCATATGGCGTGTTGACAAATCTTCGTGTTTCAAGATAGTGCGCAAAAATTGGAAGATTGCTTTAACTAAATTACAACAGCTGAAAACAGTAAATTTGAGACAAGCACCCAGAACTGGTGTAAGACAATTAGAGAGTGGATTTAAATAAAAACACAAAATGTTGGCAGAACTCAGCAGGCCAGACAACATCTATGGGAGGAGGTAGCGACGACATTTCAGGCCGAAACCCTTCATCAGGACCAATTTATCTGAAATCAGAGAAATCAGAGTGGATTTGTCTCATTAAAGAACTTAACTTTATATTGTTGCTTTAGATCGTCCATTATGTGCCAGGATTGTATGTGATTTGGTGGATGAACAAATTCAGTCAAAGCTGTTGAGGGCACAAAACCTGAAATCTGAATCTACAATTAAAATTGCTGCATTGATAGAAGTAGTGGCCAAGAATACATGGAAATTTTGATCACAAGGGATGCATACAAACGTGGTGCACAAAGAACAGCAAAGTCCAAGATAATGGAAGTACAGTAAATCCAGAATAGGTTGATGAGACTAGTTTAATCAACTGCTGTCCTTGTAAAGGCCCTTCCTCAGAAGAGTTTGTTAGTCTGAAATATACAGGTACTTCCATTGCTAAAAGAATGGCACATTTTGGCTGCCTACAGATTCAAGGCTAAGGCATACAACAAAGCAGTTAGAGTGGGAGTTCAAAATGACAATAAAATTGAAAGATTTCAGAAACTGGAGGTTCATCCAGACAATGAGGATCTGACATTGTATCATATGTGCCACAATCAACAGTCATTCAAGTGAATGTTTCAGTAAGAACCATTGCTTTGACATGTAAATTGATAGTGTTGTAGATTTTCAGTAATGAGCCAAGCCCTGAAGTTTAGGTGGATTTTGTTGATGGAAAGTCCCCTGTTCTTGAGAGATTTTCCAGGCATTAGAGCAAAGTACAGAATGAAAGACAACAGGCAGCAGGTGCAGCTAACCATCATTGCAGGAAGTTATGAAAACATGCTAACTTTAATTGGAAAGGACTGTCTGAGGCAACACAACCCAGCTGAAAAGGGATAGGCAGTTTCATTAGTAAAACAGGGTGCAGGACAAAGATATTTCAGACTGGTTGTAAAACTGGTCCATTACAATGACCAACTTGTGAAAGAACTAAATAGCTAAAAGCAAAGTGTGCTTGTGAAAACCAACCATATTGAGTGGGCCAGTCCAATAGTGGGTGTGCCTACACAGGCAGGGAGACAAATTGACTAATAAACTAGGTATACCTTCATATTGAGCCTGAATTTTGGAGTTTCTAGTTGACAAATTTATATTAAGCAGAAGTCTAAGTCTTTCTAGTGAGGCATTTTTGTTAGGAAATTGTTAGGAGTAGTAGGAAATAAGCAGTTTAAGTCACTCTACATGGGATTTCTCATTCGTGTGTTACATCTCGTGTAGGTAGCTGTCCAAAGCTAACTATGAAGGATTTATATGCGATATCTAGATTTCTCCACATGATTATCAGCATGTTCTATCAAGTATTAATGGCTAAAGTACGGAGGGAATCACTTGATTTGCTTTGTAATATTCAGACTCCTTTAGAGCGGCATCTCAATCAGGGAGTTTGCTATAGGGCATGTTAACAAAGTTCCCTTCTTTGTCAGCTGGAAGACAAGACTTTGATGTTTTACAGAGGCATCCTTTTACAAGCCACCTTCTTCCTTCAAATTTTCTTGCTCCTGCTGCTCCTTGGGCCCTATCCTATAGCCTGAGGCTATAAGACCATAAGATATAGGAGCAGAAGTAGGCCATTCAGCCCATCGAGTGAGGCTCTTGTTTCCCTTACTAGCACCAGCTATTCTCTTTGGTTTTCATGGCTGTGTGGAAGTCATGTCTCTGCTGGACTGATGTCGACAACAAAACCCATTTTGAGGAAACTAAATGAAATTTTCTCGACATTACTGGTAATTGTGGATCTCTCCTTGTATCTGGGTTCAGAGGCTAATGTGAGGAATCAAGGAAGCAAGGTAACCTTTGAACCCAGAATTCAATCAAAGTTCAAAGTAAGTTTATTATTAAAGTTAAAAAAAATACAATATCTTGAAGTTCATTTTCTTGCAGGCATTCACAGTAGAACAGAGAAATGCAACAGGGTAATTGAAAAACTACACACAAGGAAAGATAAAAAAAATGTGCAAAAGAAGATAAACTATACAAACACTGAAAAGAACGTAATAAATAATACTGAGAATATAAGTTATAGAGTCCCTAGAAGTGAGTCCATAGGTTGTGGAATCAGTTGAGTTGAGGTGAGTGAAGTTATTCACACTAGCTTAGGAGCCTGATGCTTGAAGGGTAATAACTGTTCCTGAACCTGTTGGTGTGTGACCTAAGGCTGCTGAACCTCCATCCTGATCAGCAAGAAGAGAGCATGACATTGATGGCCGGGAGTCCTTCATCATAGACACTGATTTCTTGTGACAACGCTCTTTGTAGAGGAACTCATTGGGCTCTGCCTGTGATAGGCTGGGCTGTGTCCGCCATGTTCTATAGGCTTCTCCATTTAGGGACATTGCCAATTGTCCAGCTGTTCAAATATCCTCAGTATGAAGTGCTGTTCGAGAACAACACATTCACCAAAAGAAACTGCTTCACATCACCCACAAGCCGAGGGAGTAGAAATTATCTATTGTTCATTGAAAGGTTTAGTTCATTAAGGTCAGTCCTTAGGGCATAATGGACAGTAATGCTAGCAACCCCCAAGATTTTTATTTTAACATTCTGGCCATGAAATACTACATTACCCAGAATTTATAATATTAGCAATGCACTACACAAGGAGTTCAACTGTCCATTCAATAGTCAAATTACTGCACCGTATTAGAGACATTCCTCTTGTTCCATCTCTGGTCCACCTCTTTCTCTAATAGTTAGACCCACTTGCTTTCTCTCTTTCTCACTTCTGATAAAGAGCCTTCATCCTGAAATATTGACTGGCATCACCTCCCTAAGTCCTTTCATCAGAACTGGGAAACAAAAAAAAAATTGATTTTCAGTAGCAGAGAATATGGAAAAGAGGGTTGTATAGATAAAGGGTAGAGCGTTTTACAGGGTGATACTATGAAAGTGTTTCATAGGGTGCTTCATAGAGTTAACATGCACTTGAGACCAGATCTTGCTTTCCATCTTTCCCAGTTCTGATGAACTGGTCCCAAGACTGAGATGTGAACTATTTCTCTTTCAGCAGATGCTGTTTGAGTTACTGAAGCTTTTCAGCATTTTATGTTATTATATGCTGTTATCAATAATGTATTATATACTGTGTTTCCTACATTCCAACAGTGACTAAAGTTAAAAAAAAATCAGAGAGATGACCCAAACATAAAAAATGCTATAGGAATGCAGGTCTATGTTTTCTTACAATCCATTGAGGTCTCTTTATTGCCCATAAACTAACTGAACAATAGCATGATGTAGGGAAAGCTTAGTTCTGTCAATTTCCTGAAATAGCCCACACAAGTTGTTACATTTTCAGAAGATAAACCAGTGACAAGACAGAAGATAAATCTGTTTTAACAAAAATACAAGATGAAGAGAATAAAAATAGAAATATTTCAATGCTGTTCGAATATTGGTACACTCATGGCTGGTGCTGATATTTCGGATCTGATTAAATAGCACCTGGAATCTCAATGTTTCTTCAACTGTACAAATTGTTCTAAGGTTTTCTTGCTAGGTATTGCATTATTTACATCTAAATTATTCTCCCTGACAAATTGAATTTTGATTTTACCTTTTAAATGTACTTTCACAGAATCAGATTCACTTTGGTTTCACAATTTCCTTTACAGTAGTGGGTTGAGATTCTAAATTGGAGAAAGGCCAATTTTGATGGTATCAGAAAGGATCTGGCAAGTGTGGATTGGGACAGACTGTTTTCTGACAAAGGTATACTTGGTAAGTGGGAGGCCTTCAAAAGTGACGTTTTGAGAGTACAAAGTTTGTATGTGCCTGTCAGAATAAAAGGTAAAGATAGCAGGTTTAGGAAACCTTGGTTTTCAAGAGATATTGAGGCCCAGGTTAAGAAAAATAAAGGAGTTGCATAGCAGGTATAGGGAGGAAGGAAGAAATGATGAATACAGTATAAGAAATGCTAGAGAACACTTAAGAATGAAATCAGGAGGGCTAAAAGAAGGCATGAGGTTGCCCTAGCAGACAAAGTGAAGGAGATTCTGAAGGGATTCTACAGATATGGTAAAAGCAAAATGATTGCAAGGGACAAAATAGAAGATCAAAATAGTAATCGATGCACAGAGCCAAAAGAGATGGAGGAGATCTTAAATGATTTTTTGGATCTATATTTACTCAGGAGATGGACACGGACTCTATATAAGTGAAGCAAAGCAGCACCGACTTCATGAACGCTATACAGAATACAGAGGAGTAGTCGTTTGCTGTCTTGGGGCAAATTAGGGTGGATAAATCACCAGGCTTGACTATGAAGGATTTATATGCAATATCTAGATTCCTCCACATGATTATCAGTATGTTCTATCAAGTATTAATGGCTAAAGTATGGAGGGACCCCCACAGTCTGCAGGGATGTGCAGAAATTTCCGGGGCCATAGCAAAGATATTTGCATCATCCTTAATTACAGCTGAGGTATTGGAAGATTGGAGGATAGCTAATGTTGTTCCACTGTTTAAGAAAGGCTTTAAAAATAAATCAGGAAATTATAGGCTTGACGTCTGCAGTGGGAAAGTTATTGGAAGGTATGCTAAGGGACCAGACAAATAAGTATTTGAATAGACATGGACTGATTAGGGATAGTGAGCATGGTTTTGTGTATGGTAATTCGTAACTGAACAATCTGATAGTTTTTCAAGGAAGATACCAGGAAAGTTGATGAAGGTAAGGCAGTGAATATTGTCTACAGGACTTTAGCAAGACATTTGACAAGATCCCGTATGGGAGGTTGATCTAGAAGGTTTGATCGGTCAGCATTCAAGATGAGGTAATAAATAGGATTAGACATGGGCTTTGTGGGAGAAGCCAGAGAGTGATAGTAGATGGTTGTCTCTCTGACTGGAGGCCAGTGACTAGTGGAATGCTGCAGGGATTGGTGCTAAATCCATTGTTGTTTGTCATCCATATCAATGATCTCAATAATTATGTGGTTAGCTGGATCAGCAAATTTGCAGATGACAACACCAAGATTGGGGGTGAAGTGAACAGTAAGGAAGGCTATCAGAGCTTTCAGAGGGACCTGGGCCAAGTGGAAAAATGGCAGATGGAACTTAATGCAGTTAAGTGTGAGATGTTGCACTTTGGTGGAATCAACTAGGGTATTTCTTACACAGTGAGCAGTAGGGCACTGAGCAGTGGGGTAGAACAAAGGCATCTGGGAACACAGGCCCATAATTCTTTGAAAATGGCAGCATAGGTAGATAGGGTCATAAAGAAAGCTATTGGTATATTGACCATCATAAATCAAAGTTGTGAGTACAGAAGATGGAATGTTATGTTGAAGTTGTATAAGATATTGAATTCTAAGGTACATTTAATGTCAGAGAAATGTATACAATATACAACCTGAAATACTTTTTCTTCACAACCATCTATGAAAACAGAGGGGTGCCCCCAAAGAATGAATGACAATTAAATGTTAGAACCTCAAAGCTCCCTGCCCCCTCCAAATTGGTGAGGCCTAATTTGGAGTATTGTGTGCAGTTTTGATCACCTACCTACAGGAATGATGTAAATTAGGTTGAAAGAGTACAGACAAAATTCACAGTGATGTGGCCATAACTGAAGGACCAGATTTAAAAGGAAAGATTGAACAAGTTAGGACTTTATTATCAAGAACGTAGAAGATTAAGGGGAGATTTGATAGATGTATATGAAGCTATGAGGGGGTAGAGACAGGATAAATGCAAGCAGGCTTTTTCCACTGAGATTGGGTAGGACTACAGCTAAAGGTCATGAGTTAAGGGTGAAAGCTGAAAAATTTAAGGAGAACATGAGGGAAAACTTCTTCACTCAGAGGGTCGTGACAGTATGGAACAAGCTGCCAGTGCAAGTTGTGCATGCAAGCTTGATTTCAATGTTTAAGAGAAGTTTGATGAAGTACATGAATTGTAGGGGTATGAAGGGCTATGGTCCAGGTGCAGGTCCATATGAGTAGGCCGTTTAAGTGGTTTGGAATGGAATAGATGGTCTGTAGGGCCTGTTTCTGCACTGTACATTTCTATGATTCGAGTACAGGCTGAGCATTCATTATCCAATGTGAAGAAACTGGAGGTGATCCTGATTGCAGATTTTTACGGATTTTGGAATTTTGATAATAAATTTACTTTGAACTTTAGAGATACACCTACTGTAACGAAAAGATTGTTTTCTTAATCACCAATAGGTTTTTTATTCCATAATGTATTTGTTTATGAAAGGGAAGGGATAATAACTAGAATTCATATATATTGATATTCATTGACACGTACATCTTATGGCAGCATTTTGAAATGAGTTGCTGCACAATTGTTTAAGTAAATGTGTACAGTAGTTTAAGTAGGCGTAAACAATTCAGCGGGATTTCCTTTGTATGACATGGATATATTTAGTTTCATTTTTAAATGTCTGAAAGCACTTGTGAATATTTGGCATTAGAAGAGTTGAAAAGGAAAGAACTTGTGTTTTGCACTCAGTGGCCACTTTATTAGGTACAGGAGATACCTACACAGCAACCACTGAGTGTATTTATGTACATTTGTACAATCCATCCACTTCAGACTTCAATGTGGTGTGTGCATTCAGAGATGCTCTTCTACACACTGCTGTTGTAATACATTGTTATTTGAGTTGCTGTCATTTTGAAACAATTTGGTCAAACTCCTCTGACCTCGCTCATTAGCAAGACATTTTCAAAGTATCAAAATTATTGAAGTATGTATGCCGTATATAACCCTGAGAATAGCTACAGAAACAAAGAAAGCCATGGAACCTGTTCAAAGAAAAAAAACATCAACCCCACCTCATGCACAAAAGAGAACAAGTCACACAAATGATAACAAAAAAAATGAGCAAAAAAACCACAGAGTATAAAACTCAAAACCCAAAGAATCCAGGCATATTCAGTTCAGCAACACACACAAAATGCTGGTGGAACGCAGCAGGCCAGGCAGCATCCATAGGAAGAAGCACTGTTGACATTTCAGGCGGAGACCCTTTGTCCTGGGCCTGCTGCGTTCCACCAGCATTTTGTGTGTGTTGCTTGAATTTCCAGCATCTGCAGATTTCCTTGTGTTTGCGTTTTTGTATTCAGTTCAGCTCAGTGTTGGTTATCTGCTGGCTGCCCTGATTTAAGTCGCCCAAAATAGCAACAAAAAAGGAGTAACCAGAAACCAGGAACACATCAAAACATGAACTATAGAGTCCAATTCACAAACCGCGTCAATTAAACCTAGCCCAAGACCTAGAACTCCGGCACCATCATCCAACAGCATCAAGGGAGAGAGAGACTGCTTGAACACAGGGACCTTTCTCCACGAGCAGCAATCGAAAGGGAGAGAGACTGTCATATGCAGACACCCTCTACCGGCAGCAACGAGTGAGAGGCAGGTAGATGGCGCATTCACCTTGATGATTTCAATCTTCCTCAGCACTTTAATCGGCGAGGTTAGTGAGAAATGGAGTTGATCATGGGCATTCACCCTGTCTCCAGGCTTTTTGGCCTCATGCCTGCACAATTTGCTCGAAGCCTCATGGAACACCCACAGAGATTGTTTGCTCAATTGACCCGATAACACACCACCAGCATGTAGACCTTAGGCTCCAACTGTAGAAGAACCATATTTGAAAGAAAAGAAAATGTGAAAGAACTAGTTTCATGAACCATCTGGAAGATGTTGTCCTTGCTCATGTTGTTCGCTGGCGTGTTTGTCCACATGACTGCCACTTACTGGATTTCTTTTTGTTTTTACCACCATTCTCTGTAAACTCTAGAGACTGTTGTGCATGAAAATCCCAGAGGATCAACAGTTTCTGAGATATTCGAACCACCCCATCTGGCACCAATCATCCCACAATCAATGTCACTTAGATCAAATTTTTTCCCCATTCTCATGTTTGGTCTGAACCTCTTGGCCATGTCTGCATGTTTCTATGTATTGAGTTGCTGCCTCATGATTGGCTGATTAGATATATGTATTAACAAACAGGGGTGCCTAATAAAGTGGCAATTGAGTGTATAAGGCATTCCAAGCTCAGAATATCACAACTCTTTTTTATTTAAATTATAGATATGATGTAAACTGGGGAAGTTGATGATGAATTTATGCTCACAAGCTGCAACAAATGCCAAATGATATCAGCCAGGTTATTTGATTTAGTGACATGCTTTGAGGCAATTGGGTAGGATACCAGGGATATTTATTTGCTGTTCTTCAATATAGTACAATGTAATCATGTGCTTAATCTTACTGTGATATGATCTTCTGATAGAACTATTATACTTATATACCAGCTGGCGTTTTTGTGCTTATTTTGCTGGAACAAGACTTGAACCTTGAATCATCTTATCCAGAACAAAAAAAAATGCTTTCAAATGAGCCTGAGCATGCACTAAATTAATAAAGGTTGGAATTATGACACACAATAGTGTTATCTGATTATACATTAAGTCTGATGTTAGTAGTGTATCTATCTTACATAAAGCTCTGTCCATTTTATAAAAATCAATGTACACCTACTTTCTGTAAATTGTTATGGTACTATGAATGTATTGTTAAGACTTTGTAGCAATTGTAGAGATAATTTGTTGAGTTTAATAAATTTTAAGAGGATTTCAATATAACACAGGGCATATTCAGTCACTCAGTTTGAAATATATAGATTTTTAACAATGGTGATTTTAAAAACCTCTAGACTTTTCACTTTTTTCCATTCTTACTACCACACCCATTTCTTTACCTTTGCTAAAAGTCAATGATTTGAATCCATAAGCACGAGCATCACTTGCTTCCATTTCTATAATTCAGAGACACAAAATGTCCTTCTAGTGACATTCACAAAATGCTGGAAGAACTCAGCAGGGCAGGCAACATCTATGGAGAAAAATACGGTTGAAATTCCAGACCGAAATGTCAACTGTACTTTTTTCCATAGATGCCCATAGAGCAAAATGTGCTCCTCCAGCATTTTGCATCTGTTGCTCAGATTACCAACACCTGCAAATTTTCTCTTCAAGGTGACATAGTGATTCACATGATCTGCATTCGGTGCACATGATTTGATTGCTTCTATGTTTAAAAAACCAAGCCCAAATTGGATGAGCATTTTATAGAACACATCTGACCAGTTCTCAAAAATTATTCTGAGCTTTCAGTATTTGTCATTCTAATTTTCCCCCCAACTCTCACTCAGATACTTCTACCTTTAGTTCCTCACATTGTTCCATCAAAAGGCCATGGTGGACTCAAGCAAAAGATCCTTGTCTTATGTCTGAGATAGCTGCAGCAGATGGGGCTCAAGGTTGAACTTAACAATTTCAGATAACCAGCCTTTCCTGCTCATTTCTAATGTCTGGTCATCAATCTGTAGCTTTCAGTACTTTCCCTCTCCGCAGATGGTACCTGAGCGTGCAAGTACTTCTCGTAATTTAGCAGAGATTTGCAGCAACCACCCTGCTTTCTATCTCACTATGTTTATTTATTTGCTCTTTGTTCTCACAATTCCTTCTGTTTCCTCTTCTTCCAGATACTGTAAGTAAGTTATGATTAACAAGCATTCACCGCTGTTTCTTAGGTAGCACACAAAACTGTCTGCATCTTTTGGATTTTGTTGGTTTGAACCCAATGAATTATATTTCCTTTGTTTCTCTTAAACTTGAAAATGCTTGTATTTTTGTTCACTTTTTCCATTCTGCGGAAAGGTCATTGACTTAAAGGTCATTGTGTTATCTCTCCACAAATGCTGCCTGACCTGCTGAATATTTCCAAGGCTCCTCCTTTTACTTACAACTTTGAAAGTCTTTATCATTCAACACCATATCATGGAATAAAGTTACCCAATGAGCCAGCAAACAAATGCTTATCCATTTGTTCTTGTCTTTGTTCCCTCTTCCCTGATATTTCCCAACAAGCATAAGAGCAAAATGAGGTAGTATCTGAGGGGAATACTCAAAGATTAGAGAAAGATTAGCTTTATTTGCCTCATGAACATCGAAACATAGAGTGAAATGCATTGTTGGTGTCAAATCAAATCAGCCACTGTTGCCACACTTCCAGCATAGGATGCCCACAACTCAGTAACCCTAACTGTACATCTTTGAAATGTGGGATGAGACTGGGGCACCTGGAGGAAATCCACGCAGTCACAACAAGAACATACAGGCAGCGGTGGAAATCGAACTCCAATCTTACAGTTGACAATGTAAAGCATTCCACTAACTACTACACTGCCCTGCCGCCCTCAACAGTAGAAATTACAGTGGTCAAATCTGATACAAACAGAATAAATGAGCTACCAGAAGTTTACAGATTTGATACTCGTTCCAGAGGCTGGAATCTGGGATCGCAGAAGCTGAGGTACTGTTCCTCAACTTGTTGAAACAGAGCAGGAGGCTGCAGTCAGATAGAACAGAGTGGGCGTTAACGATTCAAAGTGCATTTATTATCAAAGTACGTATGCAGTATACAACCCTGAGATTCGTCTTCCCCACAGACAGCCACGAAACAAAGAAATACCATGGAACCCATTCAAAGAAAAACATCAAGAAAAACCGTCCATGCGCAAAAAAGCTAATTGCACAAATGGCAACAAAAAAAGAGCAAAGGACACCGAATGTGAAACAGAAAATTGAACGAGTCTGGGCATGTTTCAGTTCTGCTCAGGGTTCATAATCTACAGGCCGCCCTGATTCACAGTCACAAAAAATAGCAACAAAAAAAGCAGTTAGATAGAGAATTAAAGTAACAAGTGACAAGAACTCAGGATTATCACTACAGACTGAGAGGAAGAGCTCTGCAATGCAGTTAGCTAATCCGTACTTGGTTTCTCAGCAAAAGAGTGAAGCTACGTTGTCAGCGCTGAATGCACTATACTGGACAGCAGGAATAGCAAGTGAATTGCTGCTTCAAGTGGTTGGGCCACTTGAGCCCCTGAATGAACTGAGAGAGTAGGCATTAAGTTCAGATAATAGATGAGCACTGAATAAGAGCTGTGTTCTAACATTTTCATTCAAGGTGAACACTGCTCTTTTCCTCACATCCTTAAGCATTAAGATACAACCAAGATTACACAGTTCTAGCTTTTTATTGAGACACAGTGCAGAATAGTATGTTCTGACCCTTCTAGCTGTGCCTCCCAGCAACCCCCAAGTTAACCCTAGCCTAATCACAGGACAATTTACGATGACCAATCAACTTTTCAACCGGTATGTCTTTATAATGTGGGAGGAAACCAGAGCACCAGGAAGAAACCCACGCAGTCACTGTTCACGTTTTTCAGCTGCTGTTACCCATCCACCTCAAGGTTCGATATGTCTTGCGTTCAGAGATGCTCTTGCGCATACCACAGTTGTAACGTGTGGTTATTTGAGTTACTGTTGCCTTCCTGTCAGCTTGAACCTATCTCAGGAGATCAGCATTTTCTGAGACACTCAAACCTGGCACCAACTATCATTCCACTGTCAAAGTCACTTAGATCTTATTTCTTCCCCATTCTGATTATTTGGTCTGAACAGCTATCAAGCCTCTTGACCATGTCTGCATGCTTTTATGTGTTAAGTTGCTGCCACATGATTGGTTGATTAGATATTTTCATCAATGAACAATTGTACCTAAAATAGTGGCCTCAATGTATTTACTCACTTTTTAAATATATATTGTTTCTGCTTTTTGCACAATTTTAATCTATTCAATATATGTATACTGTAATTGGTTTACTTATTTATTTATTATTATTATTATTATTTTATTTTGCTTATTTTCTCCTATATTATGTACTGCATTGAACTGCAGGTGCTAAGTTAGTGAATTTCATGACACATGCCGGTGATGATAAACCCGATTCTGATTCTGATTCCTTCTTACAATTAGATTAGTGGGCATCATGCACCTACATTATCTTCAGTCGTAATAAATATTGAGGAATCTAACCAGAAATCCTTAAAGGACCACACAAGGCTGAGTTTCTGACTTTCTTGCTCGTGCATTTTGTAGCCCACTATTGGTCTGGTCATAGTTCTCTCTGTCCTTCAATTCCCTCTCTGTCATCCCAACACATGCCTTATCAAATGAGTCCAGGCATAGTCCATTGGAAGGATGTAAGTTGCTGGTAAATAGCGTGGGCTAAAGTTGGTTCACTTTTGACTAAAGAGCACATTAAAATGAACAGTGAAAATACTGCACTTCCATGCATTCAACGCTGAGTGGAGTGCAATATATAAAGATCAAAGAGCAATTTCATTTTTCTTTGAAATGGGGAAATATTTCTGTAACATGATATGAAACCACAATTGCCCTTGTTACCTCATTTCTTTGTGACAGTTGCTAAAATTGACTATGCTGTAGTATGTCCAAAAATAAATGCAATGTATATTTTAAATACTGCTGAAGTAGTAAACAGAAATACATTTCAAGTAAATTATGAATGGAATTCGTTTGTTGTTAAAAATGCATTTTTGATCCACTTCTTCAGGTGGCATTGTTTCTGAGAGTCTGTATTGTCTAGTTGATGCAAAAATACCATTTTTGAAGGTAATATCCATGGTTTCAAGGTCTTTTTTTGTAAATTAAGATCATAAGTAACCTGTGCTTATTTCCCATTCTGGAAATATTCAGAAAAATCAAAACAAAACATTGTTTCTAGCCTTGATTTAACAATATAATCTCTTTTATGTGTAGGTGTGTTGTCTGGACTGGAGATGACCGTGTTTTTTTCTTCAACCCCTCTATACAACTGTCAGTGTGGGATAAACCAGCAGAACTTGAAGGCCGAGGTGATATTAACAAGATCATTCAAGATCCTCCCCATAAGCGTAAAATAGAATTGGCAACGTGTAAGTATCAACAGAATAAGTATTACTTGGAACATTGTTCACTGTGAGCCAGTTTTGCCAACTTACCGAAATGGAACATAACATGGGCACATATGAAGAGCACAAAATTGTCCTTGAACATCAGTGATTAGACCTAAACAGCACCTTATATTGAAACTCTGACCTCATATTCATCGAGACAACAAACTGCAGACGTCCAATGATCTACCTTTAGAGGCTCAGCAGAAAGTAGGCCTCAGATATTGGGCTATTGTAATATTGACAGGAGCTACCAATTAAGCCCTTAGAAGGACAGAAAAAGTGATTCAACCAGAGGTGAGCAAAAGGAATCAGAGAAGATAGTGCTAGCAATTACTGCTAAGAGTCAAGTTTACACTGAAAAAATTGAGGGAAGTGTGGGATTCTGAAGCTTTGGGTGGGTGGTCAGAAGACATTTGTGCACATACAACACAGAAGATTGAATAGTACGCACAGTTCAGACCATTCAGCTCAGAATATTGTACTGATCATCAACCTACTCCATGATCAAACCCTCCATTCTTCTTACATTCATGTGCCTATCTAAGAGTCTTTTAAATGTTACTATTTTATCAGCCTCTACAATCACCTCTGGTAGGACAATCCAGGCATCCTCCACTCCCTTAAACAGATGTCCTCTGCTAAAGGTCATTGCCACCTTGGGCTGTTCTCTATCTATGCCTCTCATAATCTTATACACCTCCATTAAGTCATCTCTTGTCCTCCATTGCCGAGATGATAAGAAATAAGCCCTTTCCTCACAAGACTTCTCTTATCCAAATAGCATCCTGGTAAATCTCCTCTGCACTCTCTTTTAAACTTCCATATCTTTATAATGAGGTGAGCAAAATTGAGCATAAATTCTAAATAAGATCTAATCAGAGTTTTATAGAGCTGTACCATTATCTTGCAGCTCTTGAATTCAATCTCCTAACTAGTGAAGGTTAGCACAAGATATGGCTTTCTAACCACCCCAACTGCTTCCACAGAAATTTTGAGGGATCTATGGGCTTGGACCCAAAGATCCTTCTATTCATACAAACTGCTGAGAATCCTGCCTTGTACTCTGCCTTCAAGATTGACTTCCGAAGTGTATTACTTCATACTTTCCTGCATTGGCCCCCATTTGCCACTGCCCCACCCAATTTCGCATCCTGTCTATATCCTTTTATAATCTATGACAACCTTCTACACTATCTTCAACAGTACTAACCTTTGTTTCATCAGCAAACTTTCTAACCCACCCATCCACTTCCTCATCCACGTCATTTATAAAAATCATGAAAAACTTTTGTCCTGGAACAGATCTTTGTGGGCACCACTAGTCATCAAATTCTATTTTAGATAAATAACATCAACTACCACCCTTTGCCTTCTGTGGTCAATCCAGTTCAATGGATACCATTCTTCATGACTTTCTGGATGAATCTACCATGGGAACCTTGTGAAATAACTTACCAAAATTCATATACACACTATAACTATTCTATCTTCATCACCTTGTTTGTCATCTCCTCAAAGAACACAATTCGACTCATGAGACCTGATCTAGCCCTCACAAAACATGCTGACTGTCCCCAATAAGACTATGCTTCTGCAAATCGCCATAAATCCTGTCCTAAAGAATGCTTTTCAATAGTTTGTCCGCCACTACCATAAGACTCACTATCCTATAATTCCCAGGATTATCCCTATTACCTTCTGTGAACAACAGAACAACATTTTCCATCCTCCAATACCCTGGTGCCACTCCAGTAGTTTGGGAGGATGCCAAGGTTAATATCAATGCACTTGCAAACTTTTCCCTCACTTTCTATAATAACCTGTGGTATATCCTGTCCAGTCCCAGACACTTATCCATCCTAATGCCTTTCTTAACTGCAGCATGCACCCACTCATCAGCCTGTTCTACTCTAACCTCACATTCTCAAAGTCCTCCCTGCTGAACACTGAAGCAAAGTATTCATTAAGGATCTCCCTTCCTTTGCGTATCCAGGCATACATTTCCCTCTTTATCCCTGAGTGGTCATACCCTCACTTCAGTTATCCTCTTGTTCCCAATTTACATTCCCAAGTTCCTGCATAACAGCATCATAACTACCCTCAGCCAATTACTGACGTGACATGGTGGTCAGCAGCACAGGGGCGCCGCAGGGAACCGTACTCTCTCCGGTCCTGTTCACCCTGTACACATCAGACTTCCAATATAACTCAGAGTCCTGCCATGTGCAGAAGTTCGCTGATGACACGACCATAGTGGGGTGTGTCAGGAATGGACAGGAGGAGGAGTATAGGAAACTGATACAGGACTTTGTGATATGGTGCAACTCAAACTACCTGCATCTCAATATCACCAAGACCAAGGAGATGGTAGTGGACTTTAGGAGATCTAGGCCTCATATGGAGCCAGTGATCATTAATGGAGAATGTGTGGAGCAGGTTAAGACCTACAAGTATCTGGGAGTACAGTTAGACGAGAAGCTTGACTGGACTGCCAACACAGATGCCTTTTGCAGGAAGGCACAGAGTCGAATGTACTTCCTAAGAAGGTTGGCGTCATTCAATGTCTGTAGTGAGATGCTGAACATGTTCTATAGGTCAGTTGTGGAGAGCGCCCTCTTCTTTGTGGTGGCGTGTTGGGGAGGAAGCATTAAGAAGAGGGACGCCTCACGTCTTAATAAGCTGGTAAGGAAGGCGGGCTCTGTCGTGGGCAAAGTACTGGAGAGTTTAACATCGGTAGCTGAGCGAAGGGCGCTGAGTAGGCTACGGTCAATTATGGATAACTCTGAACATCCTCTACATAGCACCATCCAGAGACAGAGAAGCAGTTTCAGCGACAGGTTACTATCGATGCAATGCTCCTCAGACAGGATGAAGAGGTCAATACTCCCCAATGCCATTAGGCTTTACAATTCTACCGCCAGGACTTAAGAACTTTTTAAAAGTTATTATTAATGCTTTTTGAGATAGTGATTTAGATGCATATCATATTTTTTTACTGAGTTAAGTATTGTATGTAATTAGTTTTGCTACAACAAGTGTATGGGACATTGGAAAAAAGTTGAATTTCCCCATGGGGATGAATAAAGTATCTATCTATCTATCTATCTATCTATCTATTAAACACTTTCCCATACAGTCTACTCCTACCTCTTCACAAGCTGTGGCAAAGGTTAGGGAGTTGCGATCACTATCTCCCAGTTCCTCTGAGTCCACATTCTATTAAATTTAACCTTTTTGATAGAATGGAAAGTATTTTCCCCTTTAACAAGCACCAGCTGGGCAAGCTGTAGACAGTTTTTAAAGCAACCAACATTCAATGTAAACCAATAACGTACCATCACTTAATCACACATTCAAAGAGTTGGGTCACATGACAATGTTTCACGGATGTGGTTCTTTGTGTGTATCTAACCATAGAAATCAGATTCCATTATGAAAGCTGGACTTTTATCAGTCCCCTGATATCCGAAGACCTGGTAGTAGGTCCTAGTTACCCACTGTTCCATTCTTCACAGTAGTTGAATAAAGCTGGCATTGAACCTGACAAGTTATCTTGTCTGACATCTTAACTGACTACTAATAACATATCTGAGATAAACCTGGAGATGAATGATATTATTATAAGCACAAATATCTGTGTGATATATGACTTTTAATCTGTAAATTAAGTAGAGTGTCTCTATGTCCAAATTTTGAAGTTTAAATTCAGGGTTTGGGTGTATTATTCATTTCAACATGGAGATATGCTATTAATGATGCATTCCCCTGATATTTTAATGATGGAAAATTTACTTTCTTCACAGGCATGGTTACCTTATTGAGATATTTTATTTTAAATCTATGTTGATAAAAAGACACAATAATATGAAAATACAGTAAGAGAAGTAATTGATCCTAATTATTTCAACAGTTCCTATCTCATTCATAGTTCTCAGTAGCATTACATCAAAATTATATGTTACCAGTATACCAGCATAATTTTGTTAAAGACTTGACAACTTTTGAGCAACCTGCTCTCCATAAACCTACTCAAGTAACAGACCAGACCATTTCATAGTGACTTGCTTGCATTGTAAATCTAAGATTGTGTCATACTGGTATAAAGGAATTTGGATGTTTGTAAATTTATCAAAGTCGAGCTTATTGTCATAACATGAGTACATGCATAGACAGCTGCAATGAAGAATTTACCTATAGCAAGCAGCAACATGGGCACATAACATCATGTTAGCTCCATTCACAGAAAAACATAAAACATACATAATACACAGTTTTTACAAGAAAGAATGCACTTAGAACAAAAAGAAAACAAAGTCCACTTTAGTGCAAAATGATTTTTTATTTATTTATTGAGATAGAGCAAGGAATAGTCCCTTCTGGTCCTTTGAGCCACACCGCCCAGCAACTGCCAACTTAATCCTAGCTTAATCACAGGAAAATTTACAATGACCAATTTACCTGCCAATCTGCACGTCTTTGGGCTGTGGGAGGAAACTGGGGCGCTCAGAGGAAATCCGAGCAGTCACATAGAAAATGTACAGACTCCTTACAGATAGCAGAGAGAATCAAAGAGGTCACAGTGTTAAACTGGAGTGATAAAGTTTTTGCAAGTTGATTGAGAACTGAATGGTTGAAGGGAAGTAGCTATTCTTGAATGTGGTGATGTGGTATGTTATGCTTCTATACCCCCTGTCCGATGGTAGCTGTGAAAAAATAGCGTGGCCTGGAGGGTGGATATTTTTGATGATGGATGTTTCTTTCTTGTGGCATTGCCTCCTGTTGATACTACTGATAGTCAGAAGGAATGTGTTTGTGATGTATTGGGCTGATTCCACCTTACTCTGCAGCTTCTTACATTGCTGTACACTCTGATTGCTGTACCAGACCACGATACAAGCAGTTAGAATATTTCCAGTGTTTGAGAAGTTCGAGAGTTTGATTTACTGTCATCAGCAAATTTCAGGGTGGCATTGGAACTGTGCTTACCCATGATCATATGTGTAAAGACAGTAGAGCAGGGCGCTAGGCATGAGGCGTTGAGATGCACCTGCTGATGATCGACAAGGAAGTGATTAGCATTTATTAGTGATTAACGTCTGCCTATGAGGAAGTCAAGTGTCCAGTCACACAGCGAGGAACAGAAGCCCAGTTCTAAAAGATTGATGATCATTTTTGATCATCATTGATGATAATTATTTTTGATTATCATTGATGATGATTATATTGAATGTTGAGCTGTAGTCGATGAGCAGCATCCTGACATACGAGTTCTTCTTGCTGTATGAGTTTTGTCAAGAATATTCCAAATTATTCTCCTGAAGAATCTAAAATGTCTGTGATGAGTCATTCTGTTGTACATAACATATACAGCCTGGTACTGTTGACGCTGAACCATGAGCAACATTAATGCTAAAGAGCTATTTATTAATTTATTAATAGTATATGTAATGAATGCAAAGGTGTGATATTGCAGTTGCAGAGTATTCTAAGAATAATTGTTCATTCTGGTTTAGAAAAGGCTAGAGGAATCCATTCCGCTCAAAGCTATATTTATTTATATATGCATGCAAGTTTAAACATTTCTTATGATACACAACCTGGTTGTAAACACATTTCTGCACATCATTTGTCAGCACTGAGAAGGTGTATTTGTATGCCATTAGGGAATGACTTTGCAGAGAGGATATGTTGTGCCTCAGTGAACAAAATGTGTTAAGGCAAAATGTTCTATTTGTAATACAAGATAAATGCAATTGTATTTAAAAAAAAACAAAAAAAAAAGTAAAATAACAATCAGGAATTTTTGTGTTCCTGGTATTTTGTGAATTTGCATGGAGAAGAATTGAATTGGCTGAAGACTGGCTTCTGTTTCTGCGGGATTGAAGGAGGAAGCTGAAATGCATCATCTTTCACTATTTCTAGCCAAGCATGGCTGTGAATGTTCCAGCTTTGTCATTAATATTCACATGCTTGGCCACTCTATTGTTGAAAATGGTGATGTTCTTGGAACGTCCTCCTCTTGTTCGATGTTTAATTATTCACTATTTTTATTACAGCGCCGTGTGCGGAACTTTGATGTGATCAGTTAGTTGCGAGATTGCAGACCTTCCTCTATTACGTGTTTCTGTTGTTGTTTTGATTGTAATATTTGAATGAAAAATATACCGGATCATGAAGTTATAGATTGTTATGGTTTACATTTCTGCTTCTGCTTCCTTGAACTTCGATCAATGTGGCTTTGCAGCAAATGATTTTGGTAATCTGCTCTTTCATTATCTAAAGCAGGGGTTCCATACCCTTTTCATGCCATGGAAACCTACCATTAACTGAGGGGGTCCTTGGACCCCAGGTTGGGAACCGCTGATCTAAAAGGCCCCACTACCTCCCCTTCTCAAAGGCCTATAGGGAATTCCAGCGCAGACTATTGCCTGACTGACTTTTTCTAAAGGCTGGTTCTTTGTGTAGGTGTAATGAGGTTGGGTTTACCTCAGCCTCAGTATCAGAATCAGAATCAGGTTTAATATCACCGGCATATGTTGTGAAATTTGTTAACTTTGGGGCAGCAGGACCACCCCACCCCCCAGTACCAGATGGTGATGCAGCCAGTCAGAATGCTCTTCCCAGTACAACTGTTGAAATTTTCAAGTGTTTTTGGTGACATACCAAATCTTCTCAAACTCCTAATGAGAGTGTGCCTTCTGTTGTGCCTTCTTTGTAGCTGCATCGATATGTTGGGTCCAGGTTAGATCCTCAGAGATACTGACCCCCAGGAACTTGAAATTGCTCAATCTTTCCACGCCAGATCCCTCTGTGAGGACTGGTGTGTGTTTCCTTGTCTTACCCTTTCTGAAGTCCACGATCAGTTCTTTAGTCTTACTGACGTTGAGTGCAAGGTCGTTGCTGTGACACCATTCAACTAGCTATTATATTTGTGAATTCAAGTGTAGTTTAAAGAAAGTGGACCCAAAACAGCCTTCTGTGAGGTGACTCTTGTTCAGGCAGGTTTGCTTTAAAGTACTTCAAAGCAGGTCTTGCTTGTTTCATGAAAGTTTGGGTCTACATGACTTGCCTACAGAGACAAATGGCCACAAGCATATGAAGGAAGATCATAGAAGTGGAATCCAAGCATGTGTCACACACTGCACATGTCTGAATTCATGCAGCAAGAACTTGAGTTACAAAATTGAGAACAGTACAATGCATGCAGTAATCTCTCAACTTTCTTTAACGTTTGCTACAAGATTTCCCAACCTTTTTTTTATGCCATGGACCCCTGGTTGGGAAGCCCTGGACAAACATAAACACTCTGCTGTTGTTATCTGAAATCTCCACTGCTTCTGGAATGGAACAGTAAACCCAATACTCAGGCATGTAACATATAAGTATTTCATGGTTTTGAAAGAGAAGATTTGAAAAATTAATTTTTATTGACATTAAAACAGCTTCAATCATTGGACCTATGCATTTAATCCATAAGAGGCAGTTTATGGGCTATATTAACTCATTTTCTACTTGAACAGAGGCAATGAGAGACAGTTAATTCACTCCCATTTCATTAGCTGAGCTTTCTCAAATCTGGACAAGCACAGGGCAGTGAAAAATTAGGTATTTGGGTAATTAGAACCCATGCCAGTTGGGGACCCCACATTATTGAAGGGATAGAATCCCTATGATATCAAATTGCATGCTAGGTATTTCAATTCAGGTAAATGTTCAGCCTGAAGATACACAACATACTTGCCTTGTAGTACCCAAGAGAAGAACTATCACAGAGCTAAAAGTTGGATCCATGCCCAATGAATTTCTGTCTTGCTTGTTAATAACCAATAGAGTGTCAACAACTCCAATAAATTTTGGCAATGTTTTGAGAAAAGAAAAATTATAAACTGTGTCAATTTTTTTCGGGATTTATTTTTACTGAAATATATCACCATTAACTCCTAGGCAGTCTTTTTATTTAATCTAGTTCAAAGGAAGAGTAATTGATTTTGCTCCAACTCCTATGTTTTGCAAATGTTGGAAGGAGGCTGCACTTTAATTTACTTCCTCTCCTTCAATGTACAAGCGTGAATTATTTCTACAGATCTTGTTAATACACTGTCAAAGATTAATGTATTCAGTGGCTGTGGATGTTGGGCAAGGTAAATAAAAATGACCATGTGTCTTGTTTCAAATCAACATGTTGCAGCTTCAGTCATCGATGTACTCAGCTAGCCAGATCCCAAAAATGTGCATTTGGCATTCCAAAGGAATTGTGTGATATTGTGATTTAATATTAGTGAATTTGCACTGTTGTTCCTTTGATCGTTATTGACAGGTAGGACTAGCATCAAAGGAACCTTTTTGCATACACGAGTACTAGACTTCTGACACCTGGTTAGACAGATGAGTTCAATCGGTATCTGATATATATTCTGCATGAATTCCCTTTCATGGAAAGTCTGGCAAAAGAAATTATAAGGCTTAGCATTATTATCAATCTGAATTTACTGAAGCTACTTCTACCACTTCAGAAGATGCCGGACCATTGAGTGTTCCCAATTTTGAATTTATATTTAAAGATTTCCAGCATTTTTGTTATAGGGTTACTCTTCCAGAACTTAGAACACCAGGAACATCAGTAAAAGAGCAAAATCTAAATTTCTACTCTTAATACACTGCCCAGCTTCTTTAGATTGCTTATACATGAATATCTCCTGACTCTGCTCAAAAAAGACAATAAAAATGCAATTTTTTATACACGTTTTATGTCATGGTAATTTGTGTCCCAGTTTTTAGAGGCTCTTTCGATCACTATCATTTGCAAAATGTTCCTTTAACAGTTACTCTTCTGAAATGTAGCAAGCTTATAAGCTGTTTGAAAGGAGATAGAACTTGAAATTATATCGATGCAGTTCCCTTTGCATTTATTTACTTTTGCTGTAATATCTTATTCTGGCAGATGTAGTTTTTTTTAAAAATTAGTTTTTACAATGAAAAAGTCCCAATGAAGAAGTTTGTACAGTGCAAAACAAAGGTATCGAATGTACAGTTCATAACAGTTTTAAAAAAAGCACCCATGGTAGAATCATATATAGTTAATTACCACCCCACCCTCCCATTGCCCAACTCCACGCCAACCTTACAATACAGGTGGCCCCCGCTTTTCGAACGTTCGATTTACGACAACTCGCTGTTACAAAAGACTTACATTAGTACCTGTTTTCACCAACCAAAGAGGATTTTTGCTTTTATGAATAAAAGACACCCGCTTTATACGTGTGTTTACCCCGAGAAAGACTACAATGACCATGAAGCCTCATGCAGGCAGTTGTTTGCGCATGCGTGTATGTGCGTAAGCACATGCGTACGTATGCATGTACGTGCCAATTTTTTTTCTTCAAATTGATTTTGGTCGCTGCCTTCCCGAGTTTGATACATGAAACTACACCGTATCTACAATATTTCTACTTTATATAGGGTGTAAATTTATTATATCATTCCTGCTTTTACTATATGTTAGTGTTATTTTAGGTTTTATGTGTTATTTGCTTTGATTTGGTAGGTTATTTTTTTGGGTCTGGGAACAGTTAAAAATTTTTCCCATATAAATTAATGGTAATTGCTTCTTCACTTTACGACATTTCAGATTACAAATAGTTTCATAGGAATGCTCTACCTTTGGATTGCGGGAGAAGCCTGTATATAGAAAAGTTAAACAGAGCTTTTATCTCCACAGAGCTGTATTTATAAAAAGAAGGTATATTGCCTACTACCTGGACTATAATATGTTTACACATCAAAAACAGTAAATTGTAACTGAAAGAAGCTGGAAGTAAGGGATTTATATGCAGAAGGAAAAAAAAGGGATGGACCTTTAATCTAAGTGGGAATTATGAAAATATTCAAGAAAAGGTCCCCACACCCTTTGGAACTTTATGTCCGAATTAAGGAGTGAATATTGAATCTTTTCAAGGTCTAAACAGGACATAATGTCTCTGAGCCATTGAGCATGAGTGGGTGGGGCAGCATCTCTCCACCTAAGAAGGACTGCACGTCTGGCCAAGAGAGGCAAAAGACAGGGCACGACGTTTAGTCGGACTCAGATGCTTATCAGCCTCCCCCGAGGTGCCAAAAAGAGCAATCAGAGGATTAGGTTCCAAATAGTAATTAAATATTTGGGATAAAGTTAGAAAGACGCCTCTCTGGTATTTCTCCAAACCAGGCAAGTCCAATACATATGAATAAGGGAAGCCTCGCCCCCTTTACACTTGTCACAACAGGGACTAATGCCTGGATAAATACGTGATAATTTAGTTTTAGACATATGAGCCATATGTATGACTTTAAACTGTAAAAGGCAATGGCAAGCACATAAAGAAGTTAAATCAACTGACTTAAGAATTGAATCCCATACATCATCGGACAAAGCAGAATTTAAATCTTGCTCCCAGGCAGTTTTAATTTTGTCGGGGGGGGGGGCTAGCCTCAAAGTCACTAAGTTATCTTGAATAGTAGATATTAAACTTTTACACCACAATGGATTCATGGGAAGAAACAAGTCAACAACATTCTTAGCAGGTACCTCAGGGAAGTTTGATATTAAAGGATTGATAAAATGTCTAATTTGGAGATATCTAAAGAAGTGAGTGTTGGGTAGGTTGAACTTTACAGACAGTTGTTCAAAAGATGCAGAACGATTGTCTATTAAAAGATCTTCAAACCACCTAATGCCCTTTCTGTGCCAGACTTGAAATGTTAAATCGTGCATAGAAGGCTGAAAGAGATGATTATGTAAGATAGGTCTAGAGAGAGAGAAACCATGAGGACCATTATACTTTCTAAACTGAGCCCATATTCTCAAAGTGTGCCTGATAACAGGATTGACAATTGGTTTAGGCGGATGGCAAGGAAGGGCGGATCCAAGAAGTGCGGAGATAGAGAAATTCTTATTAGAGTTCAACTCCGTTGCTAGCCATATTGAGCAGTCAGACTGATTATAAAAGTAAGACCAAAACATAAGACAGCATATGTTGGCTGCCCAGTAATATAAGCAGAAATTGGGAAAGGCCATAAGCCTTACCCCCTACACTTTTAGGTTTTTGAAGGTGAGCTTTATTTAATCAGGGGCATTTGCCCTTCCATAAATGGGATGAAATAATTGAATCTAATGAGTTAAAGAAACCTTTAGAAATAAAAAATTGGTTAAGATTGAAATAAGTATAAAAATTTAGGAAGGATATACATTTTAACGACATTAATTTGACCCGTCAGTGACATGGACAGGGGTGACCACTGTACTAGACTCTGTTTTATATGATTTAAGAGATAAGTAAAATTTTCTCCAAAATACGCTTATATTTCCTTGTTACTGTAATGCCAAGGTAAGTAAATCGATTATTCACTACTTTAAAAGGAAGTTTGTGAAACTCTAACATTTGTGCTTCTCTGTTTATTGGAAAGAGTTCACTCGGTTCACTCTTAAATAAATTAAGTTTGTATCTGGAAAATTGGCTACATTTGTTAAGGAGTGAAAACATTGGAGATAGGGAGGTAGTCGGATTTGATATAAAAAGTAAAAGATCATCATAAAGAGAGACTTTGTGCTCAACACCCCCCTCCAAATCCACATCAGATCAGCGCAGCTACGAAATGCAATCGGCAACATTTGAATTCATTAAAGTGGAACTCTCTCCAAGATAGATGTGAAGCACATTTTCTGACCTGTTTTTACAAAATGTTAAATGGTCAGCTTGACATAGACTACCAATCCTACACTAAACCCAAAACTATTAGGAGCAGACGAAGGCACTCATTTCAATTTGAAATACTAACTACCAAGTCAGATGTGTACAGCAATTCATTTTTCCCCTGCACAATTAAAACATGGAATAATCTTCATCCTACCATAGTCACACAATCAAACCCAATTAAATTTAAGACAGTTCTTCTTCTTCTTCTTCTTCTTCTTCTTCTTCTTCTTCTTCTTCTTCTTCTTCTTCTTCTTCTTCTTCTTCTTCAAAAATCTCCTTCCTAAGTCTATCCTCCACCACCTCCAGTTGAAATTCCATGCCGAATATTTTGGAGAACCAAGAACCATTGGCTCTATGGCCAGATCAAAAAGTAAGGACTCACTTTACACCACACGCTGTCAGAGCAGTGCTGCTAGCATAATCAAGGATAAGTCCCACCCAGCCAACACACTTTTTGGCCCACTTCCCTCCGGGAGAAGGTTCAGGAGCATGAAAATACGTACAGCCAGATTTGGGAACAGCTTCTTTCCAACTGTGATAAGACTGCTGAACAGATCCTGACCTGGATTTGGGCTGTACCTTCCAAATAGACTTGCGCTATCATACTTCCCCTTTTCTATTTTCTAATTATGATTTATAATTTAAATTTTTATTATATTTACTTCGATTTGTACTTCAGGGAGCGTGAAGCGCAGAAAACAAATATCACTGTGATGATTGTATGCTCTAGTATCAATTGTTTGGTGACAATAAAGTATTTGTATTTGTATTTGTAAGGGACTTAAAGGGCACCCTTGCCAGGTGCCACATTTAAGATTGAAAGGTTGGGGTTGCTGAGAGTTAGTCAAAACAGAGGCAGTGGAATGGGAGTATAACAATTTAATTCACGTAATAAAACTTTGTCCAAGATCAAATTTTTCTATAACCGCAAAAAGATAGTTCCACTCCACATAATCAAATACTTTCTCCACGTCTAAAGAAATGGCACATTCAGGAATCCCTGCTGAAGGTGAGTATAAGATATTTAATAGATGCCGTATATTGAAAAAAGGAGATGATTTTTAATAAAACCAGTTCGATCTTCAGAAACAATTAAGGGTAGAAAGTTCTCCAATCTACAGGCCAAAACTTTACCCAAAATTTTAACATCAACATTTAGCAAAGAGATCAGCCTGTATGAAATACACTCTGTTGGATCTTTGCCTTTTGTCACTAAAAGAATGATACATGCCTCATTAAATGATGCTGGCAACTTACCTTGTTTAAACAAGTTATATAAAACCAAGGTTAGTTGACATGAAAGCAATGAGGAATAGAATTCTATGGAGAACCCATCAGGTCCAGGAGATTTACCAGTCTGCTGTATAGAAATGGCTGAGGATGTTCCCTCTAGTGATATTGGCTCATTCAGTTTTGCTCTGAGATCAGGAGAAACTGTAAGAATATTTAGACTATTTAAGAAATTCTCAGCCGAAATGTTATCATTTAAAGATTCAGGAGTATAGAGTTGGGAATAAAAATTCCTGTATGTGTCATTGATTTCAGAATAATTCAAGGTTATATTCCCTTTTCCCATTCGAATTCTTGTAATGTGTTGTTTAGCTTTGAAGTGTCTTAGTTGGTTGACTAAAAATTTACCAGATTTATCACCATGAACATAAAACCGGCTCTTACTTTCCAAATGTTGCTGTTCAACTGAGTGAGTGGAAATAAGGTCAAACTTAGTTTGAAGTTCCACTCGTTTCTCATACAGCTCCGGATTTTTGGTTTGGGCATATAGTTGGTCTGTTTCTTTGACTTGATTGACCCGCTCTAATTGCTCTTTATAGTTCCTTCTTTTCAAATTCACAGAGTATGAAATTATTTGACCCCAACCAGACTTGAAGTTTCAGATGATATGTTAGTACTTAGGAAAAAAACTATCTGGTCCTCCATAAATTTTACAAAATCATTATCTGACAGCAAGGTCAAATTAAAACACCAATGCTTATTTATTTGTGGTGAACCAGGAAGAATTATAGACAGGGTAATTAGGGCATGATCTGAAATCATTATACTCTGATAGTCACAAGAACGGACAGATGGGATCAACTGATTATCAATTAAATGTAATCAATTCTAGTAAAAGTGTGATGAACGTGTGAAAAAAGAATAATCTCTCTCACTTGGGTGGAGAAAATGTCATACATCAGAGATACTATAATTGGAAAGGAAGGACTGAATTAATGAATAAAAGACGATCGATCCAAAACTGGATCTAAGCAACAGTTAAAGTCACCACCCAATATGAGAGAGTATGAACTCAACTCAGGCAATAGAGAGAAGAAACGGTCATCTGAGTTAGGAGCATATAAGTTAGCCAACACTACCAATGTATTATATAACTTCCCCAAGACAATGATAAAATGACCATTTGTATCTGATACTTTGTTATGGAGTTCAAAGGAAACATTTGGATCTATGAGAATTGAGACCCCCCCCCCCCCCCCGGCTTTAGCCTGAAAAATAGAATGGAAGTGTTGCCCCGCCCATCTTGACATGAGACAAGAGTTATCAGAACTATGAATGTGTGTTTCTTGCAAAAAATCAATTGCTGTATTAAGCTGTTCAAGATGCAAAAATACCTTCCATCTCTTAACAAGATGGTTCAATCATTTAACATTCCAGCTCACAAAATTCAATGGACTAACCATTGTCCTTTAAAAAAGATGCTGGATAATAGGCATAAGTAATGTCAGAAATTCGAATAACAGTTCTGGGACAAAAGTATAAAACAAAGAAAAACAAGACAAAAATGTGTCCTGAATAACTAAAATATCTAAAGGTTCTAGGAATGATATTGTCATCAGAGTTCCCTCTTACCACCTCCCAACCCACAGCAAGACAGCTGCTGAGAAACAGCAGCAAGATCTTCAAAAAAAGTCACCCCATAATTCAACTTCCTGTCTCGTGACACTCCAGACTAATATTATACATTCTGAAAAATAGAGCAATTCCTCCGAAATTTATTAAGCATGACTCAAAGTAATAATCCAAAAAGAGGATATAAACTAGTATTTAGAAAAAGAAAGATAAAAACAAATAAACAGACTTTACTCAATGAACTGCTCACGAAAGACTGTAAAAAATTCACGGAATTGAAAAAAAAGGTCACGGAAGAAAACAGAAAAAAAAATTTAATGCTTCTCTGCCAATCTAGCTAATCAGACCGAATCAGAAGAAATTGAAGTAATAGGGAGGCTATCAATAAATTTCTGAGCTTCTGCAACCGAATTTAATCACTTCCTGTCTCCACTGGGAAGAGTAATTCAAAGTCATGCCAGGAACCAAAGAGAAGGCCTGAATCCACGATTATATAGCTCCTTCATTACTTCTCTATACTCAGCTCATAGAGTCAAAACTTGAGGAGCATAATCTTCAACAACACGAATCAATTGACCCTTGTACTCTAAGTTCTTTCTCCAGCAAGCCTCCCTGCCCAGGAGATGTTTAATCTGGTAGCGATGAAATTGTAAAATTATTGGGCCTGGTCTGTGTCCTGAAGCTGGTTTAGGTGCTACGGAATGGTGAGCTCTATCTATCTTGGGCAGAGTTGAAAGTATGTCCTTCCCAAAAATCTTACATAGCAGAGTGGAGAAAAATTCAGTGAGACGTCCACGTTCAATAGACTCCGACAGGCCCAAGATACATAGGTTCTGATGTCTGCTTCGGCTTTCCAGCTCAGTAACTTTTGCTGTTAGCTTGTTATTATTATTGCACAAGCTGGAAGAAATGTTTTCCAGCTCGTTAACACATTGTTCCAAATCTTGCGTAACAAGCTCGGGACTTGATAAGCGTTGGGCATGATCCTCCACTTTGGAATTGATTTGATCCAATTTCAATTCCAAAGAACTGAAAGAGGACTTAAATTCAGCAATTATCTCCTGACGGTGCTCATCCAGTATCAAGATAATGTTTTCGCCCAACAGGCCAGCCACTGGAATGTCTCTTTTCCCGGGTTTGGAACTCATTGAGATCATTGTAGAGCAGGCGTATTCGCAGCCGGGAAGGAGGATAAAAGTTTAATAATTTGAATTTAAAAAAAGAGGAGAGAAGGAATGTGGAGATAAGAAAAAGAGCAGAGCGAAAGTTTTTAGCGACTAGTCCATTACCATCTTGAACAGAAGTCCGTATTTAGTTATTTCGAGGAAATTTCACAGAGCAGCACTGAGATGCTCTTTTTGAAGCTATCCCTGCTCATGCATTCTGAAACAAATGAGTAACAAGGACCCTCTGCTGAATGGCTAAACTACAGTATCATGCACAAGTCTTAGTCTTGTCTTATATACAGGTGGCCCCCACTTTTCAAACGTTTGCTTTCCGACACCTTGCTGTTACGAAAGACCTACATTAGTTACCTGTTTTTGCTAACAGAAGATGTTTTCACTGTTACAAAAAAAGGCAGCGCGCACCCCGAGCAGCCAAGCTCCTCCCCTGGAACTGCATTCTAGCCGCCATTGCTTAATCACCAGCCTATGAACATCTGTGCTTTATCTCGATTTATTTTGTGCATCCATTAGCTAGATGAGTTCTAAGTTATTGCAAAGGCCTAAAAGAGCTCATAAGGGTGTTACACTTAGCGTAAAACTAGACATAATTAAGCATTTCGATCATGGTGAATGAAGTAAGGACATTGTGAGTTTGGCTAAGGAGGCTGGGTTTGTGGAAGCTGACAAAGATGATGTTGAAGAGGTTTTGGCATCCAATGACCAAAAACTGACAGATGAAGAGCTGATGCAATTGCAAGAGGAAAGGATAGCAATTGAAACCGAACGCAGTAACGAATGGCCTGAAAGTGAAGTCGTCCAGTAACTGAACATGAAGCAATTGCGTGAGATTTTCACTACGATTGACAATACTGCAAATATTGCAGAGAAGTATGACTTTAATTTTGAAAGGGTACATAGGTTTAGGGCATATTTGCAAGATGGTTTGAGTACTTACAAAGAAGTGTATGATAGAAAAATGCATGAGACTAAGCAGTCAAGCACACTATCATTTTTCAAGTCTTCCACATCAGTCACAGCAGACGACGAACCTCGACCTTCGACACTGAGGCAGGCAGACATAGAAGAAGGTGACCTCCCTGCCCTGGTGGAAACAGACAATGATGAGATGACACCCCAGTCTCCTCTACCTCCCACCACCCCAACCGACGACTCAGCCTAACACACCAATATCAGTGTGCTCGCTGTCTTCCTGATTCCGGTAAGTGAAACTACACTGTATATACATTATTTCTACTTTATATAGGCTGTGTATTTTTATGTGTTATTTGGGATGATTTGGTAGCTTCATAGCTTAAAGGTTACTGGAGAGAATGCTTGCGTGAGATTTTTGCTACGCTAGACAGTGCTGCAATGATTGCAGAAAAGTATTTCTATTTTATATAGGCTGTGTATTTATCATAGCATTCCTGCTTTTACTATATGTTACTGTTATTTTAGGTTTTATGTGTAATTTGGCATGATTTAGTAGGTTATTTTTTTGGGTCTGCAAATGCTCACAAATTTTTCCCATATAAATAAATGGTAATTGCTTCTTCACTTTACAATATTCTGGCTTATGAAACGTTTCATAGGAACGCTCTACCTTCGGATAGCGGGGGAAACCTGTATACGTATAGCTAGGGTGCCTAAGAATTTTCACTAGTACTGTAGTAATTTTATGTATTGCACTGTACTGCCTCTGCAAAAGAAACCCTACAAATTTCATGATGTATGTGAGTGATGATAAACCTGATTCTGACATGGATTTCTATTGTGGGCTGAGAGTGGGAAGGAGAATCATGGTTGGGGAAAGAACAGAACAGAGAGGGGAGGGAGCGGGAAGCAGCAGAGGGACAGTCTGTAATGAGCGAAAAACCAATAGTCTGGAATCAATGAGCTTGCCTGATGTCTCAAGGCTGGGCGTGTCTACACCCATACCACCCCTCCCCCCTGCCCTGGCACTCCTTCTTCACCATTTGTCCCGCACCCCTCCCTTACCCTTCCCAACGTCCTTTGCTCCCACCATATTTACAAACTTACTTTCTGCTCCACATTGGCAAATGCAGTACTATGCAAAAGTCTAAGGCATCCTAGTGATATATATGTGCCTGAGACATTTGCACAGTACTATATCAGGGAATGCCTTTGGAATAACCCATTAGACTAGGCACCAACAGGGGCTGGGGGGTATATGTTCTTATTTCACAGTGCCATACTTGAATGCCACCAGTTAACCTTCTATTGCAGTATCACATATTTATTATTTATAAAATTTCAGCTTCTCCCTGTATAAGTAAATTCTTCACCACAGTATAGAAACATAACTGGTGACAACAGCAGGCCGAAGGCCTGTTTCTATGCTATAAGACTCAGCCACTAATCTCCTGGTTTGAAAGTCCTCTGTGAGCTATGGCCTTCTCCCCTAGGTTTGGTCTACCATTTATTAACTTCATGGTTATGAACATCAGCTCTGCCTATGAAATCTGTTATCACAGGACCATCTCCTCACTCCAAGAATCAAGTCTGGTTCATCTCCGCTGTTACACTTCCTTCTTTAACCATTGGGATATAAATGCAGAAAATATTCAAAGATTCAAAGTGCATTTATTATCAAAGAATGTATAAATTATACAGCCTTGAGATTTGTTTGCTTAACAGGTTGCTGCAAAGCAAGGAACCCAAAAAAATCCAATTAATAAAAATAAGACCAACCCCCCAGTGCCAATAAAGAAAGAGGAAAAAAAAATCAAAACCAATCATGCAAGCAACAACAAAAGCATTCTAAGCCAAATTGAGTCCTTAGATCCAAATCCCTGGAGCAGCCTGGAGTAGGCCCAAAGCCTCAGTTTTCATGAATTTTCTGAGAGGAGATGGAGTGATAAGTGACCAGGGGCAAGGACCACTCTTGTTGCCTTATCTTATAATCCCATGGAGAGTTCACGGAGATCACTTAAACCAGAAGATTAGTGCCATGTGTGGTATCACTAAGACTGGTCGAACTATTCATGCTGATATATTACCCCAGTCCCTTGTTTCAGAATAATCAGGAGAGTTCAAAACACTACCAAGAGGGCCAGTACAACAGAGTAGTCACCATTAGAATGAAAGAAGACTGAAAGAAGCTGCAGAGATTTGTAAGTTTAGTCGGTTCCATCTTGGGTACTAGCCTACAAAGTACCCAGGACATCTTCAAGGAGTGGTCTCTCAGAAAGGCAGCATCCATTATGAAGGACCCCAAGCACCCAGGGCATGTTCTTTTCTTACCATTACCTTTAGGTAGGAGGTACAGAAGCCTGAAAGCACACACTCAGTGATTCAGGAACAGCTTCTTCTACTCTGCCATCTGATTCCTAAATGGACACTATCTCCCTTTTTAAATATATATAAATTGCTTCTGTTTTTTTGCATGATTTTAATCTATTTAATATATGCATACTGTAATTGATTGATTGATTGATTTCTTCTATATTATGTTTTGCCTTGAACTGCTGCTCCTAAGTTAACAAATTTCATGACACATGCCGGTGATAATAAACCTGACTCTGAACACAAATAAGGATGTCTTATGCCTTTTGGGTTGTGCATTAGTCATGCTCACATCTGCAAGATGTGGATCTCTCCACAGTAATGTGGCTATTGTGCAAAATCCAAGCAGCAATATTAAAAAACTTTGCTCAATATGTTCAAAGTGTTTTTATCACTCAAAGTCAGTAGGTTTTCTAATAAATGTGGCATCTGCTTGTCATCGTTGTTCTCATGTTTATTGGTCCACTGAAAGCCACGATATGGTAGTTTGATCAAACAATAAAAATTATGAAATAATTTCATCATTGAATAATTAGGAAATATACAAGTTTAATTACAGTTATTTTGGTATGGTCAAGTTTTTTTAATGTATCTAAACTGGCATTGCATAAAGATGTATTTGAAATGATTGAAAGTGTGCTTATATGGGAGTTTAAATTAGCAAGTAATTTAAGGAACAAAAGTCAGCTCTATTTCTCATTTATTTCTGTGGTTTTAAATTGTGATGGACTGTACTGACAGCTTAAAGCATAGGGCAGAAAATTCAATTAATGCTTTGATAACAGCCTTGCATAATAACAAGAAATGGTACAACCTTGCTTGAAAAAATACTTAGTATCACCTACTAAGTGAAAACAAAAATAACTTTGATAATGCTATATATTCCTGTAACTTTGATATACTAAAGTAGCAGATATTTCAGTGAATGATTGTGTTGCCAGGTTGTATTATTCTAACTGAAAGTGAGGTTCTTTTAAGATACCCCATTAATCCTGATTCCTGTCTCACAAATAAGCCAATTTTTCAGAAAATATCAGTAATAAGGTCTCTGTTATAAACCGTCCGCTCACTACAAAATGGGGTGGGATGCTGATTCTATTATGCTCAAAATAACTGCAGATACTGCAGTTGAATGATACATTCCCATCTAATATGGATGTTGTCAGACTAAGAAACTTGTCACTCTTGACAGTGCACTAAGATTCAGTAAAGGTTCACAACTTACATGCCTACCAATATACTTACTTATGTCAGTTAAACAACAGAGCCTGATTTTCAAACTGGCAGTGAAGGCCAAAGATGATAAAAGGACCATTGAATGGAATCTGAGAACTTGAACAGAAATGGATGTGGCAGAATCTGTAAATTTCTTGTGCATGAAGCTCACGGGCCCCTGGAAGAGAAGGAAGATGGTGAACAAAGCCAGTAGCCATCTACAGAGTGAGCCAACTATTGGAAAATATTGAACCTGCTCCTGAATCATTTAATTGCAACATTAAAACTGATCAGATTCGACTTTGACAGAGAAATCTAAATAGACTGACATCTGGATACTGCTGCTTTAAAGTGATGCTTCATGAAGTAAACAGCTCAGGCATCACTTTGGCTGATGCTATGTCCATCAAACACTGCAGCATATTTTTGAGAAGTGCAGATTTTATACACTCAAAGCATACAGAAACTGCACGTTAAGCAATAATACAAATCGGTGGGTTTATAAATTGGTATAGGAATAGGGTATGAAAATCAATAATTTGTGAAGATTTGTTCAGATATTAATTACACCTGGAGTATATAGACTGTTTGTGGTTTATTGTGGATATAAACTGGAATTTTAAAAAAACAGGATTATTTTGAAGTTGTTTAAGATATTGGCGAGGTCTAATTTGGTCACCTATCTATAGGAAAGATGTTAATAAGGTTGAAAGAGTACAGAAGAAGCTTACAAAGATGTTGCCGGGTCTGGAGGACCTCAGTTATAAGAAAAGATTAACACGTACAAACAAACTGGAGGAACTCAACAGGTTGGGCAGCATCCGTGGAAACGAGCAGTCAATGTTTCGGGCTGAGACCCTTTGTCCTGAGTTCCTGCTGAGTTCCTCCAGCTTGTTTGTATGTGTTGATTTGACCACAGCATCTGCAGTGTACTTTGTGTTTACTATAAGAAATGATTAAATAGGTTAGGACTTTATTCCTTGGAACATAAAAGATTGAGAGGAGATTTGCTGGAGGTCTACAGAATTATGAGGGGTATAGATAGTGTAAATCCAAGCAGGCTTTTTCCATTGAGGTTGGGTGGGACTACAATGAGAGGTCATGAGTTAAGAGTGAAAGGTGAAATGTTTAAGGAGAACACAAGGGGAAACTTCTTCACTCAGATGGTTATGAGAGTGTGGAATAAGTTGCCGGCACAAGTGGTGCATGCAAGCTCGATTTTACCATTCAAGAGAAGTTTGGATAGGTACATAGATGGCATGGGTATGGAAGGCTATGGTCCTGGTGCAGGTCACTGGGCGTAGGCAGTTTCAATGGATCGGCATGCACTAGATGGACTGGAGGGCCTGTTTCAGTGCTGTACTTTTCTGTGATTCTATATCAGAGTCTCATGTGAACCATCAGAAATGTAGTTTTACTTTCTACTCTTTATAAGTTATACTTGATCAAATATTCTTGGAAATCATATCATTTGTCAGTCTTATTTTTGAGATTTTCCTTTAAGTAAATCACATGTTTGTGCAGATTATTTCCATGACAAACATCAGGGAAGGATGGATAAATTGTGTTTCTAAAATGCACACAACATCACGGAAATCACTTAGACGAGGAACGTGGAATCTCCTCGGTAGGGGTCAGCACCGGAAAAGGTGAGCATCTTCAAATACCTGGCCATCAACATATTCTACAATCTATCCTCTGCCTCAAATATGGACGCAATCACAAAGAAGGCATACCGGTAACTGTAACCTATCAGAAGTCTGAAGAGATTTGGTATGTCACTTATGACTCAAGAACATTTCTAGAGATGTACTGTGGACTGCATTCTGACTGATCGCATCACCTACCAATATAAAGGCTCCAGTGCACAGGACTGAAAGAGGCCACAGAAAGTTATAGACTTGGCCAGCTCCAGCAACCCTGAGATTCATTTTCTTGTGGGCATATTCAGTAAATCCATAGAATAATAATCACAACAGAATCAATGAAAGACCACACTAACTTGGACGTTCAGCCAGTGTGCAAAAGAAACCACATCAAGCAAACACAAAAAGAAAGAAAGAATAATAACAAATAAATAAGCAATAGATTGCAAGAACTTAAGATGAAGAGTCATTGAAAGTGAATCCATAGTTTGTGGGAACATTTCAATGATGGGGTGAGTGAAGTTAACTTATTTTATTCAAGAGCATGATGGTTGAGGGGTAATAACAGTTTCTCAACCTGGTGGTATGAGTCCTGAGGCTCCTGTACCTTCTTCCTGATGGCAACAATGAGAAGAGAGATGTTTGTGGTGATGGATGCTGCTTTCCTACGACAGCGTTTCATGTGCTCAATGGTGGCGAGCTTTACTTTTCTGGATGGCACCATTTTATATCCAGTAAAGAAATATACTTTAGCATCTTTTTCTTTGTGGATGTAATATGTACCATTATTCCCAAGGGCATTTACCATTCCTGTTTAGGGAACTGTACATTGCTTTAATGTTGCAGACAGACACTCTTGTTCAAAATATATTACATGTTCAACTGCTGAATTGATATTATTGGTTAATAATCTCCTGGAGCTGTGCTCAATTGCACTTAAGGATCACAGAACATTTGTTCAGAAAATTTCCTTGCACCATTAGCCAACATAGAATCATATCTCTGTTTTACTTCCCTCGGGAGATCATTATTATCAAGTGAAAGTGCTGTTATTGAAATTTCCAGAGAATAGTATTAATGTTAACAAGAAATATCTAAGGACATTTGAATGTTTATGCAAACAGTATGAGGCAAATCAAAGTACCTTTTGTGCATGATGCAAATACCAAGCCTACTTGAGGGTTCCAGTGGTGTCCCTTTGTAACTTTTGAAGAACCTGTCACCCTACAGAAATGGCTATACTACATCCCTGGTGTCTCCACCTATCAGCACAGGCAATTTTTACTTATAATGCAATTAGAGAAACATAAGGGTGAGGCCTGGTGCCAGAATTAGCCAACATTTAGACGTACTATTTCACTTTTTTCTAGTCAGGTTATTATGAGTCATTTCCAGTTCTCTTGTCTGGATTGCTTCATATTTTCTGTCTTTAAAGTTGTCATATTTATACTTTCTAACACTCAATACTTCTGTCTTTGAAGCATGTATCCACTTCCATCCTCCAACCTGATCTGATGATCTGGCCTCCTCCACCCTTGAGGACACAGAATTCCAGATATGGAGAAGAAATTTGGACATGCAGCAGTTTTAAATGATGGTCCCAATAGACATGCAAGATATGTTTCCTTGTTCCCATTTCTCTCATCTCAATATCTGCCCTGTCAAGTTCTCTTCAAATCATATATTTTCAAATAAAATCATTCTTCTAAACTCCAAGGAACAAAGATCCAAACTATTTAGCAATCGCTTGCTAGGACAAACCTCTCATCCCACAAATTACTTTAGTGAACCTATGTTGGACTGACTCCTTTTTTGGGGTAAGGTATCAGAACTGAGCAGTGATGAGATGAGTATTTATTTCATTAATTATATTTGAATTTCTGTCATTTCGTAGAGTCCATAACTGGGTTTGAGATGTGAGATATCAATTTATGGCAATACGTTTGTAACAGTGAATTATGTTCTATTTTTCAAATATAAAAAAAACTGGTGTGTATAGAGAATAAGCTTAATAGCTTCATAAATGTAAATTTACAAAAGCTGCTTTAATGTAACAAATAATTATATAGCAAAGCACGTGAGAAAACATGGTTGCATTAATGTAGAGATTGCAGAGTGACAAAGATGCTGGTTATTTTTTAATCTAGAGTTAGTGTGATTTCCTTAATTGCAGTGGAACATTGTAATTACATTAGAATTTGAATCAGAATCAGGTTTATTATCACCAGCATGTGTTGTGAAATTTGTTAACTTAGCAGCAGCTGTACAATGCAATACATGATACTATAGAAAAAAAAGTAATAAATAAGTAAATCAATTACAGTACATTTGTAAATATAATTAAACAGTTAGATAAAAATAGTGCAAAACAGAAATAATATATAAAAAGAGTGAGGTAGTGTTCATGGGTTCAATGTCCATTTAGGAGTCAGATGGCAGAGGGGAAGAAGCTGTTCCTGAATTGTTGAGTGTGTGCCTTTAGGCTTCTGTACCTCCTTCCTGACGGGAACAATGAGTAGAGGGGATGGCTTGGGTGATGGGATTCCTTAATAATGGATGCTCCTTGAAGATGTCTTGGATACTATGGAGGCTAGAACCAAAGATGGAGCTGACTAATTTTACAACTTTCTGTAGCTTCTTTCGGTCCCATGCAGTAGCACTCCCCACCCCCATAGCATGCAGTGAAGCAGCCTGTCAGAATGCTCACCACAGTACATCCATAGAAGTTTTCAAGTGTTTTAGGTAACAAACCAAATCCCTTCAAACTCCTAATGAAGTATAGCCACTGTCTTGCCTTCCTTATAGCTGCATTGATAATGTTGGGACCAGATTAGATCCTCAAAGATCATCCAGGAACTTGAAACTGCTCACTCTCTCCGCTTCTGATTCCTCTATGAGGAATGGTTTGTGTTCCCTCGTCTTACCCTTCCTGAAGTTCGCAATCAACTCTTTTGTCTACTGACATTGAGTGCAAGGTTGTTGCTGTGACACCACTCAACTAGCTGGTATATATCGCTCCTTGTACGCCCTCTCATCTCCATCTGAGATTCTACCAACAATGGTTATATCATCAGTACATTTATAGATGGCATTTGAGCTATACCTAGCCACACAGTAAAGCAGTGGGCTAAGCTCACACCCTTAAGGTGCAACAGTGTTGATTGTCAGCGAGGAAGAGATATTATCACCAATCTGCATAGATTGTGGTCTTCTGGTTCAGAAGTTGGGGATCCAGTTGCAGAGGGAGGTACAGATGTCTAGGTTCTGTAGCTTATCGATCAGGACTTTAGGAATGATGGTGTTAAAAGCTGAGCTATAGTCAATGAACAGCATCCTGACATAGGTGTTTGTATGGTTCTGGTGATGTGAAGAGCCACTGAGATCGTCTCTGGCATAGACATATTGTGATAACAGACAAATTGCAGTGGGTCCAGGTCATTGCTGAGGCTAGAGTCCTTACTAGCCATGACCAACCTCTCAAAGCATTTAATCACCATAGATATGACAATAGTCTACTAGACAATAGTCTTTAAGGCAGTTCACACTACTCTTCTTAGGCACTGGTATAAAAGTCACCTCTTTGAAGCAGGTGGGAACTTCTGACTGTAGCAGAGATTGAAAATGTCTTTGAATATTCCCACCAGCAGGTTGGCACAAGTTTTCAAAGCCTTACAAGGTACTCCACTGGGGCCTGCCGCCTTGCGAGGGTCAACCCTCCTGAAAGACATCCTGACATCGACCTCTGAGACGGAGATCACAGGGTCACTAGGTGCAGCAGGGATCTTCACAGCTGTAATTACATTGTACATGAGAAGGAACCATCCACCAGATCATCACTCCCTTATAATCTTATCACTTACTTACACATTAGGGATATTTATATTGAGATTCAGATTTATTTATTACATGTAGTTCAGAACGTAAAGTCAGGGATGTGTTGGACTCAGCCCACAAGTGTCACCACACATTCTAGCACCAAGATAAAATTCCCACAACAATGCTTGGCAGAATGACACTGAATACAGCAAGCAACAGAGTAACAGTGTAATGCTGAGGCTTTATGAGCTGTTGGTCAGACTGCACTTGGAGCATTATGAATTGTTTTGAGCTCCTTATCTAAGAAAAAATGAGCTGGCATTTGATGGAACTGGGCATGTACTCACTGGACTTTAGAAGAATGAATGGGGATTTCATTGAAACTTAGCAAATATTGAAAGGCCCAGATAAAATCAATGTGGAGATTATGTTTGCTGTAGAGAATGAGTCTAAGACCAGAAGACACAGCCTCAGAATAGAAATGAGAGGGAATTTCTTTAGCCAGATGGTAGTGAACCTGTGGAATTCATTGCCATGAATAGCTGTGGAGGCCAAGTCATTGAGTATATTTAAAGTAGAGACTGATAAATTCTTGATTAGTCAGGGCATCAAGGATTATGGGGAGAAGGCAGTTGAGTGAGTTGCGAGGGATAATAAATCAGCCATGTTGGAATGGCAGAGCAAACCCAATGGGCTGAATGGCCTAATTCTGCTCCTATGTGTTATGATGTTATGGTCTAATGACAGCAAAACAAGCCCCTTTTTTTTCTTCTCTCTCTCTCTCTCTTTCTCTTTCTCTCTCTCTCTCTCTTTCTCTTTCTCTTTCTCTTCTCTACTCTTCTCTTTCTCCTCCTCCCCCCCACCCCAATCTAGGGCAGGCCTCCAGGCTCTAGTCTTCAGCCATCGTGCTTTGACTTCCAGACTTCCAGTCGACTTTCGGTATCAACCTCCGGACTATCTGATGACAGACCCACGAAATCCAAGCTCAAAGTCAGGCGCTACTAAAGACGAGCGACTGCTTACCGCTGGTTCAGAAAACAAGAAATACAAATAATTACTTTACTAATAACACATTTTCTATGGAAAATTGTGGTAACGCTCACTGCAAACAATGAAGAGATGAGTGAGGCTGACCTCAAAGTGTGCGAGTGCAATGCAAGGTCAAGGCATGTTTGAAAAGTTGTGGTCGGAGTGAGACATGGTCAAGACAGAGTCAGGCGTATGAAGTGGAGAAAAGTTGTAGCAGAGGAGTTTGGGAGCCCATCCGCCTAAACCAAGAGCAGGTTTGGATCGATCTAAAGTCTGGGCTGATTTGGAAAGGTTGGATATGGGCTGAAGCTTGGTGGTGGGTTTCAGGCCCAGAGCATACTGAAGCAACAGGGCCTGTGTCCTAGAGTGGGGTGCGACCCGATGTCTGGCCAGCTTAAACACCGGGCCAGATGGACTAGAAAAGTAGGGTGTTGGAACCAAAGGCGAGGGTCGGGCTGGCTCTGCTTGCTGCTCTGCGATGTTTGCTCCATTCTCCACGGCACTGAGGCTAACGCTGCAAGACTGTTCCCGCTGCTCTGGGCTCCGCTGTGTGATGAAGTGAGGCTGAGGCTGTGGGCCTGCTCCGGCTGCTGTGGGTCTGCTCCAGCTGCTGTGGGCCTGCTCCGGCTGCTGTGGGCCTGCTCCGGCTGCTGTGGGCCTGCTCCGGCTGCTGTGGGTCTGCTCCGGCTGCTGTGGGCCTGCTCCGGCTGCTGTGGGCCTGCTCCGGCTGCTGTGGGCCTGCTCCGGCTGCTCCGGCTGCTGTGGGCCTGCTCCGGCTGCTGTGGGTCTGCTCCGGCTGCTCCGGCTGCTCCGGACTTGGTGTCCATGGACTCACTTTTTGTTCCCATAGCTGTTGCTTGCTTTTATTGGCTTCACAATGTGCATGTGTGTGTATTTTTTCTCTCTCTGCCCATTAAGTGCTTGTCGATCTGTTTTTTAATCAGGTTCTTTCAGGCAGCCTGTAAGCAGACAAATCTCAAAGTTGTATCATTTATATATACATAGTCTAATAATAAATATACTTTGGACTTTCCGACTGACCAGCACTCATGCCTCTTTGTGCCTCCTGCTTGCATGGACATCCAGTCCCGCTGATCTGGGACATTTCAACCTGAAGGGAGATTGCAAAGAAGAAGAAGAAAAATGGTTTTAACAAGTGCCGTTGATATCTCTTTCAAGTTGTGCTGAAGCTCCTTAGAGGCATTGAGGTAATTTTGAAGTGCTGCCTGTCAGCCTACCGCCCACGTCTGGCAGGAAAATGGAGAAACTAGAGGAAACCCAGATGACCACAGGGAAAATGTTCAGGTTCAATACAAATAGAACCTGAGGTCAAAATTGAATCTAGATCTCGAGCACCGAGGGAGCTCCCACTATGAAATAACGCAAAAGAATCTTCTGCACTCACCAGAGCAGGAAGACTGGATCTTAATTTAATATATCATCTGCTGGATGGCTCCTGCAATGGCAAAGCACTCTCCAACTATTCTACTGGGATATCACCGTGTGTGGCTTTTCGTGTCTATGCAAACATACTGCAAGCATGGAGGAATTTCCAAGTTCGCACATTCGCATATGAAATTTGGACTGAAATCTGCTATTGGACATCTACCAGTGCTCATGAATGCTGTAGGAGGATCTGTCTCCTGATATCATATTCTTCCAACTATTCCCATGACCATCTTTAACATACTGGAATGTTAAAGAAGAATTCATATAAAAGAATTACCCATGGAATTCATGAAGTATTCTTGTGCTTAAAATGTGGATTCTCAGACCGATCAGAGTGGCCAAGACATATCTGGTATGATGCCCATCAAGTTATTGTCTCTCAGGAGATGCAAAGCCAGGTAAAAGAACTAGCATTGTATCCACTGTGGTTCCATGGAAATTCATTGTAAGTGGTGTACAGGTAGATAGGGAAGTAAAGAAAGCTTTTGGCACATAGATCAAGGTACTGATTTTAAGAGTTGGGATGTTATGTTAAGGTTGTATAAGACTTTGGAGAAGCCTAATTGTGAGTATTGTGTACAATTTTCTCACCTACCTACAGGAAAGATGTAAATAAGATTAAAGAGTATAGAGAAAATTTACAAGGATGTTGCTGGGACTGGAAGACTTGGGTTATAAGGAAAGGTTGAATAGATTAGAACTTTATTCCCTAGAACATAGAAGATTGAGGGGAGATTTGATATACAAAAATTATGAGAGGTATGATACAAGCTGATGTTTTTGACAGAGTTTGGGTGAGATTACGGCTGGAGTTATGAGTAAAAACTGAAATGTTTAAGGGGAGCATGAGGAGAAACTTCTTCACTTAGAGGGTGGTGAGAGTGTGAAACTCGCCGCCAGTGCACAGCGGTGATGCGATTTTGATTTCAACACTTAAGAGAAGTTTAGTACATGGAGGGCTATGGTAAAGGTGTAGGTCAATGGGACTAAGTGGTTTAAATGGCTTGGAACAGTCTAGATAGGGCCTGTTTCTGTTTTCTATGACTCTTTGACTATGAAGAACAGTTACTGAAAGCAGAAAACACAGTCAAAAACTCTTGTCAACTAGGGTGGATGGGCAAACACAGTCAGTTGATTGCAATTAGTGAGGATCAAAGGGGAACATGCTATGTTTCTTAGGCCACTGGAGGAAGTAGAGGCATTGAAGAAAATATTGCTAAAATAATCTAGCCTTACAAAAACAGCAGCTCTATGTTTTTTTTATTTCCCCTAATCTTGATGTTTTTATCTCCATACCAAAGTTGATTCTTAGTTTGATAAAATCATGAGATTCAGGAGCAGAATTAAGCCATTCGGCCTATCGAGTCTGCTTCAACATTTCATGATGGCTGATACATTTCCCTCTCAGTCCCAATCACCTGCCTTCTTCCCGTATCCCTTCATGCCCTGACTAATCAAGAATCTATCAGCCTCTGCCTTAAATATATACCCAATGTCTTGGCCACAGCCACCTGTTACAATGAATTCCACCACTCTCTGGCTAAAGAAATTCCTCCTCATCTCCATTCTAAAAGGGTATTCCTCTATTCCGATTCTGTGTCCTCTGGTCTTAAACTCCCCCACCATAGAAAACATCAACTTAACCTCTATGCTGTCAAGGCCTTTCAACTTTTGATAAGTTTCACTAAGGTCACCCCTCACAGAACTGATTACCCAACTCTAGCTCCAAGGCAATTCTAACTTAATTAGTTTCTCGTTTGACTTTGCCATTCTGTCCAAGGTAAGTAGAACAATTGTGTGGGTAGATTTCATAAAGAAAGATGAAAGGGAGGTCTCTGTGATTTTAATATGTTAAGTCAACCATGGGTTCATTTTTGTGGTGAGAGCACAGAATAGATCCTCCTGAGCAAAATGCCAGTGGTAGCTCAGCTTGGATTTTATTGAAGACACTCCTAAGTGTTGCTCTGTAAATTATCAAGGAAAGATAAGAATTGTCACATTACTGAGTTTCTTGTGCAACTTTAACTGCTTTCTTAGTCTCTCTATCTCACAAACGTGATGGTATTATACATAAATACCACATGGCATGGTAGTGTAGTACTTTTCAATGCTATATGGCACAGGCGACCCAGGTTCAATTCCCACTGCTGCCTGTAAAGAGTTTATGCGTTCTCCCTGTGACCGTGTGGGTTTCCTCCTAGAGTCTAAAGAAGAAGCAGTTGGTAGGTTAATTGGTCATTGTAAGTTGCCCTGTGATTAGGCTCGGATTAAATCAGGGGTTTGAGGGGTGGCACAGCTCGAAGGGCCAGAAGGTCCTATTCCCTCAATCAATCAATCAATCAATCAATAAATAAATGGGACTATGTCAGAGTCCGAATACAATAATTTCTCAGAAGTTAGCTGTTTCTGCTTCTCACAATAAGATCTGCAAGTTACTAACCTGTTTCTACATTAGAGTTGAAAGATGAGCCAGTTCATGAGTTATAAAATCTGGTAGAAGAGTTGGTAGTAGTAAGTACTTACCTCCCTGAGTACACTCAAGTCCACTGTAAAGATCACTTATTTAATAATATAGTCATTAAAAACGTTTATACTGATGATAGAAAATCTGTACATTCCTTGGACCATCTATCCTTAATGGGGTCTGTCAAAAATCTTACTCCTTGTACCTCATGCTGATTTCTGCAGCACATGAATGCATTTAAGCTGCTGATTGTGACATTTTAACATTTTAAAACAATCACAGATTACCCAACAGGTTGAGAAATTATAAATCGTTTGCTGAGAACTGATGATTACAAGTTACTAAGTAATTATACTTAGACAGCTAAAGCACTAGGTTCCTCCCTCTCTCTCATACACACACGAATAATTCAATAAGTCTTTAGTTCTATTCACTTGCCTTCTCTGCTGAACAGGGCAAAAAGCCAATTTTCCTTCATCTTCATTATCTCTCTCTCTCTCCCCTCCCTCTCTCCCCCCTCACTCCCCCTCTCTCTCTCCCCCCTCTCACTCCCCCCTCTCTCCCCTCTCTCTCTCTCCCCCTCTCGCTCTGCCCCTCTCTCTCCCTCTCTCTCTCCTCCTCTCTCTCCCTCTCTCCCCTCCTCTCTCCCCTCCTCTCTCTCCCCCTCTCTCTCCCCCTCTCACTCTCCCCCTCTCACTCTCCCCCTCCCCCTCTCCCACTATCGCTAACCCCTCCCTCCCTGTCACTGTCTATCCCCTCTCACTGCCCTTCTCTCTCTCTCTCTCCCACTCCCCTCTCTCCCCCTCTCTCTCCCCCCTCTCTCTCCCCCCCCTCTCCCCTCTCCCCCCTCTCTCTCCCTCTGTCTCTTCCCCCTCTCTCCACCTCCCACTCTCCCCCTTTCTCTCTCCCCCTCTCCCCCCTTCTCTCTCCCACTATCGCTAAACCCTCCCTCCCTGTCGCTGTCTATCCCCTCTCACTGCCCTTCTCTCTGTCTGTCTGTCTGTTCATTAACTGGGACAGGAACAGTAGATGCACTTCACCTAGCCCTGGAACACCATTATTTCACATTTGTTGTCTGGCAGGGTGTATTCTACCAAGATGGTTTGCTGGAGGAGACACCTCTTAAAACATTGTCAGGTTTTATTCTTCAATTGCTCAGATTTTAAAGTATTTCATAATGTACATTTTAGGGTGAAATTGTAATCACTGACTTTATCCTTTGATGGCACACAGTATACGGAATGAGGTAGATGAACTTGTAGCACAGTTAGAGATTGGCACGTATGATGTTGTAGGCTGAAAGATTACAGCTGGTATTAGTACAATTTTTGGATTCAGTACCTTTACATTTAGCAAATGACTTTGACTACCAATCTTCACATCTGAATATATATTGCGGATTTAATTTGGAGTGCAGCTCTGAACAATGGGTTCCTGAAAGCTGTGAATCCCAGAGCCCACAATGCTGAGCAAAATTCATTTGGATGCCTACGGTATGGGTGCTAATTGGGAGATGTAAGTTTGTGTGTAGTTTCAAAGAAAACATTGCCCATACATTGTCAATATGGAATTGGCCACATAAAATATTGGGCCCCACATTGAGCCAGCCAGACCTTTGACCAAAAGCGTCTCCATATGATGCCTGCTGTACCTTGTGTTGTCGAATAAAGAAGCTGCTTTGTATCTATCAGTGCTTTACTCCAGTGATTCATTCACGCAACTACAGCCGGACGCTTAATGTCCAAGGATGCACATTGTAGCAAAAGGACAGGCAGGAAGGGGGTGGTATTGCTCTGTTGGGAAAAAAATGAAATCAAATCATTAAAATGAGGTGATGTAGTATTGGAAGATGTTGTATCATTGTGGACAGAGCAAAGGAACAGCAAGGATAAAAAGACCCTTATGATAGTTATATATAGACACCCAAACAGTAGTAAGGATGTGGTCTACAAATTACGACAGGAAATAGAAAATGCATGTCAAAAGGGCAATGTTACAATAGTCATTTGGGATTTCAATATGCAGGTAGATTGGGAAAATCAGGTTGGTGCTGGATTCCAAGAGTGGGAATTTCTGGAATGTCTATGAGATGGCTTTTTAGAGCAGCTTGTGGTTGAGCCCACTAGGAGAATAGTTACTCTGGATTGGGTGCTGTGCAATGATTCAGAATTAATTAGAGAGCTTAAGGTAAAAGATCCCTTAGGGAAACTGATCATAATATGATTGAGTTCACCCTGAAATCTGATAAGGGGAAGTTAATGTTAGATATGTTATTATTACAGTGGAGTAAAGGGAATTAAAGAGGCACGAGAGAGGAGTTGGCCAGAATTGATTGGAAATGAACACCGGCAGGGATGACAGCAGAGCAGCAATGGCTGGCATTTCCAAAAATAATTCAGAAGGCACAGGATAAATACATCCTAAAGAGAAGAAGTTTTCTAAAGGCAAGATGACACATCATGGCTAACATGGGAAATCAAAACCAACATAAAAGCCAAAGAGAGGGAATACAATAGAGCAACAATTAGTGGGAAGTTAGAGGATTGGGAAGCTTTCTGGTACCATCAGAAGGCAACTAAAAAATCATTAAGAAGGTAGAAATAGAATATGAAAGTAAACTAGCCAATAATATTAAAGAGATTACCAAAAGTTTGCTCAGATGCGTAAAATGTAAAAGAGAGGCAAGAGTGGATTTCGGACTGATGGAAAATTATGCTGGAGAGGTAATAATGGGAGGATAAGGAAATGGCAGATGAACTGAATAAGTATTTTGCATCAGTTTTCATTGTGGAAGACATAAGCAGTATGATGGAAGTTCCAAGTGTCAGGGGTCATGAAGTGTGTGACATTACCATTACTAGAAAGAAGGTTCTTGGAAACCTGAAAGGTCTGAAGGTAGATAGGTCACCTGGACCAGATGATGTACACCCCAGAGTTCTGAATGATGTGGTTGAAGAGATTGTGAAGGCATTAGTAATGGTTTTTCAAGAATCACTAGACTCTGAAATGGTTAAGGAAGATTGGAAAATTGCAAAGGTCTCCCCATTGAAAGAAAAAAGAGAGAGGGGCAGAAGAAAGGAGATGATAGGCCAGTTAGTGACTTCAGTGTTGGGATAATGCTTCAGTTGGATGTGGTTTTGGGGATGCTTGGAGATACATGATAAAATAGACTGTATTCAGCTTGGGTTCCTTAAGGGAAAATCTTGCCTGACAAATCTCTTGGAATTCTTTGAAGAAATTACAATCAGGATAGACAAAGGAGAATTGATTGATGTTGTGTATTTGGATTTTCAAAGGCTTTTGACAAGGTTCCACACTTGAGGCTGCTTAAACAATTACAAGCCCATGGTATTACAGGGAAGATTCTAGCATGGATAAAGCAGTGGCTGATTGGCAGGAGGCAAAGAGCAGGAATAAAGGGAACCTTTCTCTGGTTGGCTGCCAGTGACTAGCGGTGCTCCACAGGCGTCCGAGTTGGGTCCGATTCTTTTGGATGATCGAATTGATGGTATTGTTGCAAAGTTTTCAGGTGATACGAAGATAGGTGGAGGGGCAGGTAGTTTTGAGGAAGTAGAGAGGCTACTGAAGGACTTAGACAGATTAGGAGAATTGGCAAAGATGTGGCAGTTGGAATACAGTGTTGGGAAGTATATGGCCATGCAGTTTGGAGAAGAACTGAAAGGGTTGACTATTTTCTAAATGGAGAGAAAATACAAAAAACTGAGGTGCAAAGGGGCATTAATTTCAAGAGGACTGGAATATAAAAGCAAGGAGGTAATGTTGAGACTTTAAAAAACATTTGTGAGGCCTCATTTGGAGTATTGTGAGCTGTTTCAGGCCCCTTATCTTAGAAAGGATGTGCTGAAATTGGAGATGGTTCAAAGGAGGCTCATGAAAGTGATTCCAGCATTGAATGGCTTGTGGCATGAAGAGCGTTTGATGGCTCTGGGCTTGTATTCACCGTAATTCACAAGAATGAACCATAACCTCATTGAAACCTATTGAATGGCGAAAGGCCTTGATAGACTGAATGTGGAGAAGATGTTTCCTAGGGTGGGAGAGTCTAAGATCGGAGGGCACAGCCTCAGAACAGAAGGACATCCTTTTAAAACAGAGATGAGGAGGAATTTCTTTGGCCAGAGAGTGGTGAATCTGTGGAATTCATTGCCAAAGGTGGCTGTGGAATCCAAGTCTATATGCATATTTAAGGCAGAGGTTAACAGATTCTTGATTGGTCAAGGCTTCAAGGGATACAAGGAGAAGGCAGGAGATTGGAGCTGAGAAGATAAAAAATGTATCAGCCATGATGAAATGGTGAAGCAGACTTGATGGGCCAAATGGCCTAATTCTGCTCCAATGGCTTATGGTTTTATGGTCTTTTGTCAGTCCTAGGTGTAAGTCTAAAAACTGTGGCTTTTTTTCTTTAAGCTACAAAGATTGCTAACGAAACCCTAAGTTCTCACCAGTAGTATTTATTGCACTATCTCTTGTATGATAAATGGCTATTCCAACCTTTTTTTAACTCCTTGCCCAGTTATTTCAATATGTGATGGATCTTATCTTGAATAGGATTTCTTAAAATTCAATTAGCTAATTTTAGGTTGAAAACAAGAAATAGGAGCAACAGAAGGGCAATCTGTGCTTTGTGCTAGTTCCAGCATTTAATAAGATGATGGCTGATCTTTCTCCTCAGCATCCCTTTCCTGCACTAACTCCCCCTCCCTTTAGTCTGTCTCTGTATAAAAATCTCTCTCTTTTAAATAAACGCAGCAACTGTGTTCCCACTACCATCCTAAGGAGAGGTAATTCCAAAGAGGTAATAACCCTTAAGTGAAGAAATTCCTTCTTATCTTTGTTAAGAAAGGCCAACCCTTTATTTTAATCCTAGTTTCTAGACAGTATTTGTGATGAGACCTTCATCTGCCATTTCTAACCTGCAATATTGCCAACCTATTTCTTTGTTGGCTATTCTGCACAACACACATGAGGGAGGTGAACATGCAACTACAGAGGTGTTACCAATGGATAAGCTGTAGCTTCTTTGAACATACAATATATAGAGAGAAATGACTGCCATCACCTTAAATCCTATTATGCCTTTGTGACAAAGTGACTTAACCGGGCAGGCAAACTCTCCTGCTTTTCCTGCTACTCTTTATATGTGTGCTGGTTTCTCATCCACTACGCTCAGTGTCAGAAGAATGACGAGTAGCAGCAGTCTGATAGGTATTGATGAAAAGTCATCGATTTCCAGATGGCAGTGACATCCAGTCTAGATTGTACAGACAAACTGGAAATTCTGACCTCAGGCATTTAAATCTTGAAGACCAATTTTGAGAGATTAATAGGAAGCTACCCAAAGAATGATATCTCTCAGGGATTAAAGGTTAGGGCAGATACAATCCATTTTATCCAGCCTCTAATCATTCAGAAATCAGGCCCATGATTTCGCACAAGTGATGCACCTAAAATTCTTCTTTCATTCAACTCTGTTTTTATAATTTATATGATCCCCCCTACCAGCTTCCCTGGCTGGTTCCTTCGGAAAGTACTCGGATATCGGACCAAGTTGTCCAAGCATCCACAATGGTAGTACAGTCCCTTTCAAGTGACTTCATCTAGAGCCTGCAACTCCTGAGATAAGCACCACCACAGTTCTATGAGGGGCATGATATCACACTACAAACGAGTACAGTGGCCTCTTTACTTGAAGTGTACCCATAAGGATAGACATTGAGCAGAGGTAAGCAGAGTAGAGCATGAAAAAGAATAATCAACTATGAATTAGAATAAAAAAGTACCTATTAGTCTTAGGATTTTGTACTCAAGAACATTCAAGGTCAGTTAACACCAGGAGGAAGATTTTTTTCCCCCATTACTTCCTTAGCAGGATTCTTTTAAGATATCACAAGCTCACATTCTCCCTTTGGGAATTTGTTTTTCATCAGGGATTTTGTTATTCAGGAATTTTTTTATTGCTGGAACACTTAGATATGGTTGTACTGTATACTTTTAATGGAATAAACCTTTGGTCCAAAATTCATGGTATGCTGATCCTATCAGAAACTTTCTTGTCAGATAATCTAATTAATGTCAGTGTAAGGCCACCTGGGAGCTCAGAAGATTGATCGGTAAGGGTGTGCAAGCATGCAATATCTATGCTAAAAGACCCTGCACATTTACAGAATTGGTCTGCTAAAAGGACACAGGAAAGCTTAAGAAAGGCTGGGGTTTGGCTGACATAGTTGCATGGTTAATCATTTTGGTGGGGGGGGGGGGGGTGTTGGTGAAATGGTAAGAAAGACAGCAAGGAGGTCATTAGAGCTGCAAGAATGATAGAAAGGGAAGTCAGTGTATTTAGGGAAGTACAACCCTGAGGTATTCTTGCCAGCACCAGGGGCATTCTTAATAGCATTGCTATTTTCTGGAACTGTAGATAAGCTTTGTTTTTTTAGGGAGGATCTTAATGAACCTTGGCAGATCTGAATCCTAGGTACTTTTTCCTTTATTCTTATGAAACAGATCTGTTCCATAAAATAAAACATAACATGGTGGGAATACTCAGCTAGTTTGGCAGCATCTTTAGAGTAAGAAACAAAGCTTACATTTCAGTTAATAATATCTTAATTCAGAACTGAAAATTGCTTAAAAGTGGCAAGGATATGGGAGGAGTGGAGAAAACAAAGGGAGTGTTGGCAATAGAATAGAGATAAAGAGAAACTGAATGCTACAGATGCCAACTAAGAAGAAAGTGAAGACTTATTAACTGGAGTTGAACTATCTTGAGAATGAGGGCAGAGGAAAGGCAAACTAAAATACAGAAATATGAGGCATTAAACACGGCAGTTGCTGCAAATCTGAAACAAAAGAGATTACTGGAAGTGCACAGTTGGTTACCATACATTTCTGGAAGGATTTAATGTTACAGTTGATGGTGTTTTATCAGAGCTGGCTAGAGGTGATGCAAGCTCAGAGTGCTGGACATTTGAAATTGTTAAGTTTATTGTTAAGACCCAAGGGCTTTCACCTGCCTATTTGGAAAATTATAAACACATGAATGTCTTCAGATGCTGGAAATTCAAAGCAACACACAGACAAAATGCTGGAGGAACTCTGCAGGTCAGGCGGCATCTATGGAAATGGATAAATAGTCAACGTTTCAGACCGAGACCCTTCTTTGGGAAGGAAAGGGGAAGACAACAGATTAAAAAGGGTGGGGGAGGGGAAGGATGCTAGATGGAAGGTGATAGGTGAATCCAGGTGGGTGGGAACGGTCAAGGGCTGGAGAAGAGGGAATCTGATAGAAGAAGAGAGTGGACCAGAGGAGAAAGGGAAGGAGAAGGGGACCCGGGGAAGTGATAGGCGGGTGAGAAGAGGTAAAAGATTAGAGTGGGGAATAAAGGAAGGAGGGGTAGTTTTTTTTTACCTGAAGGGGAAATCGATTTTCATGCCATCAGGTTGGAGGCTACCCAGACAGAATATAATGTGTTGCTCCTCCACCCTGAGAGTGGTGTCTCTTGGCACAAGAGGAGGCCCTGAACCTACGTGTAGGACTGGGAATTGAAATGTTTGGCCACCAGGAAATTTCGCTTGTGGCAGATGGAGCAGAGGTGCTCAACGAAGTGTTATTTTCAACCTTATGTGGGCTTTTTTAAAACAATGTAAAAGACTAACAATAGGAAGTTCAGAGAAAGAGAGAGAGAGAGAGTTAAAATGGCTTTTCTCTATTCGATGAGGAAATAGAGAAAAATTTAAAATTTAAAGCATTAATCAATCCTACAGGAGAAGACATTATACATTCCTAGAGAAAATCTGGTTATGGTAGAGAATATGGCAAGTTGAAACCCCATGAAAAAGACTCAATGCCATATATTTATCCCTGCCTTGTTAATTGGCATCACGGTGAAGGTCTGTCTGTGATTTCACTGGATCAGCAGGGAAACCTTCCTTTTTATTCTAATGATTCTACTCAGTATTGACTGACTTCACCAGTTCCCTCAGAAACAAAATCTATTAGAAGCTGGTTAAAATTGAAGGCTATTCAAGTACTTCAAAAAGAATATGATTTCCTTACTCTTGCAAGCCAGTGTGCAGCAGAGGAGATTACTAATGAACGAGACCTTGCAGTTCCATCATTCTCTTGTAATGACTAATCCATCCCAGCATTCGCTTTCTTTGCAGTCAGCTGCACAGAGGCGTTCACTTAAGCAGGTACAAGTGAGGTAACATGAACTGAACATGAAACATAGGCAACCAAAGGAGACAGATGGGGAAGTAGGGGCATAAAAATTGCTAGTTTCTGGCTGAAGAAAAAGTGAATAATGATCACTGGATTTCTGTTCTGAAATTTTACCACCCCATTCTTAGCCTAGGGATGTGGCATTACTAACTGAATGCCCTGCCCTTTGCCTGCACCTGCTTGCCGGTAGAATATAAATGTGGATCCAAACAAAACTGATTGAATCCAATACTCCTTTGGCAGGAAAAAATAGGAAGAATAAGGTTTGATTGCAGAAAGTATTAGACAATTCAAAATAGCAATGTCTAAAAATGAGAAGGGATGAATCACAGTCTGAAGTAGTTAAAAATCTATTAGTTTAATGCCCATAGTTAGAAAACAGTTGAGTCAGAGGAAGCAGATTGAGCCTGAATTGTGAAGAAAATAAATCATTACTGTTTCTATTTAGTAAAGCTAATATACTTAGTTCTTTTCATTCCATAACCAAATTTGTTAAAAAAAAAGGATTATGCGGTGAAACTTATGGATTCTAACATTTAGAAAACATTTGATAAAGACTCTGTCAAGAGACTTCTGGCTCAAGTAATAGTTTCTCAGATAAAAGACAAAGTGGTAAATTGGATAGTAAATTGCCTAAGTAATAAGATACAAAGTCATTGATCACTGGTAGTCATTTTAATCGGACAGGTTTAACAAGAAGGCATCCCTGAGGTATTTTCTCGGGACTTCTGCTATTCAAATTATTTATAAATAATGGAAGCACTAAAAATAACTCTGCAGATTGCTACAAGGCATGAGGGAAGGCAAGACATGCAAGCATAAGTGATAACTTTCTGGGGTATCTAAAGCAACATAACAAGTTTGCAGAAGGATTCAAAATGACATTTCATATTAAATAAAAATTGTAATAATACGGAATGATGTTGAGGCAGATAAATATTACAAGTGAATAAGAATAATCAGCGATAGTGCCATCTGTACATGATAATCAATCAATCACTGAGCAAATTGTCTCAGTATAAGGAGTAATGAACAAAGGGAGCATCTATGATAGTCTCATATGTTATCCTGATCATTGATGCAAAGAAACCAAAGAGATTAAATCTTTTATCAGTGAAAGCAAAAACAAAGAACCATGAATTTAAAGAAATAAATATACTGTGAAACTTACTTACTGCCACTGGCACTTAGAGCAGCAATGAAGGTCCTCCTCCTTTGACTGTCCATGACCACTCAGCTACTGAAGGATTCTTCATTGCTACTTCCATAACAATTTTGTTTAATTAGTCAGGGTTGGTAGCCCTGACTGCAGGACCACTCTTAGTCTGGCCTCTACCTGTTATCCTGTTTAGCAGGGGTGGCCCGACAAGAGCTAAAGCAAAAAGCCCTGACTCCAGCCAACATAGTTCTCTGGGTCATTGAAGCATGTAAGCCTCCAAAGCCAGTGATGATTTTGTAGTTCTCTTGGAGGATATTGTGAAAACCTATGACAAAAAGGCAACAGGACTATAAAATTTAGAAGGGGTAAGATAATTACTATGATATTCACATTTCCTTGGGGATGATTTAACTGTTAGGCCACTAATC